>NC_057948.1:27173813-27473813 GCF_018555375.3 Anguilla rostrata
CATCCGTGTATTTATGTTTGTGTATGTGATTGTGTGTGTGTGCGTGTGCATGTGCGTGTGTGCGTGAGTGTGTCTCTGTGTGTGTGATTGTGTGTGTGTATGTGTGTATGCGCGTGTGTCGTGCGTTTATGTATGTGTGTGTGTGTGTGTGTGTGCGTGTGTGTGCGTGTGCGTGTGCATGTCCGTGTGTGTGTGCGTGTGTGAGCGTGTGTCTGTGTGTGTGTCTCTGTGTGTGTGATTGTGTGTGTGTATGTGTGTGTGTGTGTGCGTGCGTTTATGTATGTGTGTGTGTGCGTGCGTTTATGTATGTGTGTGTGCGCGTGTGTGTGCGTTTATGTATGTATGTGTGTGTGTGTGTGTGTGTGTGCATGTGCGTGTGTGTGAGCGTGTGTCTGTGTGTGTCTCTGTGTGTGTGTGTGTGTGTGTGTGTGTGTGCGCGCGTGTGCGTGCGTTTATGTGTGTGTGTGTGTGTGTGTGTGTGCGCCCACGCCTGTGCTTGTCTTCATTTGATCCCGACTTTGACTGGAGGAGGCGGCGGGCACCTCCATCACAAATGCTCAAAGAACACATTCGTCAAAGCGGCAAAAAATTGCTTTCAAATACCATGGAATTAAAGCAGTGCTGGCGCTCTCACTGACCCCAATATAACATGTTTGTAATTCTGTCTTAGACACTTTTGCAGTGGATGCCAGCCTGACATTTACAGCTCTTGAAGGTTTTATTGCGTATTAGGACACCCGGAGTTGAGGGTGATCACAGTATTTTTCCCAGAGATACATGCTTCTCTCCTCATTTACCTTATATGATATGCAGGTAATGAGGTGTCGTTTGTCTCTGAGGTTCTGTTAGGTGTGGTTTTTGAGGGCTCTCCGTCCCTCTTCCTCTTCCTCTCTCTCCCAGGTGTGGGAGTACCTGCTCAGCTCCAGGGCTCCACGGGTGAACGTGTTCATGGCCGTTCCCACCATCTACTCCAAACTGATCCAGCACTACGAGCAGCACTTCACCCAGCCGCACGTGAAGGACTTTGTCAAAGCCGTCTGCACGGAGAAGATCAGGTACCGTGCCGCACTGCATGCTGGGTACAGCCTCCCATTCATTGCCTTATTAGTTATGTGCAGTGCAGTGCAGTGATTGGATCAGGTTTGGAACTGGGCAGGTGCAGCTCTCATGTGCAGACATGCTTGTCTTGGATTGTGACCACTAGCACCCATCGAGTTCACAATGTAGAGATGTAACATTTCATGGTGTCATGCCAAGTAAGGCTGATCTCCAAAAAACTTAATTCTCCAGTACAGCAAAATGTTTTTATTTCAAGGTTTTTGCAAGACTTGTGCATGATGATATAAAAGATGACGGCTTTGGGCAAATCTGAAGAAGGATTTGCCTAAATAAAAGATGAGAAGATAAAATATGAGGTACTGAGGCAGTGGCTTTGAGCCGATATTACTGTTGTGGTGTGGCCCCTTGGACATGGCCCAGTTTTGGGGCCCCTCCGACAGGGCCCAGTTTTAGGGCCCCTCAGTCAGGGCCCAGTTTTAGGGCCCCTCTGTGTTTGGCCCGGTCCCCAGGCTGATGGTGTCGGGCTCGTCCGCGCTGCCCCAGCCCACCCTGGAGCGCTGGCAGGAGATCACGGGACACACCCTGCTGGAGCGCTACGGCATGACCGAGATCGGCATGGCGCTGTCCAACCCGCTGAAGGGCCCGCGCGTTCCAGGTACCGCCCCCCTGCCCGTCTGTCCTGCAGGTACCGCCCCCCTGCTTGTCTGTCCTGCAGGTACCGCCCCCCTGCCTGTCTGTCCTGGCGGTACCGCCCCCCTGCCCGTCTGTCCTGCAGGTACCGCCCCCGTCTGTCTGTCCTGCAGATAATGCCCACCGTCTGTCTGTCCTGTGGGTACCTCTCCCGTCCGTCTGTCGTATTGACAGTATATAAATGGCCGACGGGACGCAGCTATATTCACTGGATGACCTAACAGGCTGATCACTTTCGTATCACTTCCCAATCAGGATTTTTAGGGAGATTATTCTTCAAACCTTACAGCACAGTCCTTCCAAGTTGCCGGTTTATGACGTCATTATTTGTGCCGAGAAGCCCAAAAACCGTCACTTCCGCTGGCACGCGCTAGGAGAGAAATCCTGGCCCCCTCGTCTGTCCTGCAGGTGCAGTGCCCGTCCATCTGTCCTGACAGTATGGCTCATACCTTTTTTTGTTCCACCACCACCCATGTTCTGGACGCCGTGTGCTTTTTTTGTGAGACTTTGACACAGATACATGGTAATGAGCAGGCACGGCTGGAGTTTTGTTGCAGTTTTTAGGGGAAGTATTGATCCAGTTGGAGACAACGGTATCATTGATTTTGCGGGAGGGAGATGCTGATTCTGCTTTGGTACAAGGCCCTGAAAATGAATGGGCTTCTGTTCATAATGAAGCTGGGGCTGTGACAGATTTGAGTAGAAGGCGCGCACTGGTTTTGTACTGTGTGATGATACTGGTTTTGTACTGTGTGATGATACTGGTTTTGTACTGTGTGATGATACTGGTTTTCCACCATTACTTCATTGCAACTGAGAGGCATGCAGCCGATGAGAGGTTGAGGGTGAGAGTAGGGGAACATGATCATTGGTCTGCAATCACCCAGATGGTGGTAGTGTTCTTTTTTATTATCCATATAGACATCAAAGTTAGAAGGATACGTCTTATAAAATGAAGCTGGGGGCACATAGCCCACACAATTCCTTAGGTTTCTTTAAAGATATACTGTGCAGTGAAAATATTTTAAAGTAACAATGACCTATTATACCTGCGATGCACTGGCAATCTCTGCCTTTGCGGACATTTGCCGAATCTGTGCTACTCTGTGTATTTCTTTGAGGATGTCTTTAGGACGTTTCTAGGCGTGGCACTCTTTTCTGTGTCGGGAGGGATGTATGTGGCTACGGAGCCAGCGGGATGGGATCATGTTTCAACTGAGTGTTTGTAGCTTTCTCCTGCAGTGGCGGAGATGAAGAAGTACAGTGAAGCGAAGCAACAAGCCGACAGGCCTCGTTCAAAAACCAGAGTCAACCTTGGAATTGCTTTTCTTTGATGGCAACTGCTATCAAACAGTGGAGATAGAAAAAATAAAAACGGATATGAAATATAAAAACGGGGGTGAGTGGGCGGGGTTGAGGATGGAGACTTCTTTGATTGTAAACACAGGGCTAAAAATCCTGCATAGCATGCCTTTAAAGTTTAGGAAGTTTATTGATTTGGGCAGGCCGGTGGGGAGGGGTGGGGGGGGGTTTGTCTTTCCTGAAAAAAAGAGTTCATTGCTTTGTCTGAGGATGTGTGGGAAAGCCTAGAAGAGCCGGACAGTGAATTCTCCCTGTTAGCACGGGGTCTTGTCTTCTCATGGCGTTTCTGAGCAAACACAGCTCCTCCATGTGCGTTTTTTGATTATTATACAAATACCTATCCCTGTACCTGTCATCGGATGTCACTTTACACAAAGCTGCTATCGCACCTGTCAAATCCTCATGACTTCAGGCGTTATATTTCAGACATCTGTCACTCCGTGGACCGTAAGTACATAAGTATCTGATGTTGTACTTGTCAAATACCCGAGACACATGAATCTTTTACCCGCCTCCCTCTCAGCTGTCACGGCTTGCGTGGAAGCGCGGAGCCTCTTTACCTCTAACTCCACACGCGTGTGGATACCGCAGCCCCTCTCCACCCCGGCCCCCTGGCTCTGAAGAGCCAACCACGGGCCCCCGTGGGCAGCAGGGTTAGCCCCGCCGGTGATGGGACACACATGATACCAGTTCGGAGTGTGTAAAGAGATTAAAGCCAGGGATGCCAGGCTTTCTGGAGGGCTGGCGCGCCCTGTCAATCACGCACTCCGCCTGCGCATCGCCCGTTCCGGCTGTTTCCGTCTCTAAGCTGCCTGTTGTTCACCAGACGAGGTGAACTATTTTAAGAGAATGATTGGGTTTGCTGATTTTCTTGCTGTTATTTTTTTTTGGGGGGCTGGGGGTGGGGGGTGGTCTTCAAAGCAGTGCTCCGATGGCTTGAGCTCACTGCCTTCAAAAGCAGAGCTGGGTTCGTGGGTTTCGTGGCTGCGCGCTGGAAGTAAAGAGAGAGGGTTATCTGTAATGCTCAGGGGTGGCTACTGAGACGAGCCCGGAGACGCCACCGTCGTATCGACTTTCCCGCCGCCGCGCGCGAGCTGCCCGTAGACGCGGGCGCGATGCCGTCTCATATTAAAGTAGGCTAAAGCAAATCAATATCCCCGCATAGCTCGGAAAGGAAAGAGCGCTTCATTTATCCAGCCTCTTCAAACGGCAGCCATTAAACCAATGCCGTAAACTTAGCTTTAACTAGAGCGCCATCTGTTTTTCTCATATCTGGACAAAAATGACATGTCGTCAGAAATATTTACAGCTCGCTATAATCTCTGTTTCATAGTCATTTTTCTTATATAAGGAAATGGAATGAGAAGCTGCGGAATCTAGCAAATTCGTTCATGACCACACAGCGAAGTGTGCAGTTCAGCCAACTGACATGCAATTAAGTCTTGAAGGGGAATGACTGACTGGAGCTTCATTGTGTGTGTATGTCCATCTCTCCAGCTTGCATTGTTATTGGGTGTGAGGTGTTTCACATGAATGTCACTAAGCATGTCAGACTGCATCTTCTTCAGTCTCTACCTCACTGTGTGTTTCCAGTCTTTCTCTTTGTCTCCCCACCTTCACTAGTCTCTTTCTCTCGGTGTGTGTGTGTGTGTGTGTGTGTGTGTGTGGTGGTGGTGTGTATGTTTGGTGTGTGTGATGTGGGGTGTGCGTGTGTGTCGCTGTGTGGTGAGTGTACGCGTGTGGTGTGTGTGGTGTTGTGTGTGTGGTATATGTGTGTGTGTGTGAGTGACAGTATGGTGTGCGTCTGTATGTGCATATATATTTGTATGTGTGTGCGTATGTGTTTGTATGTCTGTGTGTGAGTGACTGTGTGTGTGTGTGTGTGTGTGTGCGCGTCACAGCCTCTGTGTGAGGCGCTTGCCCCAGGCTCCAGGGGACGCTGTCATTGGTGGAGCAGCCCAGCTCCAGGGGGCCCAGCAGCGAGCGCAGCGTGAAGTCCCTGAATTATTCATGAGGCGCGGGCGGGGCGCTCTGCTCCGCCTGGCTGCGCTCGTTTGGAGGCGCTGGCATGGCTGCCGCTGCCTTAATTAGGGGTTCAGACGGGCACGCCAATGAAGCCTCCTTAATGGTGGTCCCTGCAGTCAGGGGACGCCTGTCTTTGACAAGACTATCGCCACAGGCCCACTGCATTCCTCCACTCTTACACACCCGTCCCCAATACGTACACTGACACACAGACACACACACACGCGCACACACTCACATGCACACACACACACACACGCACACACATGCGCGCACACTCACACACACACACACACGCACACACTCACTCACACACACACACACACATACACATTCACACACACACGCACACGCATCTGCACACACACTCGTACACATACACTCACACGTACACACATATACAAACACACACACATACGCACACACTCACACGCACACACATACACACACACACATTCACACACAAATTCACAAACACACACACGCACATGCATCTGCACACACACACGTACACATTCACACATACACACGCATTCATCAACAATACGCACACACACATACCCAGGCACATTCAGATGCAAATATTATTGTTCATACAGGCACTGTGCAGTACTGACACGGAACAAGGTTGCCAAGGGACACCAGTGAAGTGTTATTTATTTGCTGCTGTTTTCCTTTTCTAGAAATGGCCGGTGTTACACTCCTGGTGGAGCGTTGTTTAATTTCTGCTGAGAGCTGATGTTGACAGAGTATCATTTCATTAGTTATTTTTAGCCTGTCACTCAACAGCCAGCACAGTAGTGTTTCTACCAGATGATTTCATTTTCCATATGGCTTGTGAATATTTACCTCGGGTGGGAGTGTGTGTGTGTGTGTGTGTGTGTGTGTGTGTGTGTGTGTGTGTGAGAGAGAGAGGGAGAGAGAGAGAGCGGCTGCAAGGGCAAAATTAATTTCAGCTAAAGCTCTAATTCCACCGCAGTCACTCATGCAGTTCACCAGATGAAACAGTACGTGATCAGCCTATTGCTCCTGTGACACCCTTTATTCCTCCTGGTAACACCTCTGCTGCCTTTGCCTCCCTTTCATTCCCCCCCCCAGCCCGTGTCTCTGGGTCGTCACTCACTCTCGGTTCCCCTGAACGCGCGCTGACTTAAATGCCATGGGCGTTTTCCCGGGGAGGGAGCGCTCCGGCTGAAATTATTCGCGGATCTCTGTGACTTTTTCTGGATTTTGGGAGAGAAACCGCGTTTTCCGTTTCCGCCGTCGCGGCAGCCTTTTCCGTGGCCGAAGACGCAGCGACGGTAACTAAGGAACGATGAGCGATGCTTCGCCCTGAGAGAGACATGGGGGGAGAGGCCATCGCTCTGTCCTCGGGAAAATGGGAGCTCATGCGGTCCCTATGTTGGGCTGCAATAAAGATAAATTAGCTCAAGTACCAAACACTTTGGCTCAGTCTCTTGTCCCTGATGCTGTTCTTAGCATTCTGTGGTGCTCCTCACACCCGGGCCAGGTCCAGATTGAGTGCTAGTGAAATTAAAGTGGCTGGAGGATGATGGTGTGTGTTTGCATTCCAGGCGTGATAGCGTGTTGTCGTGAAATGCATTGAGCACAGTCTCGTATAATGGAGTGGTCTCTGCGTTTCCTACACGCATACTCTGCATCTGTTCCAGGGAGCTGTGAAAAGGCCGATATTATCTTTCCCAAACCTCTCTCTGTTTTCCCGGCCTCATTTCAACGTGGCACAGATTTTTGCAGCCTATAAACATTTCAGCACTGTTATGAAAGGAGTAATCCATTTAAAACATCGTTTTTTGGCATTAGCCATGTAAAAGAATTGTAATTGCATTCTTAAAATGGATGATCTTGTATGGCTGTGGGAACCCAGCAGCATCAAGGCATGGGCTGACTGATGAAGTTCTGCCCTGCTCAGCACCGCTATCCAGACCCCATAACTTTACACCCACAGTGACACATTGGACAAGTTAAAACCCAATCCAACAGGCACATCGTACCCCTGTGCAGGGAGTAACATGGGTCTCAGCGCCATGCAAACTACTCCTTCCTGTAGCTGTGTTTTGGTAAGAGTTTAAAGTGATTTACGTCACAGTGCATTTTAATTAAAGGATATCAGAGAGGATAAGTTAGATTTATGCCCGGCAGATTTACTCCGTTGACAATCTTTGACTGATGGGCATTTCGGGAGAGTAAATCAGGCCAGTGAAAGAGGGGCTTATTTTGAATCGTCATGTGAGCTTTGTCTTTTGTTGAAGGGGCATCGGCCTGTGAAATGACATACCCTGCAGTATCAGAGAAACACTGGAAAGGTGGCCTTTGGCTGTTCTCATTGAACTCTACACTCTGCTCTCTATATAATAATCTATATATTGATATAATCATGCATATGAATACATGTTTGCAGAGTATGTTGGTGTTTAGTGTGTGTGTGTGTGTGTGTGTTCCAGGGGTTGTTTCATTTGCGCATTTATCTGTTCAGATACAGAATTGTGTCGGTGTTGTTTAGTGTTGTATGTGTGTGTAAACAGGGCGTTTAATTTGTGTGTGTTGCCCGCTCAGGTGCAGTAGGCAGACCCCTTCCTGGGGTGGAGGTGTGCATCGTTATGAACACCACCTGCTCCACCATCGCCGAGGGCAACAGCAAGGAGACTAAGGTAGCCGGGAGCAGAATTTGTTTCTCTCACGCTGTACAGTCAGAATACGTACCCTTCGTTTTTATACATTGATTAAATGTGTTTTCATGTTGTTTGCCCAAAAGAAGTATGGTATGAAATTGATTTCAGCGTTTCATTAAAAGCCAGTGCGCTACCGTGGAACCTGTCCGCCATTTTGTGACACTGCAACTGTGTATCCGTGGTGTCTTTGGGCTGCAGGTGAGACCGGGTCTGGAGGGGAAGGAGGGGGAGCTGCTGGTCCGGGGGCCCTCGGTCTTTAAGGAGTACTGGAACAGACCGCAGGAGACCAGGGAGGCCTTTACTGCCCACGGCTGGTTCAGAACAGGTACGGTCTGACCGCTGCACATTAACCTCGCACGCTTTACAAACCACTCACAGGCCCGACCGCAGACCCGATTAACATCAGCGGCCCTGCTTAGTCTTTCTCCCCCGCAGGACGGTATTGATCACGCTCTTCAGCACGCTGAGCATCAATCATAATCGTGTCTGTTCTTACGAGGAAGCTACACCGTGGATATGCTTTTGTCAACAAACCAACAGGCTTAAAAAAGCTAGCTGGCTGGGTTAATAACAAAAATAGTGACAGAAATAAACGTGGTTCACCCTCAAAGAAAAAGTCTTCAAACTTTCTTTTGCAATTTTTTTTAACTTATTTTATTTTGCAAAAAGTACACAGACATTCCAGCCATGAAGCCGACAGTATCTAACTACTGTTTCCGACAGTAGTCGGAAAGCATAATGGCAAGTTAATTGGGCACAGCTTACTTTCAGTGAATCAGTTCCCCCCCACCTCCCCCTGGTATATACCTCAAAGCCAAAAAGTCTGTGTGCTTTCTTCTCCTGTTGCAACAGAAAAGACAAAGGCAAAAATTGCCAAAGAAACTTTTGGGATATTTTTAGTACAAACCTCATTTATTTTTTGTCTTTGAATTTGAGAGTTAGGTATGAAACACCGACTAACCATTCTTAACTACAGGTCAGGACAGTGTGATGATTCACTTTTAATAGCAAAGACATGCACTTGGAATGAAGCAGTTGACTGGTGATATTTAATTCCCCTTCATCTTAATGTTGAAGACTTGAAAGTGTGTTGTTTGAGCATTCCCTGTTATTTATTACCTAAATGATGATACCTCAAATGAACAGTGAGGTCCATAATGTTAGGGACAAAGACATATTTTTTTTCTTGATTTGACTGTACTCCACAATTTTAGATTTGTTATCTAAAAGTGCAGATTCTCAGCTTTTATTAAAGGGTATTTTTGTATGCATTTTGTTTTCCCCATGTAGAGATTGCAGCTGTTTTTAAACAAAGCCCCCGTTTCAGGGCACCATAATGTTTGGGGCATATTAGTGCTATGCAAATGAAAGTAGTCATTTTTTGCACTTTGACGCACATCCTTTGCATGCAGTGACTGCTTGAGGTCTGTGACCCATAGACATTACCAGATGCTGAGTATCTTTTCTGGTGATGCTCTGACACTGCATCCATTTTCTACTCCTACTTGTTTTGGGGGCTAGTTGCCTTAGGTTTTCTCTTCTGCGTACGAAACGCGTGTTAAATTGGATTCAGATCAGGTGAATGACTTTTCCTGTTTTTGGCTTTGAAAAACTTCTTGTGGCTTTAGCAGTATATTTGGAGCTGTAGCTGTATAGCTGTAGAACGAAGGACTGTCCAATGAGTTTGGAGGCATTTGCTTGAACTTGAGCAGGTAAGATGCTGACATCTACATCACACTGCTGATGAAGATTAATGTGGCATGTGCTTTGTATGAAGTTCTGTAGATAATTTGGTTTAAAGTAAATGAAGGGCTTATATAACTGTAAATTTGTAATTAATTCCAAAGAATTATAGAAAGCATTTGAGAGCAGAGAAGTGCTTGTTGGAAAAAAAAAAAACTCTTGTGAATGGTACAGAGCAGTGTTTTAAGTGTAGCGTGAGTACTACACACTCAAGCAGCATTACCATTTAGTTTAAAACAAACATAGAACTAACATTTACATTTAGGCATTTAAAAGACACTCTTATCCAGAAAAAAAAGTACATACTGTATGTACACTAACATACACAAACTGACGACACTTATGTTGAAGGAATCGTTCAGATAATTTATCTCTTTCCTCGCTGGTATGGAAGTATACTTTTCCTCCACTCCTCCTTTGGCGCTCCTGACTCCTCTTCAGGCCGCTGAAGGAGGCGGTGGGGGTGCTGAGGGTGGACGCTCCTCATGGGAAGCCTGCTTTCAAAGCCTGACAGGAGGGAGAGAGGAGGGGAGGGAGGCGGGGGAAGAGAGTGTCTGTGCAGGATTGAGCTTCACAGAGGGAAGGGGAGCGTGGAGCAGTGTGGGGCTGAAGAGCAGAGAGAGGGAGATAGAGGGCGAGAGAGAGATTGAGACAGTGAGAGGGAGGGAGGGAGAGAGAGAGACTGTGAGCAGAGGGAGGGAGGAGAGAGAGAAGGAGAGGGAGGGAGGGAGAGAGGGAGAGAGTGAGAGACTGTGAGCAGGAGGGAGGGAGAGAGAGAAAGAGAGAGAGAGGGAGGGATGGAGAGAGAGAGAGAGAGAGGGAGAGAGTGAGAGAGAGAGGGGAGAGAGAGGAAGGAGCGGGAGGGGGAGGGGGGGCTCAGAGTGGGTTTAATTGGCTTTAAGGGGCGGAGGGACAGTGTTCCTGCACGCCACTGTCACACTCCATTAGACGCACAGTCCAGATAATGAGAGCGAGCGCAATCAGCTCCCAGCAGACAAGCTCCCCAGGCATGGGCACGGCCCGCCCCCGTCTCCCCCGGCAACTCTGCTGCCCCCACCCCCCGGTCTACCCCAGCGCTCCACACAGCCTTCCTGCTGTCCCCCCCCCCCCACCCCCCAGGCTCTGAGGTCCTGTTCTCTACTGTATTTGAGGAGAGAGAACACCACTAATACTGGCTCAGTACTCTGTGGGATTATATTTCAGTATCACTCCCAAAAAACACATTTCCAAACATGTATTTCCAGAACTCTGGATAATTAATCATTAACTCATTTAGTATTGAGCCACGCCACTCTGTGCTGGTCTTCATGGTGAAGGTAGAATGTTGAAGGCGAGAGAGAAGATGAGCATTGTGGGTACTTTGAAGGGCTCGTGTACCGTCTCCTCTTGTGTTCACATTTCTTCTCTCCCTCTTACCTGCCCCCCCCCCCCCCCCAGCTCTGTGTTCTGGAGATACGAGCACTGCTCCGCCACTGTCTGCGGATCAATACGGGCTCTGCTTGCGCCCCATTGGCTGTTTTAATTGCTTAAGTGCTGCCGCATGCCGTGACTGGCACTTGTATAGATAATCTGTCACTCGGTCTTGAGTGCTCACTTTGTGTACCTCCACACTCATTTGTTACCATTGATTTTCTCTTCCTCCATTTCTTTCTCTTCTTCTCGTTCTCATATTTTCGTGGCTCGGTTTCTGGTGCGGGCGCAGATTACCCAGGAGAAAGGCAGGGACTCAGTCTGTGACACTGTAGCGGCAACAATACAAGATGGGCGCCTTCAAACACACGCTTTTCCTGATTTAATATCCCCATTCGCACGGTATCAGCCGGCCTTACTCTGAGAATGTGATCCTTTCTCTCCGAAGGAAATGGAGGCCATTTTACCTGCTCTTAATTTCCTGCAATTTCTTTGGCGTTTAAGTAACAAATAATGTCGCCGTCCGTTAAATGTCAGCGCGAATGGTTTTACATTTTGTGCGTTGATGTACGGTGACCTGTTGTTGCGCAGACCAGTCAGATGAGCCACTCACAAGGAGCCAAGAAATCACACAGGAGGAATATTACTTCCACTGGGTTTACTCACGCGCTGCTCGGCTAGCTCTGTGTTTCAGTCTTAATTGGGACAAAAGTGTGGCTTTTAGCTTCTTGTTGTGTCAGTTATTTTTGTTTATGATTTTTACGAGACGTCGCATATCGTGTCACATCCAGGTTATGATTTGCTTTTCTTTTCTCTGGCACAATGTTAAATAGTGTTTACGGGATTAGCATTTTTGTGGTATTGGTCACTGGTATGGAAGAGAGTCAGAAGACTGTGGCAGTATTCAAATTCCACTCTCTCACCAGCCTTTAACATATGACAGTGCTTTTGCACGGAAAGCTATTGTTTCACATATTATATTTGAATCATGTGCAAGCTTATGATCATTCCTGCACAGATAGAAAGATAAACTGAGTCCTTCCGCGGCCTTACTCTGTGATTGCGTATTATCGGGGTCTAGAACACAAAACGCCACGACGCGCTCGTTGCAGAAGCGGGTCTTTAATATTCCTGGAGCGTGCCGCGGTGACGGATTCGCGGCGTCCGTATCCGCAACGCAGTCTCGAGCGATTCGTCGCTCAGTCCCGTTGATCGTTATCATTGACGCGGGGAGCGATTCCTCGCCGAAAATTTTCGCATGAAATATCGACTTCTGGCGGCGTCTTTTAGGGCGCCATTGTTTGTGTGGAAGCGGCGTCGTTATCGCTGTTCAGGTTCCTCCAGTGCCAACGCAGCCTTTAAACCATACCCACGTAAACAAGCCCATAATTTTTTATTAGGAGCGCGCTGGAAAACTGGGGGGGGTGTGGGGTTCAGCTGTTCTCAATTGTTCCAGCAGGACGGCTCGTGCTTTCCGGGAATGGATTATGCAGTAAAAAATAATAATAATAAAAAAAAATACAGAGAAGAAGAAGAAGAAAAAAACTGCAAGAAAACATTAGCAATTTTCCAAATGCAGCCTGCATGCTCATACTTATGAATAATGGACACATCCTAAAAATTGCCAGCGCTCCTGTAAGCACTGGCCTGGGACTGCACATTAGCCTGGCCGCCCGTAAATAAGAGGAGCAGGAGATGCTGTGGCTGGGCGGGAGGAGAGGGGAGAATGTTAACTAGGGTAACTAGGCTGGACTCTGGCAGCTCTGCAGTGAGGTCAGAGCAGAGGGCTCCTCCGACAGTCAGCTCTGTATAATGAGCCTGTGTGAGAGAGGGCGTTAAACTGCACTGGGATTGATGATTAGCGCGTGTGTGTGTGTGTGTGTGTGTGTGTGTGTGTGTGTGTCTGTGTACTGTCTGCCCATATGTGTGTGCTTGTGTGTGCGTGCTTGTGTTATTGTGTGTGTGCCTGCATGCGTGTAGTTTAGTACATGTATGCAAATGCACTTGTATTTGTGCATGTGTGTGCGCACATTCCTGTGGCCCTTTCCTTGTGTATATGTATGTGTATGCGTGCGTGTGTCTGTGTGCCTGTCTGTGTGTGCTGTGTGTGCGTGTTTGTTTGTTTGTGTGTGTGTGTCTGTGTGTGTATGTGTGTCTGTGTGTGCCTGTGTGTGTCTATATGTGCTCGTATGAGTGTGTGTGTTTATATGTATGAGTGTTTGTTTGTGTGTGTTTGTGCATGCGTGCAGGTGCCTGTGTGCGTCTGTGCGAGCGTGCGTGTGGGTTTACCTGCTTGTGTATGGGTTGTTTTTCTCTTTTCCCTCAGTTCTACTGAGGATCTGTATGTGGGTTGTTCACAAACAGACATGCTGATAAAAGGCAAACTGATAGACAGGAGCGCTCACATATACACAAAGCTGCCAGTCCAGAACACACTGTAAGCATCATGCTCTGCATATTTTAATAATATATATTTTTGTGTTTTTTTATTTATTTATTTGCAATATGTGTTTTTTTTTTCTTTGTTGCTTTTGTTTTGATTTGTCTGTCTCTCCACTCTGTGTGGAGAGATTGGAGTCTGCAGGGTGCACCAGTTTGTTATGGTTTCCAAGGTCCAATCAGTTATGATTTAAGCACTGCTTCACTGCCCACAGCTGTGCTCTCCCACGCCATCTCCCCAACCGCGCACACACACACACACACACACACGCACACACGGACACGCACAGGCACACATGCACGCACGCACAAACACGCACACTCGCACACACATATGCACAAATGCACTTGCGCATACACACACACACACACACACACACAATACACGCACCATGCACACTACCACACACGCACATCACTCCAACACATATGCACACACACACACATACCACACGCTCATACATCACACACACACATCCGCACATCACACCACACACACAAATACGACATCTGGCAATCACACGCTCACCACAGCACTTTCCCCTCAGTGTCAGACTCTACCTGAGGCCACAGCAGGCGCTCATCCCAATGTCACTTTCAGCCCGAGGCTACTGTCAGCGCACCCCTTCAGTGTTACCCCCCCACTTCAGTGACACAGTCCCTGCGTGTGACACAGGTGTCCTGAGCCATAGCACCCAGAGAGTGCCCCCTGGCCCCCCCCAATTCCCCCGTTACCTTCCAGAGAGATGGAGGCGCTCGCTCTCCTGTTTCCCGTCTCCCTGTCTTTTCCCTGGAAAGTCACGCTTGACGCCTGTGACTCTGTGATGGTTGCCTCACTCTCACCAACAGCTCAGTATATGTGAAAGGCAGACTCTTGCAATGAGTATTATGCTGTGTAGGAAATTGGGAAACTGCCTTGTTTACAGAGGCTGGAGTGCTTTTACTTTGAAAATGCACGTGGCTGAATTATTAGGAGTTTGACAGTGGACTGAAGTCCCTTCTATGGAATCGGGGGTCTTCAGTTGCCTGTGCGCGTTCATTAAGGGGCCTTGTCACAGTCTGATGACGAGCGCTTTAGCGCTCAGGATAGCGGCATTATGGGGACTGTAGTTTCTAATGACATCACGCAGGAGGCCGCGCACTCTGCACAGTAAATATCAGTTTACGTACCCGCTGTCTGTTCTGACGACGGGAAGACGTAGTGTCCGGTTCGTGGGTTTGCGTTTCCGGTTCCCCCTCTCGCCCACAACCGGTCTCTTAGCTGTGTGGATGAACCCCCCCCCCCCCCCCCCCGCCCCGACTGGACCAAGCCCCTCCAGCCAGGGGGGGCATTGCCGGGGTCTGGCCACAGTGCCCGGGCCGAGGAGGGAGGGGGCCGAGATCTCTGTGACACCAATTTCTCAGCCAAGACCCCTGGCAGACCTTCAGAACGATCGGTGGCCATGTTTTTCTCTCCGTTTGGGCTATTGTTTTAAGACCGAAGATGAGAACCAGGGTAATCCAAATGGGTTTGTTGACTTATTCCACTGTTGTTGGCTTCTTTTTTGTCCATCTCTTGCAGAATAAAAGAAGAAACTTTTTTTGTTTTAAATTTACGCTGTCAGGATCAGATTAGATTTCTTGTGAACAAGAAAAATAATACTCTTAAGGTCAGTGGTGTCCTTCAGGCTGTCTAACTGGAGACTGAAATGAAGAAATGAATGTAAAGTAAAGCGGTTGAAATTGGTTTATCGCCTTGCTACTGAAATTCTTTATTGTGATGCAGCCTGATGCTATATGTTAGTAGTGATGTGGTCTAATACTGCACTGGCAGTTTTGATATGGTCTCATGTTTGAGTTCATGTTACGATATAGTCTAATGACTGATTTTATGTTGTGACATAGCATGATCCTCCATGATTTCAGCTCAGCAGTAATTTAGTCTGATCCTGAATTTTCAGTCATGATCTGGTCTAGTTCTGTATTTTCAGTAATGATGTGAGCTGGTTCTGGATTTTCAGTAGTGATGTGGGCTGGTTCTGGATTTTCAGTAGTGATGTGGGCTGGTTCTGGATTTTCAGTAGTGATGTGGGCTGATCCTGGATTTTCAGTAGTGATGTGGGCTGGTTCTAGATTTTCAGTAGTGATGTGGGCTGACCCTGGATTTTCAGTAGTGATGTGGGCTGATCCTGGATTTTCAGTAGTGATGTGGGCTGGTTCTAGATTTTCAGTAGTGATGTGGGCTGATCCTGGATTTTCAGTAGTGATGTGGGCTGGTTCTGGATTTTCAGTAGTGATGTGGGCTGGTTCTGGATTTTCAGTAGTGATGTGGGCTGGTTCTAGACCTTCAGTAGTGATGTGAGCTGATCCTGGATATTCAGTAGTGATGTGGACTGGTTCTAGATTTTCAGTAGTGATGTGGGCTGGTTCTAGACCTTCAGTAGTGATGTGAGCTGATCCTGGATTTTCAGTAGTGATGTGGGCTGGTTCTGGATTTTCAGTAGTGATGTGGGCTGGTTCTGGATTTCCAGTAGTGATGTGGGCTGGTTCTGGATTTTCAGTAGTGATGTGGGCTGGTTCTGGATTTTCAGTAGTGATGTGGGCTGGTTCTGGATTTTCAGTAGTGATGTGGGCTGGTTCTGGATTTTCAGTAGTGATGTGGGCTGGTTCTGGATTTTCAGTAGTGATGTGGGCTGATCCTGGATTTTCAGTAGTGATGTGGGCTGATCCTGGATTTTCAGTAGTGATGTGGGCTGATCCTGGATTTTCAGTAGTGATTTGGGCTGATCCTGGATTTTCAGTAGTGATGTGGACTGGTTCTAGATTTTCAGTAGTGATTTGGGCTCATCCTGGATTTTCAGTAGTGATGTGGACTGGTTCTAGACCTTCAGTAGTGATTTGGGCTGATCCTGGATTTTCAGTAGTGATGTGAGCTGGTTCTAGATTTTCAGTAGTGATGTGGGCTGGTTCTAGATTTTCAGTAGTGATGTGGGCTGGTTCTGGATTTTCAGTAGTGATGTGGGCTGACCCTGGATTTTGTGTAATGATGTGGTAACTGCTGATACTGGAGTTATTTTACGACTGAAACTCAAGGTTATCCATCCTGAAGTGGCCAAACAGTTCCATGCAAACTCATGAAAACTAGCACAAGGTGCATAATGTATTTCTCTGGAATGAAGCGCATCTCTCTCCTCTTTAATTGCATTTACATTAGATAAATGAGATCATTCACCCAAGTGCGGGGTGCTTTTATGTATGATATTAATTAAAGAAAGGAGTCATGACAAAAGTTAAGGATGATAAGTAACATCAATGCTGTGGTTTTGTCAACAATGACTGTTATACGTCCTCATTAGCTCTTCAATTTATCTGTCCATTTTAATGTTGGATTTAATATTAATGTATCTGCGTGGGCTGTGTGTTTATTATTATTGCTAACGTGTGATTGGTTATTTGCAGACCTCATTAATAGGCAGAGATTCCTTTGTTCCAAATGGAATGTAAAACACTGAGGCTAGCTCTGGCAATTAATGCTCAGATGGAATGCTTTCTTATGGTTTCATGTTCTCTGTCTCTGAACTGAAACAATATTGAAATGTTTGAAGCAGAAAGATTTCACAAGAGTATGCCCAGTAAATTTTAGCCATATTTTTATTAAACACGTACACACACGCGCACTTGTGCACACACACATGCGCGCACACACATACTCTCTCACAGACACACACACACACACACATACACAAACACGGCACGCACACACATGCACGCATGCACACGGCACATGCACACATACACACACACTCACACACGTGCACACAGACTCTCACACACACGCACACACACACACACAAACACACACACACGCACTTGTGCACACACGCACACACACACTCGCACGCACGCACACACACACACACACCTACAGATACCCACATACACCCACACACACACGTGCACACACACTCTCACACACGCGCACACACACACACACAAACACACGCACACACGCACACACTCACACACACACACACACACATTCTCTCTCACACACACACACACACTCTCTCTCACACACACACACCTACCTCTCTCGCAGCAGTGTGACAGTAGGCTGTCAGGCTGCATGGTGCCCAGTGAGAAGGCTGTGCAGAGGAATGTGAAACATGGCTTCTGTCACGCTGCCCTTTTCAAAGCTGTCATCTCCTCTTGCCTTCCCTGCTCCTGTCAAACCCCCACTCCACCTCTTCCAGCTACCGCTGCGCGTGCTCTCTGTTCTTATGCACCACAGGTAGGCAGAGAAGAGAGAGAGAGAGAGAGAGTCTGTGTGTCTGTGTGTGTGCAGGCGAGTGTGTGTGTTTGTGTGTGTGTGTGTACACATGGATGTATGTGTGTGTGTGGGTAGTGTGTGCACATGCATATGCGTGTTTGTGTACGTGTGTGTGTTCGTGTGTGTGTGTGAGGGAGTGAATGAGACTGTGTGTGACTGTGTTAAAGGGTTGACTTGAGACCAGTTCTAGCTGAGTGAGGCACTGTTGTCACATCTTTCTCCTAGCCAGCTCAGAAACCATGCTCACACACACTTCTGGCTGCTGGAAAGGTGTACTATGAGGACCAACAAGCCGCTGGAACACACACACACACAATGCAGGACATTCTGCAATAAGGGATCTGTTCATTATCTCTGATGAACTCATCCTGCATCGATGCACAGTTGATCACATGTTTTCTACTGAGGACCTAGCTCGAAAACCAGTAGGGCCCTCAACACTCTGAGTGATGAATTATCTTTTTGTTTATACACCCATTTTGGAGGTTGGCTACCTTTAAGGGTTCACTAAATACTTGACATAAGGGTCTAACCAGACCTTATGTTTTTACCTGTAATTGACATGATCTCATGCAGGTTTATGAGCTAAAAAGTAGGCTCCATTGGTGATGATCTTGTATACCCTTGAGTGGCACTAAGGTTCCAATCTGCTAAGGGCACCGCCTAGTTACTAATTGACAGTGGCTCGTGTGGCGACAAGGCATAGGCAGAATTCTTTTCCGTGCTGACAGGATGTGCGTGTAACTATTTCTAAAAATGAGTAATAACAATGTGATTTACTAAATTTACTGCAGAGTATATGAGTTTTGCATTTTGGATCCATTTGAGGGCCAAAGCCAATAGTGTCTTGTGAAACCACAAAAAAAAAAAAAAATCAAATGAAATTCTCGAAGACAGAACTTATAACTAAGAATCCTTATGATAGTAAAAATAACCTGCAGCACCCCTGAATGTTTACATGATATTTTTTTCATTTTTGAATGACTTATAGTAACATCTGCGGTGATTTCTGCAGTCCGTAAGCCCACAATAAGAATTTGGATAAAAGTGTTTGGGCAGAAATTACCATAAGAAATCCTTTTGTCCGTACAGAGGAGGCATTGGGGGGCTCATTTCCATAATGACTTCCATTCATTTAGAACTTCTCGCATGAAAATGATGCAGCACAATAGATATTTGTGTTAATTGTGTCACCATTCCTGCCATCTACATTTTAATTGCTTTGTGTGCCATTGTTTTCTCTAATGCCGTGTGCAGACCCTGCACAGTCAGGCTTCTCATCGCTTTAATTAAGAAAGCTGTTCGTCCGTGTCTCCTGCCTCCACCACAACAACGGAGAGGCGAGGATGCTGTCCTGGAGCTGCACTTTCCAGTGTCACCTCTTACTTACTTAGCACCATGCCCATCAGCTTCTTATTGTCTTTAGTGCATGATTCACAAACAGCGGACACTTGGCAAAGAAAGGATTATTCCCCTGCTCTTCCTTCTCCCCCTTCCTTCCATGGTCCCACTTTAACACTCCCACTCCCACTCTAACACTCCCACTCTAACACTTTCACTCCCACTCTCACTCTAACACTTTCACTCTTACACTCTCACGTTAAAACTCAAACTCCCATTCTTACACTCCCACTCTAACACGCCGATTCTACTCACTCCCAGGCTGCACTTGCTCACTTGTGACCGTACTGTCAGCCACTTCCACTTCCTCATGCCCACTGCCACACTCCCACACACTCTCTTCCAACTGGAATTCTTTCACTCTCTCACTGTCTCACCCTTACTTCAGACTCCCATTCTCCCACTCTCACATGCCCACACTCCCACTCCCACTCACAACCCTGCTCCCACTCCCAAGTTCCACACCGCTCCTGTTCCAGCACACAACGCATCTGTAATTTACACAAAATGGAGGAGCATCCGAAGGTACGCTTCCGTAAAGAGATTAGCCTGGATTTGGGTTGTAAGAAGGTGAAATGCGCTATTACCGCTGGTAACACCCATTCAGTTTCTTAACTTACCCCCCCACCCCCCCCCCCCCTCCCCTCCCCACACACACAATTACCCTGGGCCATCAGTGCAGAGCAGTGGTCTGTGAAGAAATTCCCAATATCTAAATTTACACACTGTATCAATCTTGTTTAATAGACTGGAGAGCTTATTGCTCCGCGGCGGAGCGGTGAGAGAGGCCAGCGGTGATAAATTGCGCGGGCCGCGCGACAGCCGCCCGTGATGTATAATGAAATATTTATGATTTATCCCGGCTAATAAACTGAAATGAAGTGCGTGATGTATGGGAGCAGATGGGCCCACTATTGACGCTGGGCTCCTCGGTGGAGAGAGAGAGGGAGAGAGAGAGAGAGGGGAGAAAAAGATGCTGCGGGGAAGGAGAGAGAAAGGATGGATGGAAGGGGGAAGAGGGTGGAGGAATGTATGTGCCTGCCTTTGTTCAGTGAGGCGCTGATGGAGAGGCTTTTATTTTGGCGCCTGAGATGGAGAAATGAATCACGTTGGGCGAGCGCGGGTCTGCCACGCTCCCGTTGTTATGCAGACGCTGGTATTTATTTTTCCTCTCTCCTGGTAATTGAATCATTGATGCATGAGTTTATCAGGTTTTTTTTCTGCGGGGTCTGGTTTCAGCGGCTGCAGGTGGCGGCCGCCTTGTCCTTGCGGGCACGTGTTGTGTCCTTAATGATGTCAGCGGGGGGGGGGGGGGGCGGAGCCGGACGGCCGTTCTGGCACAGGCCAGCTGCCGCGCGTCGTCCTCCGCTCGCATCAGTCATGACTGGCTGCACCGCGGCACGCGTTTAACCTATCCGCTGCCCCCTCGCCCCGCGCGTGATAACCGGCCCCCACGCGGGGCCCCCGCTTCGCCCGCACGCGTCTGTTATGGGGGTGCGGTGACCCCCGCCCGGCCCGCACCCTCGCCCCAAACCCGTCTTCCACCCCTACACCTGGTTCCTGAAACTCAGTCGCTCATGGCTGTCCTGTCCACCGGCTTTGTGTGTGTTTGTTTGTGTGTGTGTGTGTGTGTGGTTCATTGTGTGTATGTGTGAGTGCGCGTGCGTGTGTGTGTCTGTGTGTGTATGGAGGCGGGTGAGGGTGAGCGTGCATGTGCGTGTGTGTGTCTGTGTGTGTATGGAGGGGGGTGAGAGTGAGTGTGCATGTGTGTGTGGGGTGGTGAGGGTGAGTGTGTGGGGGGGAAGCAGAGTGCTGTTCAGCTGATCAGTGTGTGGGAAAAGTGATTAAGGGGAACTCCAGCTGAGCAGCTCCCAGCAATTTACCCAGGAGATGGAGGCAGAAGAGGTTCAATACTGCCTATTATTAGAGATGAGAGGAGAATGCATCACATCCAGGGTGCTGGACCTCGGTGTGCCTCCAGAAAGCCACTGAACATTGGCTCTCATTCACCGAGAGATGGAGGGCTCACTTATTCATGCAGACCAGGTCTGTATTGAGTTTGATTTTGTGAGTCTTACTGCGTAGTCACTTCCAGAACTGTGTGGCTTAGTGACACTGCCAGGCAATGCAAACTGCTCAATTTTTAATGACTTATCGTTTGCAGAAGAGGTTGTTGTGTGTGTGTGTGTGAGAGAGAGAGAGCGCGAGAGAGAGAGAGAAAGAGAGAGAGATGGGGAACTGATCTGTTGATACTCTTTGTACGACTCCTTGCCTTCCCGTTTCTGATGGCAGATTCTGTGCTGCTTCTTTCCGCAGGGGACACAGCGGCCTACATGGATGGCGTGTACTGGATCAAGGGCCGCACGTCCGTGGACATCATCAAGTGCGGCGGCTACAAGATTAGCGCCCTTGAGGTAGAGAGGCACCTGCTGGCCCACCCGGATATTGCAGGTAAACAGCTGTTAACCCCTGTGTCATATGAGCATGATATTAGCGGAAAAAAAGTCAATTTATTATGAGTCAGTGCCCCAAGGAGATTCACCAATCAGCTGTGAATGTTTGAATAGTATGGTCTGCTGTTAGCCCCCCTGCCTTTAACATGCCTCCCTCTCGCTCACCCTGGGCTTGTCCCGCCCTCAGACGTGGCTGTGATTGGTGCGCGGGACGCTGTCTGGGGTCAGAAGGTGACCGCTGTGGTGCAGCTGAAGCAGGGAACGAGCCTTACGCTGCAGGAGCTGAAGACCTGGGCCAGGTGAGCAGGCTCTGTGGGGAGAGCGTGATGTCGCCCTCTAGTGGCGGGAGTCTAAATGTGTGCGGACGGCATCACGATTCACCTTTATATAATTCAAATGACAAGTGTGATTTGAGTTTCACGGTGTTAGCTGGAGCACCAATGCTTGAATCATATGTTTCACGTGAACATTTTTTTAGAATGTCAGTTTAGCCTGTGGAAAAGAGGTGGTTGGTTGCCTTAATGAAATGGAGACTCTAGCAGCAGGTTTGTGCTGATGGGTGGGGCAGTAGAGAGAGGGGAAGTGTGAAGCAGGCGTCCTGATGGTGCTCCAGCCAGTCCAGAAGGCATGGTGCTGGTGTGACTGCCTCCTCTGCTCTGGCTTCTGTTTTTAAATGTCACTCGTGTTTGGTTTGCCCCCAACACAGACACTGGCAGGAGGCACATGTCTCCTTTCAAAGAGATGGCCTGGGGCACTCTCTCCCACTCCTTCACTCGCTCTCTCTCCCTCCCCCTCTTTATTTGACCCTTACTGTTTCTGTCTCTCCTTCTTTGTTCTCTACCTTCCTCTCTTTCTTTCTCCCTCTCTCAGTTTTTCCACTGCACTCTCCTGCTCCCCATCTCTCCCGCTTTCTCTCTCTCCCTCCCTCACCCTTTCTCTCCCCCTCTCTCGCCCTCTTTCTCCCCCTCCCTCGCCCTTTCTCTCTCTCTCTCTACCTCACTCTTTGTGCCTCTCCCTTCTCATCTCCCTCTCTGCATCTGTCCCTCAGTGAAGCACTGCCTCTGCATGTAGCTGAAGTACGGAGCAGGACAGGAAGGGTGATGCTCCTGGTTTATTTTCATGGGTCTGGTTTCAGCTTGAAATTGTCACCCCTCATTGGCCCATTCCACTCATGGGCGGTACCTCAGGGGTGCTGAAGCAGGAAGCAGGGTGGGGTGGGTGATGTCCCTGCCCCCCTCACCCATGGGCGGTGCCTCGGGGGTACTGGGGCAGGGGGCAGGGAGTTGGTTGGGGAGGTGATGGAGAACCCAGTAGATGCTCACTCCTCAGTGCCCTCTCTGCTGCTGTCACTCTCAATCTCTGTCAGACAGAACAAGACCTCTCACTCGCATAGAAGAGACGGATGTGTGTACTGAGACACACACACAAACACACACGCACTCACACACTCAGACACACACTTTCACACACTCACACACACACACATACACACACACTCACGCAGATGCACACGCACTCACTCACACACACTCACTCTCACACACACTCACTCACACACACACACAGACACTCGCTCTCGCACTCACACTCTCACAGACACACACACACACACACACACACACACTCAGGCAGGCAGGCAGGCAGACAGACATGACTGCATGCACGCCGAGGCATAATGCTTAATTGTGTAGAAAGAGGGGAGCAATCCTACGATGTACGCTCTGGCTTTTTATAAACAGAGCCGCGCGCAGGAACAGTAGGACAGTTTATTGTGTTGAAGGTCTTCGCTGGCAGCTCAGAAATGTTAAAAAGGCTGCAGACACAAAGGCTTTCTGCCGCAGCCGTGCTGTTGGTGTCTGGGAACGGGAGGCGTTTAATTAACACAGCCTGCTGTTTTGCCTCTGTTTTTTTGCGCTTTTATTATGCTGTTTTTTTCTGCTTTTATTATGCTGTTTTTGTGCTCGCCAAACGCGAGGAATTGCCTCGAGGTCTTTTTGAAACGTAACTGAGATGCACCGGAGAGCCGCAGAAAGGCGTTTGCTTGTCTGTGCTGAGGGGAAATGGCGGTGCTTATTCACGTCGGTGAGCGTGTGTGGTTCGGCGCAGTCACATGGCGGCGTCCGCGGTGTTTTCCAGAGAGCACATGTCGTCCTACACCATCCCCACCGGCCTGGTCCTGGTGGACGAGATGCCCCGGAACCAGATGGGAAAGGTCAACAAGAAGGACCTGCTGAAGATGTTCTTCCCCAGCTAAGGAGGCTTCTGACTGCTTCTCTACTGCCCTGGGGACAGCCACCACTGGAGCCTCCGCTAGTCCTGCAGCTCCAGACAGGGTGGGGGCGACTACCACAAACACACCGGGAACAAGAATGGCTGGATCCATTTGGGGTGAAGGCTACTCACACGGGTCAGTGGGTTCCCTGACAGACAGACAGGACAGACGGACAGAGCAGCATGCGGGCGACACTCCTCACAGGAGGGGGTGTTCTGCTGACCAGGGTCCAGGCCAGACAGCATTCCTAAAACCGTTAGCACACCTCCATTACAACCTCCATTCTGTCCTCCTGACAGACCAGCCAATCACAGTGACCGCACACGCTCAACTCACCAGCCAATCACAGTGACCGCACACGCTCAACTCACCACCCACCCAGTGACCAGACTCATTCAGTTCACCACCTGCTCTGTGACTGCACACGTTCAATTCAACTCTCTCACACAGACACAGTTTGGTGTTTATGATCTTAGTTGTTGGAGTGAAAATGTCGCCTTAGGAAATGAGACCTTAGACACTTACTTATGCCCCAAAAACATAAGTGATGTCATATGGTTAAATAAATATCTGTTTTTAAAGTGTAGTTGTGGGAGTCTGTATTTCCTAATATGATCTGTCTACCTGTTGAGATTCGTGAGATCAGCTCAGTATGTGAACCACAAGGCAAAACTGGAATTGTTGTTTGGATTCATTGTTCTACCAGTGCAATGTCTGATCATTTATTAATGCGCTTCATGTACAGCAAGCAGTGTCTGTAAAGGTCACTGCAGCCTGATCTGAATGTGTTTTAGGAAGCCTACCCCCTCTCTCGTGGTCCTGTCTGCAGCAGGCTGTGCCCAGTGCGAGCCGGCTGTGTGTTATTCTAGTCCGGTGTGAGATGAGCCCTTCTCTGTGAGCTTCAGTGCATATGTCATTTTGACAGTCGGGGGAAAAAAACAGTGGAAGGAGCGGATTACCCACAGCGAGTCCTGTCAAAACACGGGCTTCTGCTCCTGGCCCGCGGTCCTGAGCCCGGCCCGGTCCTGGAGGGGCGCTGGGCGGGAAAGGGCAGCCGTGTCTGTGGGGGGGATGGGGGCCCAGCAGGCGGGGGGGGGCTCGGACCCGCCACCCGGCTAATTAAGACCGCAGAGGAGCTCAGGTGAAGGATGGCGCGCCCGGGCCGGCTGCATTACTGGTTATCTCCCGTAAATTAACTTCTAACATCCGCGTGTACCGCCGCCATAAATCACCACAATTACTCCCCGCGCCCGCCCCCCCCCCGTACCCACGCCGCCCCGCCCCAAGCCGGGCGGCGGGCATCGGGCACAGCGCCAGCGCGGGAGCGGCACGGGGAGCGGCTCGACCCGGAGCTGTGACTCCCCGAGTCTCCGCACCGAGACAGCGAGAGAAAAACCGAGAGAAAAAGCCTCCCTTCTTTCCCTCCATCCCCCCCTCCCTCCATCCCCCCCTCCCTCCATCCCGCTGCCCGCAGCCACCAGAGACCTGATTAAGAGAGCAGGGCTATCGATCTGGGGCCGGGCCGAGCAGGATGGATGTGCAGGGAGGGCTGCAGTGGCAGCGGTGGACGGGCGCCCCGCTCGGGCCGGGGGGGGCGGGGGGCTGGGGGGGCGGGGGGGAGGAGGTGTCTCCTGGATGATGGAGTGCGTGCGGCCTTGGCGAAGCACCATGGGACCTCGGCTGGCCGCTTGTTGGAGTGTGGAGGAGGAGGAGGAGGAAGAGGCCGTCTGCAGAAGACTGCTTATTGGGCCTCGGGGACCCCGGAGGGGGCGGGGTTTGCAGGGGGTTGGGGAGGTGGCCTCCAGGGAGAGGCGGAGCCGCGCGTTCCCCGGCTGAGCTGGTCTCCACGCCCACTGCAGTTAGCGTGCGGTCCAACGGGCAGGCCGGCCTCCACCAGGGGGGCAGTGCGGAGGAGGAAGTGGCACTTCTGTCAGACAGCACACTGGAGTAGGGGCTTGTAATTAGCCTGACCAGGGTTTGTCTTTGTGCTTCAGTACAGGTATGTTTTATTTGAATTATCGTAAATTCATGAGCCATAATAATGCAAGACTACTGTTTTCATGAATGATGATTAAATAAATGGGTTTCTCAGAAGACCTGATCACTATAATGCCTGAACTGTGAGTACAGCTGTAGGTTAATATTAACATTCTTGCCACAGCTGTCACAGGGGAAATGGAAAATAATATTTAATGGTGGTTGACATTGATATTAATTCAATATTAATTGCGTCCGGCCACAGTGTCCATGTCGTCAGGCTCTGATTCGAGCTCTTCATGATAATAGTTTATTTGAAGAGATGTAGGAGAAAACTAAATTACCACAAGCAAGTTAAGCGAATGGATTTGGACGCCACAATCCAGGTTTTTCGGAGAATACAGATTTGAGAGAGCTCTGTGCTTTGGGGGTGACAGAGGATAATTGCTGCCCCACTTGAGGCAGGATGTCTGCAACTAAAATGGGAGCAATTAAAGTGTGTGTGCATGTGTGTGTACGCGTGTGTGTGTGTGTGTGACAGAGAGATTGAGAGAGAGAGGGAGAGGGAGAGATGGAGAGAGCGTGTGTTTGTGTGGGTGGCACTTCTTGCCTTCAATGGACTGAAGATCTGGTTTGAAACTTTTGAGAAGCCGATCAATATTAAATTACCATGTCCCTGCCCTCATAACTCTGAACACTCAACAATGGGAGAGACAAGGTCGTCGGAGAATAAATAGTAGGCAGGCCAGCTAATGATCTATCATTCTGGACAAGCACAGGCACCCTGAAGCTGGCTGGCAGACACCACCATTAATAAAACCTGCTGGAAACCTGATCCATACCTGTGATGGATGATTGGAGCCACTAATACTATAAAACACCTGGCCATCATTCTCAGAAAGGTGCACCCGACCCGATCCCTTCACACCACCTTTTACCTGGCTGGAGGAAAAAAGAAAACACTCTTTTTATACAGGCAAGTTCCTGTGGAACTTTGGAATATGTGGACAGTTTGTTTCTTATAAAGAACCTTATGTGCAACTTCCATGTATTTTATTTTATCTTTACTATAGCGAAACTCAGATAGCCCGCGGAGGGGATCATTGTTCATTGATAAATAGATAGGATCCCAATCTGGTGTTAAATCAGTGAGTCAGCGGGTGCCTTGGCTCTGTGGAGTAATGGAAGGTATTCATTATTGACTGGGTTTACGGTCCCTGAAGTGTGTGTCCCCCCCCCCCCCCGCTCAGCAGTTACTCGGGGTTCCCAGTCTCCTTAATGGAGGAGTTTGTGTGGATCGTCTGCATGGACGCATGTATCAATACCTACGCATTGATCTGAACTCGCTCTCATCAATCTTCCCATTGATTGACTTTTCGTGCAGCTGCATGTGCGTGGAATATGGCCGACGAGTCCCTCTGCTGTCCCTTGCTCTGTTGCCATGGTGAACTGCCCTTGACCCTTCATGGGGGTCCTCAGCTGGATGGGGCAAATTTGTACCGCCAAAAGTAGAGAGAAATGGAAAGTGGCTCGGCTCAACTCTCTTGGAGGAAGAGGAGTGGATTTGCGCGTAGAGGTGTCCGAAGACATGCCTGCACGTCGCACCGAAGGCTGGTGTTTACGCAGAGGCGCCCCACGTGCCCGAACATAAATCACGCGGAGGGCCCAGGGATGGCCACACTCCCGAGGTCCGTGTAATTACAAAGCTGACATTTAAACAGGACCCGGCCATATTTCACACCAGCGCACGCTTCGCTCGCCGCTGAGCGTGCCGCGGAGTAGATGTAAAAGAAAGAGAAAAAAAAAAATCAATGAAGAGGTAAAATGCATTCTAATGCTCCGTTAATGGACCGGGGTATTAATTATTCAAAGGCTCCCTTTTTATCCGCGCGTTAAAATGGCAGCTGGGAGGAAGGATGTGGAGCGTTGTGGCGCGGCCCCGGCGCACGCCGGGTCTTCATTAGTGTTCCGCCACCAGAGGTGAGCGCTGTCCACACCGCTCGTGCCCCCCCCCCCTCCCCCCTGCCCATCCCCCACTGCATTTTCAGCGTGTGTGAGGGGCTTTGGCAAAACACTGACTCAGCCCCCTGTGCTGAAAAAAGTTTTAGCTTTTTATTTATCATATATAAGCACATATTGGTATAAATGTATTCATGTATAAATTTAGCTTTGTAATGTTCGACCTGATATAAAGATGAAAACTAGCCATTATGAATTTTCCTTTAGGCCACAGGCCAAGTATTTGAATTCTAAAGTCAACAAATTTGCTGAGGACTGTTGTCCCACACAGTTAGCTGAACACATTTGTAGGTCATTCAGTTGATGCATTTTACTATTAAGCAGGCTATTGCCTCTGTATTTCTTCTGTTGAAAGTAACAAGCCAGTGAGCTAATCTCATACATATCTTACCAGTGTTATAGTGCATCGCAGTGACTGTCAAAAGTGTTGCAACTTTAAAATGATAGACTGTGTACTTCATCGATTTTTCTACCGCTTCAAGAAGTAGTCGATGCACCAGTGTTGACGGTGGAAGAGTGTGAAGGCCCTGCATTAATGAGTTTTAAAAAGATTTTGCTTTGATGGGATTTGAAGTACTCAATGATAACGTTAGGGAAAATTATGTGTCTCCTATATCACATTCCTCAATCGATTGTAGCCACTGCACCCAGTGTTGGCCGTGCTCTCCGACCAATTAAAGAAAATCATTTGGTGTCATAACATATTCTTCAAAGTTTTTGTAACCTTGTTGACCTCTTTGTGTGTGTGTGTGTGTGTGTGTGTTTGTGTGTGTGTGTGTGCTGGCTGCAACATCAATACAAAGAGGAATATCAGCCCAACATACCGCTTCACTAACCCCCTATCGATCAAGCGTAGAACATCTTACTGCCGGTGAATTCAGAGGCGCGTGGGACAGTTGAAATTCCTCTGTGGCCGACTGTCGCCGTGCGTAACCGCCATGCCCTGAATGTGTGACAGGATTTGTAATGACGCTGTAGCAGGACTGCGTACAAATTGATTTGACTTGATTTATTACTCCTTTCACCATCTCAGCCCCCTCCCCATTCAGACACATAGTCAAATAAATGCATGCATACGCACGCATACATACACACACACACACACACACACATGCATACGCACGCACGCACACACACACTCACACACACACACACACACATGCATATGCACGCACACACACACACACGCATACGCACGCACACACGCGCACACACACACACATGCATACGCGCAACACACCAAACACCACACAATGCATACGCACCCCACACACATCCACACACATGCTGCACGCACACACACAACTGCAGCACACACCACACACACACACACACACACACACACACACACACACACATGCATACGCGCGCACACACACGCACACAAATGAAATGAAATCTCATCTACTAACATGCCACTGGCAGGGAACATCTGTCTTTGGGTCTCCCTGCCACAGAGCGTTAGAGTCAAGGCTGGGTGCGCACTACAGCGGCCTGTCTCTGAAAGGCCTGCAGGCAGAACAGCCACGTCCCCGTGGGTTCGGGCGTCCAAGCAGAGACTCGTCTTTCGGTCCGTCTCGTGCCCCCCTCTCATTGTCTCCCAGTGAAGTCAAAGACATTTAAGGGCTGCCATTTTTTTTTTCTTTCACATTCCTTTCTGTTTGCGTTCTGTGAAGCTGGTGTTTACTTCGAACCAGCGACGCGATCCGCTATCAAATGGGCCCGTCGTTCACTCAGCCTCTGCCCTTTTGACTGGCTTTAATATTCTCTAAGCTTGGGCTGTTTACCTTGTCTCAGTTCAGTTCGGTTCTTCATTACGGAACCGAGGTGGAATCCTGTCAGTCGGCACAACCGGCACAGTCTGTCAGTCGGGCTGTGCGCGCGAACGGACGGTCTGTTTGTGCAAACGGCGGACAGATAACGGGCGAGAAAACGGTGTTCAATCCCGCTCTGCGGCCGAGAGACGGCGACGTGGCAGACGTGGTTTTGAGGAAGCTGGCGCTTCAGAATCTGAGTCTTTCCCTTCTACGCGGAGAGCTGGATATGCCGTATTTATCATCTTTATTCCTGGAAGTTTGAGGCCCACTGCAAACAACAGTGTGCTCCTGATAAATGGGCCAGTCAGTGGTGTGCAGCCACCTCTTGGGGGGAAACAAGACAGCTATTTAGTGGCTGAGCAAGACTTATCGCTTTTCTTTTATTGTTTTCAAACTGCACAAAGGGAGATAAAGCAGAGTGGAGGCAATTCTTGGAAGAAAAAAAAAACAATCTACGGGAGTGTGTCCTGCACACAGGGAAGAGCAGATGTTCTGCCGAAAAGCACTGCTACTTTCCAAAACGCGCGGCTGAAGTATGAATGCCGCCCGTGCTGAAAGTCACTTTGGCCTTTCTGTGTTTTCTCATGAGCAGCACGCAGAAAATCATACAGCAGCCTTTAGAGAAATCTGAAGAGCAGGAGCATTCCTTCATTGTATGCAGCTTCTTAAGGATACATCGCTGGATAGAGCAAACTGTGCTGTGGGAACGTCTAAACCAAGGTTTAGAGAATATTCATTATTTCATTTTATTAAATAGTTCATTGAATAATTCAATTTTATATCTAAAAATAAATCCCGAAAGAGTGATGATCCAGTAGTGACAAAATGACGGCATGGAGTTACCTACTCCCTCCCCAGGAGGAGCTGTGAAGACCAGTATCATTGTTTCAGCCCTGCTGAGATGGCAGGTTATACTAATACCAATGCAGTGGAAATGCTTTTAATTATTTTGATGAGTCCGATTGTTGCTTTCCAGCTCAAAGCGGAAAGCAATTTTGTTTGATCTTGGGACAGAAGATTTTGTTTAGGTAAGGAATGTTTCATCAAAGTCTATCCTGTGTTTTTTTTTTTTATTATACAAGTGTACAAAGGCAATCAATTGCATAATTTCTAACCAAGTAAAAGATAAAACAGAATTTTATGGAATTATTGGTATTTATTAGTATTATTAACAACAGGTTAGCATCCAATTATAACGAACTTATTGCCTTTCCTTTGCTTAGCGTGCACTAGTAGTAGCACCTCAGTGTTCTTTCAAACTGTCATAGACCCTTTGTGTCATTTACTGACCTCAGACTAAGCTGGCCAAACTGTGTGGTATAATCAATCAATACAAATAAAGTTATTATTCTGCTTTCAAAACAAACTGACACAAAGCACAGTCTTCTGCTTGAAGGATCAGTCAAGCAATGCTCTGGCTGATCTGATCTTTACAATGTAGTTGTAACCAAATGTATTTTGCGTTTTTATTAAATAGAATTTAAATACCATTAATATATCCTTTGTTATTCAGACTGTTGTAGAAGATGATAATAAGGGCCTGTCTCCTTACTGTATGCTTGTTTGGTCATTTCCAGTGTGGAAATGGGACAGTCACACAGAAGGCCTGGAGAAACGGCATTGAGGTAGGGAGCGCTGGAGGTTGGTGCACGATGGGGTCAGGGTAAGAAAGGGAAAAGACTGAGTCCCCCCCCAGCCCCCATGTCTCTGCCCTGGTAGACGAGCATATGTAGGCTGACAGGATGACATTGCTGGTGGGGGAGCAGAGCGCTGGGCATCGAGGCCCTGATGTCTCACACCCTGACAGCTGATGGAGGAGATTGGAGTCAGCGCCCTGGCAACAGTCAGCTGTAAGAGCTGTGCTCTGCTTTACCTGCCCCGAGCACTGCACCCCACCCTGTAACCAGACTTTACCCCACCACATCCCCTCACTTTACCCCACCCCATCCCCAGACCCTTTACCCAACCACATCCCCTCACTTTACCCCACCACATCCCCTCACTTTACCCCCCATCCACACACACCCACCCCACTAACCACACTTTACCCCCTCCCCACCAAACACCCTCATTTCCCCCATCATCACGCACCGCCCCAAGCACTGTGCCCCTCTCCATCCCCAATCTGGCCTCTGCCCCCCAATTTCCTTTTACCCTCCTCTCCCAAAACCACCATGCTCACAATGCTCAGTCTGTGTGTACTGCATATGAACACAGTGACTGTATTTTTTAATTACAGGAGTACCTTATGCTATGGTGTTGGATGCTGTGTTGTGTTTAACGCGCTCTTTGTAAGTATTATTGGCTCAGTGCAATGCTGAGCAACTGATGTAAGTCAAATGGCATTTGACATCACTATATATTTTCCTTTAAACACAGAGGATGTGCCAGATTGGATACTACACATACAGATGTCTTCCCTCTTAGATTTCATGAACCCGGCTGGAAATGTTTTAAAGGAATCCTTTTAACAGCATTTGCCAGGCTGAAATTCTTTCTCTGAAGTGTTATTTGATTTATATTTCCATGTAAATAGCGTGTTTGAAACCCAAGAGCAGGTGACATACGTTATCGCGACTGCAGAAGTAAAGAACATGCCAAAGAGAGAGAGGTGATGTGACTGATTACATCCCTTCATGCACAGGTCCGTGTGAAACCTGTCTGTAAACATTGTGTGTGTATCTCCATAGTGCACGCGTGTGTTTGAAATCCTGTTCTTCCTGTGGTTCAGTAAGCCCAAAGCTGACCTGAATATTCTAGGTGTAACTGTATGTCTGTTATGTGTTGTAACTCATGACACTCTTGCATGCAATGTTATACTGCCATGCCGTAGCAGAATTTTTTATGAATTTGAGTGTTTATAGTACATACTAAAGTCCAGTTACAGGATGCTTATATCTACAGGATACCTTTTTTTCCTGCCTGGGACCCCTGTTTTTTTTACTCACTGCTTGTAGAACCCTTGTAATGAGGGAGGGGGGTTCTGTCTTGTGTATAAAGGCCCAGTACTGAACCCACATTATGACCATTTTTGCACCAGCACTTTGGGGACCCTGTAATTACATTAAAATGCACTGTTAGCCTCTGCGCAGTGTGCTGTAATGTCCTTCTGAGTCTAAATTCCAGCTTCACTTTATACATTTGATTGTGCTAAGGGGAAGTAGAAAAGGACTCTCCTGTTTTTGACCACCGGAGAAGTGCGATCTCATTAGCAGAAAAATCATCTCTTAATGTGTGAATGTTTCCCCGTGTTTAATTTTAGCAGGTTTCGTGGCAGACGGATCCTCTGGCTCAGAGGGCTGCTGCTTTTTCTCTCACCTTCTGACTTTGTGCCTTAATGAGGCGCTCTCCAGAGTTCTCAGCCTTGAGCCTTGCGTCCAGTTCTGTCCATCATTGTGCCGGTCCAGTCCAGGGCTTACTGTGAGGAGAGGGCTCGTGAATTTGGGAGTTAAGGTAAAGGCAGTGATGGTGGTTACTCAGTCTTACCGCTGGGCGCCTGATGTGATTTGTTTTATAATCCTCAGGCTTTGATTGATGCTTTCAAATGCCTGCAGATTGCATTATAAACAGAGCTACATTATCACTGCTATGCCTAGGAGATTTCTGTTTTCTTTTAAAAATAAATATAGTCTATTTTAGGACCTTGAATCCTTTGCAGCTAATTATACATTTATGCAGGTTTTTGAAAAGAAAAAAACTGAATACAAAAGAAAGAAGACAATGAGATCAACTGATAAACCACTGGGTTGAAGATGAAGATGGGCTTCCAACCATTGGCCCATGTCCTTTGGGTACCAACAGTGTCTAGAAGATACCATACTGCCCTCTGGTGGTCACTTTAGAAAATTATTAAACAATTTGCCATCTGCATTAAACAACTTCATCCTTTTTTAACACGAGCCGTCACATTTTTAACAAAATACAACAAGTTTAGCACTACAGGCAGTGGTGTAAAACAAATACTTCACTAAAACTTCCATAGATGAGCTCTGTTATTTTAGACAGTTTCAGCAGTGATGGGGTGATAATAAATAATATTTTCAGAAATTAAACTTCCTATGGTGATTCATATGGTGATTCATATGGTGCCAGTGCTATGTATTATTTTAGTCCTGAGCTGTTTAAATTGGGAACAGGGCTGCAGAGCTTGTCTGTGTGTCATAAGAAATCATTTCATGTTAGTGCATCCATTGGGAAAATGCTAATCTTTAATCCATTTTTGCTTAATTTGTCTTGTAAATAGGAGACTGCACTGCGTGGCTGTGGAATTCAGTTCTGTAGCAAAGGTGAAGATTTCTTGGACTCTGATTGGTTTTCTGCACCTGTTTGCAAGTGATATGCTCAGTGCTTTTCATTCCCCACGCTTTCTTAGCCTGCACTGTCACTCAGCTGTTGGTAGTTTCATTATAACTCCACGGCTGGCTAATCTGAGTGGTCTATGAAATGCTGTGTTGAGTATGGCTCTATCACACAGTTGCTGTGTTGGGCTGCTATATTTCCATGTTCCAGAAATGTGTCTGCTTGTTTATGGTGAAATTTAATTCTAAAGCTTTCATTAGGCTCTAAACAGAAATGTCCAGTGGGCGAAATATTGCTTTTTGAGAATTGGTAATGGTGACATTTTATTCTGGAAGTATGCCAAAGATCCACTTGGATTTAAGTATAAAGAAAAAGTTACACAAAAAAACTGGATAGGATAGGTTTAGGAAACAAATACTAATTTGTTTAGGTTCAATACTTTCATGTATCATAATTTTCATATTGGTCATCTATATTTACCTTGCTCAACAGAAATAGGAGTATTCACTGGTTGTATCAAAATGAATAACGTAAAATCATTGTATTTTACTAGAACTTTGTCTAGTGTGAATGGGGTTCTCAGACACAAATTTCCAATGGGCAAAATACAAGGAGTGGGTAGAAATGGAGTGGACCTATATGGCCTTGTCTTCAGTATTTCTATGATTTATTTAGCTGTTTTCGTTTGATCTTTGTCCATCATTGTAGTTGCATTGTCTGGCTGAGGATACACTTAGGCAAGACACACCCAGTTTCACACATCAAACATTTATTGGGATGAACTCAAAAATAGCCCACTGGTGAGTACCGCAAACCCAATCCCTGCACGGAGGTTAATTGTTCACATACAATGGAAAAAAAGTACGCAATATTTTAGTCTGAGTAGATTTTAACTCCCTGGTGTGGCCTGAAGTGCTTACCATGCTCATTGTTCATTTCTTGATAAATGTTTTGGATGCAGTTGAAATGACTCTATTAGTCAAGTCAGGGAATACTGCGTGTGCATTCAGAGACGGTGTAACTTGGGCAAATGCATGAGAAAGGATTAGTAATGACTAACGGTGGGCAGCCAAGTACTTCCTGTGAGATTAAGTGCGATGGTGCCCTGTGCCCGCCCCCTCCCCCCCCCACCCCTGCTCAGTGCTTGGGAATGTGGCTTTTTGTGGAATGAGAGGCTGGGGTTCCTAGAGGGGGGGTGCAGCATTGAGCTGTGGAGGGGCTGGGGTCGGGCCGGGCCCTGCCAGCTGTTCCCCCCAGCATGACAGGAGCAGGTGCCGCAGATTCCTCCATGTCTGACTGCTGGATCCCGCTCCTTTGCCACAATCATTCCCAGTGCCTGACCCAGCCCACAAAAGCACCCTCTGCTGCCATAACTCACAGGGCCCCATTCAGGCATGGCACAGCACACACACTAATCTGTTACTGTGTCAGTTAGGGTTTCACTCTTGTGTCTCCATTGAATGGCATCAGCGAGAATCAAATTCTCTCCTGATGGTCTGGGTTCTCATTTAGAGTCTCCATCAATCACATTAAAGAGGCTCAGTGATCATGTGTTACCACCAGGGGTCGAGGTTGAACTAAACAGACAAGGGTCTGCGATCTCTTATTGGAATAGAATAAGATATATTGCATCTCACTTTACTGCATATACACTGTACACACAAGCATGCACGTATACACCCACACATACACACGCATATACTCACACACACGTTGTATATTTTGCAATAGGGTGAGATACTTTCCTGACCTATACGAATCCCAAAGACATCCTGTTTTAACTGTGAATTAATCAGACTCATCAAATCATGGCAAATAAAGTAAAATTGCTATGAATGTATGTTTCTTGGTATGTAAGTATTGCAGTAACACCCACTGTCATGTTTTATTTCTAACTAATAGTTTTTATTTATAATTTATTTATTTATTTATTTTTATTTTTTAAAGTATTTTACTTAACAATTTACTGCTTTCGTGACAATGCACTGCTTCTTAAAAACATCTTTGGTCATGTTAATAAATTTTGGTAAAGTTTTTTAATTTTTCTTTTTACACATTTGCTTAACCAAGTGTGCAGTTATGACATTTGGGGCTTTAAGAGGAATGTATGGTGCTATAACCATTTTAATGATAAAACAGGCTTAATGTTACTGAACTAGCGTTAAGTAACAGAGAAGATGGTTTATCAGTGAGTCATCCATGTTAACCTTTGTCATCATCCAAAATAACCTTTCACCCCAGGCGCCCCAGGAGCACACCTTCAGGAGCCGCGGTGATGAGACGGGTCAGAGATTGATGGGCGTGGAGAATGGGCCAGCTACTCGCCTCCCCATAGCTGAAGTAAAACAATCGGCACTCAGACCTGTGTGTCAATCAAACAATCCAAGAGCTCACAGGAGGCAAGAGAACCGAGAGGCTGGGATCCGAAAACAAAGGGAGCGTGTGTTCCCCCACTTTATCTTTTTAAGGGCAGTGTAAGTGAGTACAGAACAGGGGGCTGAAGGGTTTTTCGAGTGGAAGAACCATATGAGTGAGAGGACTCTGCTAGGACCTGAACTTCAGAATGGTCCTCTCAAACGTGAGACCAGCTGCTATGCCTCTGTTCATTCTGCCTGTCTGCCTGCATGGGTGTGTGTGTGTGTGTGTGTGTGTGTGTGTGTGTTTGTGTGTGTGTGCTGGAGGTGGTGGTGTGTTGGGGTGTGGGCGTGATGTGTGTGTTGCTGTGAGTGTGGGGCAACGCATGTGTGGTGTGTGTACCTGAGAACTTGTGTGTGTACCTGCCAGTGTGATTGTGTGTGCGTGCCTGCCAGTGTGAGTGTGTGTGTATGTGTGTGTGTGCCTGTGAGCATGAGTGTGTGTGTGCCTGGGAGCACGAGTGTGTGTGTGCCTGTGTGTGTGTGCCTGCAAGCGCGCGTGTGTGTGTGTGCCTGCAAGCATGTGTGTGTGTGTGTGCCTGGGAGCGCGAGTGTGTGTTAGGGGCTTGGGTTTCAGCCCTCCCATGCACCTCCAGTGCACATGTGCTGTCACTCATCCTCCCAGCACACATCCTGGTGAGAGAGAGGGGTTCACGTATGAGACATTTGGCTCTGTTCGCCCGTCCTGCCAGGAACACCGTGTGCCCCTCAGACAGCTCTGCGGCTAGACTCCCCGTTCTGCCCTGCCAGGAAGTTTTTGGAGGGGTAGAGAGTGTCGGAAGTGGAAGCAGAAAATGGCCATCGGGTTTCAGACGTGGTTATGTGTGCTGGTGGCTGTGATTTCTCAGGTAGGCATTTTTTAAACTCCTCGTTACCTGCTATTCGTTTGTAGGGCAGTGCAGCTACAATGTGGTCCTGGAGGGCCGCAGTCCATAAGTCTTTCCCATTCTATTTAAATATTGAACATTTCTAGGAGAAAACTTCAGAAGAGAGTTAAATATAAGCTATCTATTCTAAATGTGAACTGTGGTTACATTTCTGAATGAAATGAAAACTGATGGAACCCGAGTTCCACGGGTCCATGGCAGGCTTCAGAGTTCACTCCTACAAGAAGAACTCTTCAGTTTTCTTTGTGTTTTATTTTTCATACACAGTCACAATACAACATGATGAAATTTCAACAAAGTTTGATTGACTGGTCTAACACCCACATGTTATTGAGTTTAGATGCTTCATTCAGGAGAGCTGGAATAGCCCATCTAATCAAGCTGTAGTGGTCCGTGTATCATAAGTATTAATAATAAAGATTGCATATGGTTTGGATAAATGCTCTCTTTTGTTTTATCATTTGTCTAAAATTTTAAACTGTTAACACAGCTTTCAACAGCCACATTATTGCTCTTAACATTAAATGTTAACAATACAAACCAAAAATTTACCAGCCTAATTGCAAATCCAATAAATTACCCTCACTGTTTACTGCTGTAATAGAACACAGGCCATTTAGTGACAGATATGGCCTTCAGTTCCTTTCTTAGAGGAGGGCTGGCAATGAAGACATACAGAAATTTAAAATGTGTGATCCTGTGCAGACTTCAACAAACTGGTGATTAAAGGCACTGTATAAGTATGAGTAGCATGTTATCATTTGATTTGGATCTGATTGGATTTAATCAGAGAACTGTTGTGAAGTACGCAGAAGACTTCATGGGCATTACAAAGCAAGGAAGGGTCTGTGATGCTCTCATGCTGTAGAAAGATCTCCCTACTTTTCAAATAAAATGGAATTGCTAGGCATTTAAATAGTGCACTTACTTAAAAAAATTAAGAGCAACAGGGAAGTACATTTTTACCTAAACCATGTCAAATAAATGAGAAGAGGTATTATATTAAAGTATGTATTAAGGCATGTGCTGGACAAAAATAAACTTAAGCAGTCATGCACTATGTGCATTCCAAGGGCTGGTAATGACGACTTGGATCATAGATCTTCAAGGAAGCTGGAGACCTTTGGCATTTGGCTGGTCATTTACATTGATCTAGTCACCAGGCAAACCTATCAGGCAGTGAATATATAGGGGCAACGTACAGTCGTCTATAATCAAAATAGTCACGAAAAGAGACTGTTGATGCACCTAAAGATTATAACAGTCAACGAAGGGAACATTTTCCAGAGAAAGTTTGTGTTCCGAGTGAAAACGCCGGAGGCTTCTCTCATCCAAATGGACAAAAAGGCACTGGGGTTTCACAACAACAAGACCCAGAAGGTCCGATCTCTTTCGGATTCAGGGCCGTGGAAAAGGCCCAAATCGCACGTTCAGCAGAATCGCAGGCTCATTTCGAGTGTGGGCCCTTTGATTGCAGGCGATGATAGTGGACAGCTGTTCCCAGATGGGTGCATATGCTGTTTGTCCTGTTTCCTAATCCGTGCTGAGGCAGGAGGAGGCAGGCTCTCCCGGACCGTGAAATCAGGGATAAATCCCAGCCCTGAACACTTGGTGTTGACTCAGTGCTAGACAATTCCTCAGTGGAAACAATCACTCACAGCAGATGGAGAATTTCTGATTTATGTATATTTCTCCTGCTGCTTTCTGTCGGGTCACTGAGAGTAACTTGTATTCCATTAAACCCATGTGCTTTAGAGTCTGTGCTCTACAGGCAGTTTGTTTTGTGATTTCATTGTCGGCATCATTTTTTTTAATAGTATAATCAGCCTGCCAGGATTTGATTTTCATTTCTGATTTTCACAGATAAAATCAGTATTTACTTTCGGCACAAACAGATTTTTGAAAATAAAAGGCGAAGGAATGCATAACCTCTGGGCGAATGAAATCATGTCCAAGCAGACTTTAATGAATCATATTTGTTTGATGAGAATAACATCTGGAAGATATCATTTTTCATACAAAAACTACAATTGTGAGTCAGTGCCTGCATATAATACATATACTGCAAGTTGAAAAAGCGAACAAAAGGGGATACACAGGATTCTTAATGAACTTTTTAACCATTTTTTAACATTAACCTTAATGTCAACACTGGAAAAAAAGTTCTGTAAAAAGAGTGCCAGCAAAGTATCTAAAAGTTTATTGAAACATGAGGTTTTAGCCCCAGCATAGCTTTCACAATGATAATAGCACAATTGTCATCAAAAGTCAATGCAGCGCATTTAGTCAATGCAGGCACTTAAGCACCTAATACTTGTAGGGCTCAGGTGCTATGAGTGGTGATATGAGCAAGCACCTATGGTTTGTGAATCAGCTTCCAGCTTGTCACCAGTCCCTTTCAGTGTCAGGTTTTACAGGCTATGAGGGACTGTGAACCGTGCGTGGGAACACAACCACTGTACTACTGTACTACTGTACTATGGCCACAGGAAGCAGCTGTTGTCTGTCAGCCATTTCCTGCTGGTCCACAGCCAGAGGCGGACAGAGTGCTAAGCAGCACATAATGTCAGAAGATATGTCAATGCATTCTGGACTAAAGTAGAGGATGATGCGCTTATGGGGAATATGGGTGCTTATGTGATACATGGACAACCTCCCACCCAGAATAATACACACAGGCACAAATGCAGATGAAAGACATTGCTGGTGTTTCCATAGGAACCAGCCAGCGACTTGTCCATCCTCACGTTACGTTAAGTACGCTTTAGTAGTCCTAAAGGACAGCATCACTGAAATCTGAGCCACATATAATGGATTGGAAGAGGCAGTTACACACACTACGGTTCCCAAAGTCAGCAAGCAAAGTAATGTAGGGCAATTTTTAAACAGTGTGATGTGTGTCCTAAGTTTGGTAAGGGAAAAGGAAAAGTTGCATTTTTTTAAACATGGGTGGCCTTTGTAGGTTTGTTTGGAGTGACTGTTGTTCTGGGTGTGTTTTTAGTGGGTGGCCCTATGTTGTTCCTAAAAAAAGTCTGTGTTCATGATTACAAATTACCACAGACATCAACAAACATCAGTGAAACAGCAAGAGGTTTTGGCATCATTTTATAGTGGCAATGCTGTTTCGGTCTTTATCTGGATTTGTTTCATTTGTGAAGTTAACATTTTTCTGAATTTTACAAAAAATATGTATATATAAACCTGTAAAAATGTACAGCATTATATTCTACAATCTCAGTTTCATTTCTTTTTTATCTCTGAATTTATACATGCGCCAGTTCAAATGAAATGTTTTCAGAACAACAAATTAAAACAAAATGTTTAAATCTGCAGCTGCGATGCTTTTGTGCCATGGAGCCGCATTGGTACAGGCAATGGGCACTCTGTCTTACATCAGACAATGATTACAGCTGAATCTGGGGAAATAGTGCTTTTCCAAGGCCGAGTGAACAAAAAAACATGCTAACCGTTATGGCTTTCAATGACAGCCCCCGATAAAATGGTAATTGTAGGAGGGGGTGTTAAATGCATTTTACATTTGCATTTTGGCATTTAGCAGATGCTCTTATTCAACTTTCATTATTTTTGAATACAGTCCATTTATGCAGCTGAATGTTGAAGTGCAGTGGCAGTGCTCCCCCTGGGAATCAAATGTACAGTCCTGGATTTACCAGGCCCAGTGGCATACACTGGCACAGACGCAGAATTGGGGGTGCTGGTGTTTTCTCACTGAGCATATTTATCAAATTCTGGACTGAATGGACCGGGTGTATTTTTCCTCCAACATGAATGAAGTAAACGCCAGGCTTTCATCTCCTCCATTAAGACTGTTGTAATAAAAGGGAACATCTGCTCCACTCAAACAGAAGAGCACAACCCGGTAAGCAGAGGCAGAGGGGAGGCGGCCCCGTCGTACCGAGGTGGCGACTGACCGTGAGAGCAGTGGCACCTGCCCGCCTCTCAGCCGCCAATTCTGCCCGGTGCGCCGGGAGACTGGCATGGGTTGGGCATTCAGTCCTGCGTTCTTTGTGCCTTCTGTAACCATGGCGATGCCAGCCATTTCACTCAGGGATGTACCGCTGCTCCTCCATTCATGACGGATTTGAATAATTTCCCCTGAAAGACAATGTCTTTTTGTGTCATTTGCACGTTTAAGAAGACTGTGCACATACATGTATATGTGCAATTAGCAGTCATTGTACCTCGCAGCATTCGCCATCAGTGTAATTAGCCTCAAATAAAAGCTATTATCTGTCTTGGTGGTGAAATAGTGCCCAATGAAGCCTCTGATTACACCTGGAGGACTTTATAACATTCTTCGAATCCTGTCATTGTTTGTTAGTATTAATTAACATAAACTATGGAGATATCTTTATCACAATGAATTCAATTGTCTTATAGGACACAGTTTTTGTTCGTACCTAGATTTGTCGACATTGTAGAGTTCCCACACTCGAAAGCAGACAGGTACTGGAATGTCCTTTACAGAATGAGGCACAATGCCCCGGCTTGGTTCAGCTGCTGGGTTTCATTCACAGAATACATAAATGAATAGTGGGAGTCTAACTTGGCAAAAGGACAGATCTCATTCAGGGCTGGCACAGAAAGACGGCAAGAGACCTCGAAGACATTCCCCACCCCCGCTGATTACTGTAAGCAAGACCTCCTTACCCACAGTGCTTGGCTAGAGAAGTATTTTCAGCGCCGTTTCATGTTATCACCTCCGACCGTAAACACTCGTCCCTTTCCAATAAAACTATCATGTGTGAGCCTCTGGCTGGAGCTGATACCGAGCTGAACTGCATTTCCCATTAGCACCTTTGCAACATATGAATCATTTTGTCTCCTAAATTTACTCTTAGTAGCAGTGCTACCTCTATTCTGTGACCCAATACAAAAACCTGCATCCGACAGCCTGTTATCTCTGGTTCCTGTACCCAAGGTGTGCATAAATGTCTGTTAATAATTTAAGGTTAGATGTGAAATAGGGAATGATGGTTGACTTTTCATTTCATTGCTTCAGAATCTGTATTTGTTTCAAATATTTGAAGTATTGTGCCTTCCAGTAACAGTGAGGAAAGTCCCCCCTCCCCCCATGATGGTCTGAAATGTTCACGAAGTGAGTACAGACCTGTTGGGATGGTCCCAGTGTGCGAATATCTGGAAAAAGCCCCCAAAAGCAGTTAAACGGTCACACAGCCTGGAGACAGCGGTATCATCTGTCTCCCAGTTCGTTAAAGAGGTATAGGGCAGTTAACAGAAGTCTGCTTCTTATCAGACCCTCAAATGAAAACGGACTGTTTACAGGGAGTCAGCAAGTGTGATGAAGAGACAATGTTCAGTTGCAAAACATCCGATTGAATCAGCATTTTGTGAACTTTAGGTTCTCCATAATGCAATGTAATCATGTTTTATATTATTGGAAAACTGATGTCATGGGGAACAAGTTGGTATCTTTAGTGGTGGGGTGCAGGCTAAAGATCTTTACATTACATTACATCTTGATACCTATGGATCAGCACCCAGCCAGATACAAAGGTTAACCCAGTGTGATATGCTTACAGAGGTAGCAGAATCATTGATCTATAGTGTTCAGCCATGATTGTGTCTTTATTTGATGACTTGGTGTTTTGCTTTGAACTTTATGTATATAAGGAGAGAAGTCCACACAGTCTCCTGCGGGTATAAGCCTGTTCACGTATAGCCATTTCACCACTCGCATTTTGCACCATTGTATATTGTCATTATTACTAGACACACCAAACACTAAACTGCATTCATTTTAACCTGGAATTCCTCTATGACTCTTACCGCGGCACACCTAGCAGTTTTAAAGTCCTAGCATACACATAGAATTTAGGGTATCTGCACCTCGTAGTCACTCGCCTATACACTAGTGTCATAGCAGGATACGCAATTGTATTTATGTAGGCTACACAAGCCAAAGACACGTCCGCATCTACCAAGCTAGATAGCTATTCGTAAAAAGCCACACTACTGGCAGACAGCAGTCTCCTCCATCTGTGCATCACTGTTAGCACAGAGGAAAGATTAACAAATTATTTTTGCAGTCAGATAACTGGGATAACACTAAATTAATCTTGTTCCAGTAGCACTGGGAAAGACTACATGCGTTCCTTTGCCTCTCAAATACTTTCGTTGTTTGGTGTATCTGAGGGGTTTCGTACTGTTGGTGACCCCGACGTGATAAGTTTTGGTTTCTTGCTGTTGGCGACCTCGAAGCACTGTTTGGTGTATCTGAGGGCCTTTGCGCACATCCGCTAATTGATAAGGTGACACCTTGCAAATGTGGTCTCTCTCTCTCGGACTGCAAAAGACATTAAAAGACCTTTGATGTGTGTCACCCACAAGCCTTAGACTTACAAAGATTATTGTTCTAATACTAATACATTTTTTGTATTCACTGTAAACAAGAAAATATTTTAAAAATCCACGTTGAATGCTTTTGTTGAAATAGCAGTGTGATATAAATATATTTGTCAACGACTCCCATCGAATTAGGAGCCACAGTCTGGCCTATGAGTATAAACACCCTGGGTGAGTGCGGGAAGAGTGAGTGTTTTGTCGAAGGACTGTGGCAATCTAAGATTAGTCCTCCAGCACAGCTGCACATGCCACTCATCCCTGGCATTCCTCGCCAGCTCAGCAGAGGCATGGCGCAATCCACAACAACGCCCGTGAAATTGTCTAAATATATTTAATTCAAGCAAATATTCCAAGCTGTTACGTAGCTTTGCTCTTCTGCCTATTCTGTATTTGTGAATTATGAGAATTAAACTAATGTGGTAACAAAAATAAATAATTATTTAGCAGTTATTTACCAATAAGGTAAATAATTATATTTAGTGATTAATGATTAGTTAAATTAGATTAAATAATGAATTAATGATAGTAATAAAACAAAGATTCATATCAATAATTATATGATTATGTAATTATGAAGGCTTCTGAAAATTCTGCAATAAATGTAAAATAGAAAATAATAGAAATCCTAAAATATTACAAAGGAAAGACCAATCAAAATAATGCTTTGTGATCATGAAATGATGAAGATATGGGTAAGGAATTCATTTGATGGAATGACCTGATTCAGGCAAAGCTGACCGTGTCAAAACTAGTCCCAGACTGCTTAGTCAACCATAGGTGCCACTATAGACTTTAAATGTGTCTCATTTTAGCAAATATTAATCTATTCACAAGGAGAATCATTGTAAATCTTTGTAAATGTTTAATACTTTGTTATAGATTAATATTCTCCATTTGGATGTATCATAAACTATCAGACTTGTGTTTTCTTTTATTTGCTTACTGTGTGCTGTGATTTGGCTAAGGACAGGACAGGAGGTATTTGCTGAGCGGTTGTTCGGGGGTGTGAATGTGACTTGTGTTGTTCTTGGGTATGTGTGCTGAATTGCACATGAAAGCGGATATTCTGGGGAAGCCCCTCCCACTGGTGCGGAGGTCAGGTGCAAAGCGGCACATAAAGGAGGTGCTGTGTGCGGGAGCCGAGGCCCGGGTCCCCGAGTGGGGAACTCCAGGGGCCCGCTCCCTCATCAGACAGCTGCCGAGGGGGGGCGGGCCCCGCCCCGACTGGGTGTGAAACCCGAACCCTAATCCCTCTGCCCCCGCTGCCCGTGATAGCCTGTGGATTCCGCATTAGGGACGGGGCAAGAGGTCACCATTCCACGGGAGTGTGGATCGGAGGTGCCAGCTGCACCCAAGCTGCCGCAGAGAGGCTCCGCTAAAATTAGCGACGGCTGCAATTCCGTTCTTTTTGAAGGTTTGCAAGGAGTGATGGGAAAATCTGAGCTTGTACAAGCACAGAAAATGCCGAATGAAGATGCTGAGTGAATGTGGTCTGACAAGATTTTGGATAGAGAATAATCAGAGACACATGACATTTTTGGCATTTAGCAGAAGCTGTCCTCGAAAATGATGTTCTTTTATGTACAATCAGCATGTCCAGCTGGACATTCACTGAAGCGATTCAGGTTTAGTACTCAACAGGACTTGAACTTCTGCTCTACCTGGGAATCTCAGCTTTAAGGTTATGAGTAGGGTTCCCTGATCATTATGTTGCAGTGCTGCCTGTATGGCCACCTCAGTCAGTTGGGACGCTAAGGAGTAATTGTGTTCCCTCATTCCCAAAAATGATATTTAAGTTTCACTTAAACAATAAAGGTCAATATATCATAGGAGGTACATGTTTACATCTGCTCCATTGTTAAAATTACTTGGCTGTTGCTTTTTCTTTGAAATGTAATTGATGCTATTTGTGAGGTATGTGTGCGTGTTGAGGGGCGGGGGGTGTATGTGGGTGTGTGGTAAAGGAGTGCACTGTGTGTTTTTAGACATACAAAGCTGTTGTGGATTGATCTGTTTAAAAGGGTTTGATATTTGTGTGATGTATTTTAGGTCAGCTGTGTCACCAAGACGGGGCAGCAGGATCCAAACCCAGCTGTTTTGTACCCATGGAGACGGGGGACAGGGGGCAGGGCAATCACGGGCCTCAGCAGAGTCAAAAGAGACTGGATCATTCCCCCCATCAGAGTCTCCGAAAACAGCAAGCAGGTCCCTGAATACCTGGTCCAGGTACCTGCGTGCTTCCAAGGAACTTGCACTCCCCTGTGATATCCTTCACAGTTCCTGACCATGCGTTGTCCCTCTTCCAGATCAAATCAGACAAGGTTTTCACCAGTGAGGTCATCTACAAACTGGAAGGGCCAGGGGTAGACCAGGAGCCTAAAGACTTCTTTGAAATTGAGGACCACACCGGATGGATCAAGAGCAAGATGCCCCTCGACAGAGAAAAACACAGCAGTTTCAAGGTAAAGCCAGCGAGGAAATGCTGTAGAGCAGGGGTTTCCCATCCTGACACCGCCCCTGTGTTGAGATGCTAGTTTTCATTCCAGTGAATGTCTGTATCCATTAAAATATGTCCTCGACTTCTCCCATAAGTTTGTGCATAAACAGTTATCTGCATAATGCAGGTGAGGCTCAATACATTTGCTTTGCCTTTGAACTCCACAAATGGTTTAATTTCCAGGAGTCCATACTTTCAGCATTTAGGGCTGCTGATTCCAGCCCATCACTTAATTAATTAAAGATGTTAACTCATTTGCCATAGCACATTACAGAAAATTAAAGCTTTAATTGTCTCAGAAGTGATCTGATTAAAAGTCTATGAATAAATGTGGACTGTTCATTCTGTCTAACATGGATATCTGTTTCTCATATTGCGTGGTGTTAAGAGAATAAGCCATCCCTCAGAAATGATGTGTCTGATTAAAACAATTAACAGTCGAAAATACTTTTAAAAAATCACTAATCGTGGCTGGAATGAAAACCAGTGCACACAAGACGGCCCAGAACCAAGGACTGAAATCCTCTGAATAGCCAGTTACTGTCCTGTGAGCAATAATCATTTCATTAACCCACTGCCAGAAATCATAAATAAAGTGACTGCCATCTACCATTGGACTATTTCCAACAAATAAATTAATTGAAGTAGAGTACCCTTAGGAAAAAGCACAGTTTTGAAAGAGAAGGCATGATGCTTTGAGACATCTTAAAACTTTGACAATACAATCTATTTATGATTTACAATAGTACTCATATTTTTTAATGGCATAATTTAAAGGACAAGGTTATTAAAAACCACATAGTGAAATTGATGTACATTCTGAAAGCATGGAACTTTAATCAGTTTTACAAATTTTACTAGTTCTGTCTAAAGCATTAAGTGTCACTGCCTGGTGTTCCCCAGCTCAAAGCCTTTGCCCTGTCACCAAGTGGAGAGCGACTGGAGAGCCCGTCGACCATAGAGATTGTGGTGTTGGACCAGAATGACAACAGGCCAGACTTCACCCAGAAACAATTTGTCGGATATGTCCCAGAATTCTCTATACCTGGTAGGGGTTTGACAGTCTCCCGAAGTCCAATAAAAATTCTAGAACTATATAGTTACGTAATACTTTATCAAAATGTAGTTAATAATGAGGGAGGGGGGGGGCACGAACGGTGCCACCCAATACAATGTGATAATATTAGGGGGTCCATTTGATGTTGTTGCAAGGTTTGGGGTAAGTCCGCGTCTGTAACGCCTCGATTTGTTCCAAACAGGTACCGCCGTCACAAATGTGTCGGCGACAGACGCTGACGACCCAGCGACGGAGAACGCAGCGCTGAGCTACTCCATCATCCGGCAGGAGAGCATCCCCCCCCTCCGCGTCACCAAGACCATGTTCGGCATCAACAACCAAACGGGGACGATCTACACGCGGGACGTGGGCCTGGATCGAGAGGTGGGAGGAGCCACGTGCCTCTTCAGCCTATCAGTCGCAGTCCCAGTCTAACTCTTGATCTGTCTTGGATATTAGTAAAATCAGGGAGAGATGAAGTTCGTGTTTTGTGCAGGCTGGTTTACAGCCAATATGTGGCCTTATACCAATGTGGCATGGAATACTGTGTTAGTTTTTTCACCTGACCTTCCTGCATGGCTGAGTATGGTCTTCCTGGTGTTCTCTGTAGGAGGTGAAGGCCTTCAAACTGACGCTGCAGGTGGCTGATATGTCCGGAGAGGGACTGTCAGATGTGGCTTCTGCTCTCATACACGTCTCAGACATCAATAACAACGCTCCTCAGTTTGTCTCTGACCACGTAAGACTCATAAACTCTAACCACACACTTTAGTTTACCCCATACCTGTTTTATCACAATTTCTGATGTTTCATACATGAAATAACTATTCTATAAATCGTGCATTTCTGTCTAATTTGTGTAATTAAGTTTATGGCCCAAGATTATCTTAACTCTTAGAACTCCAAAAAAATGAAAATATTCTTTCTACGTGTGAAAGGTTGATTAACATCTTATAAAGTATTGTAGACTATGACTGAATAAACCTGATTGTATCAGTTACAGTCATGGTGTGTATTCAAACCTGGTTGAATAAAATATACATTAATGTCAATAAACCATCTCCTTGGTATCTTTACAAATCTGTAATGCAACTTGTATTAACCTTTAACCTTAAATCTGTGACTGCAGTACACAATGATAGCTGTGGAGAACAGAATTAAGGAGGAGATTGGCAGAGTCAGTTCAACTGACAACGATGAACCAAACACAGAAAACTGGAGAACTAAGTATACCATCGCCCAAGGGGACATGAATGGGCACTTTTCTGTCCGAACAGACCCCACCACAAATGAGGGAATTATATCTGTGGTGAAGGTAAGATATTTTATCATTGGATAAGGAGTAATGGGGATTCCCTTGACACAATTTGGGTTTTTGTTGAATTATTCACATTTAAAAAGTAACACTTCTGTTGGGCTGACCTGTGCCTGAAGTGAGGCCACAACACCATCTACTGGCAAATAATGGAACTGCATTGGTGCAAAATTGCCTGAAGACACCAACAAACATCATAATCTTTACATGATATGTATTGGATTATGGAGTATGATGCATGGATAGTTATCTCAATACAAGAAAATAACATAAGAATCTATGTCATCAGAATGTCAAATAATGACTTTTCTGAAATGAATAGGAACAGAAATGCAGGGGCAGGATTAACATAGATGGACAGTTGTTTCCTGTTCTTGTCATTGCCTACTCTGTAACTTTGAAATCAGATGTTTGCTGTTTTTAATGTGAGCCTCTACACTATGAGTCTCAGAGTACATGTATTTTTTGTTCTGCCAATGGTGATGTTTTATATTAGCCATTTGCTGCTGCTTAACCCGTAGACAATGAATACCAGATGAACTGTTTCCTCTTGTTCAGCCTCTGGACTATGAGTCTCAGAAGGAGCATCAGCTAATCCTGACCCTCGAGAACGAGGCTCCACTCAGTTCCAAGGCACCCCAGGAGGCCGCCAGCAGTGCCACGGTAACCATCATAGTAACCAATGAAAACGAGGCCCCGCGCTTCATAAAAGACCCAATCAGGTTGGAGGCCCTGGAGTCAGCTGCTCCAGGAACCACACTGGCCCAAGACATTGCCTTTGACCCTGACAATGCAAAGCTGAGGTATGTGTGTCTCCCACTCTAAATGACGCTTGGAGAAAAGCTCTAATGTCCTGAACTCAGATCAGCAATACTTTAATGGGTCAAGCCAGTGACTGGAATTAACTTTCTGTTGACTACTCATGCTTCACTGCAAATTAAATAAAATTGAAGTCTATGTCCTGTTGCTATTCTCATTTAGGCATTGGCCAAGTATTTCAGTTTTTCTGAGATGTAAGACCAAACACTGTTAAGATCTAAGTTTAAATGATAATATCAAAAAAGTGCTACATAAGCCTTTTCTGTAGTATATGCCTTTGAAACTGAGAAGCTGTTTTAGTTTGCTGGCACAATACTATATTTATTGTCTAAACAAATACTGTATTGTCTCCTAATCAGATATGAAGTTGAGTATGACCCTGAGGAGTGGCTCTCAGTAGACCCTGAAACTGGAGAAATCAGAACCCAAAAGGCATTCAACCTGCGGTCACCCCATGTTAAAAACGGCATATACCATGCTGTAATCAAAGTTACAGACACTGGTGAGAAATGGATGCGCTTCTTTTACTTTTGACCAATGAGATGGTGTTCATTGTCCCTTCCAAAGTAGTCAGGCTCACCTCGCCATGTTTGTGGTACATAGATTATCTTATTGATTATCTTAGGCAAAGAACAACAGGATAAATCCATTTTTGTCCCATCAGGGTTGAGTTTGGACATTTTTGCAAACAAAGACCATGCATATGGATTTGAGTTCACCACGTGAGAAAATAATAGTTCATTTAACTCATATTAGAAACAGTGAACAGTGTGCTGGAGGGATTGATAAAAAATAACTGTTCAATGTTTCAGTGTTCATTGTTCTTTTTTGCACATGCTCCATGTTTTCTCATATGGTGTTTTTCACAAAATGACTGAGATTTGGATTAGAGGCTCAGTCCAATTTCAAGTTGTTGTTGACATCTATTAGTCATTTTTATAGTACCTCCCCAGGAGTATCTGTCAGAATGAAAACCAGGAAGTGACGTTCTGATTGGTGTGTTTCTCCCAGACCTGGGCGGTGTCTCCGCCACAGCCTCCGTGGAGCTCACGCTGCAGGAGACCAATGACTTTGCGCCGCAGCTCTTCCCTCTTAGCGGCACCGTGTGCCGCAACTCTGCCCATGCTGGCCTTCTCCTGAGTGCCAAAGACCAGGACCAGGCACCCCAAGCTGAACCCTTCGCCTTCCAGCTCATTTCTGACTTGGAGGGAGCCCTCAACTGGACCATAGTCCAGGTCAACGGTAAAGGCCCCAGCATGCAACAGGATTCTACTGCAACACACACACACTGAATCTGGAGATAATATAATAATTGTTTATTGTGTCTCCTTAGATAAATCTGTCCTGCTAGGTAATGATGGTGAAAAATTGACTTTTTTGTACCTATAGATCAGAGAATTTCTTGCTTTCTACAATTTTCCACTTTAACCAGGAATTTTGAAAATGTTTTTTTTCAAGTAATAGATGCATGCTTACATTATTGGGGTCCTCCAGCATAGCTTATGCTTTATTCGTCCTTGGTTCCGATTCTGTACACATGCCAATTATGTTAACGGCATCTTCTGACTAAATTAATAATAATAATAATAATAATAATAATAATAATAATAATAATGTTACAACTGCTGATCTGTAAAAGTTAATTGAGCAAATAAAAATATGTGGTAAAATGGCAGGAAATCGAACACAATAAAGCACCAAACATGTTTGAATCATTGGTTTCCATGCCAAAGTCTAATCCAGCACAAGTGCAATGGAAATATGTCCGCTTGGTAAAGTACAATTCCAGTCATTGCAGCGATGAACAAAACATGTGTGTTTCTCTCCTTTCCTCTTTCTCACTCTCTCCCTCCCCCAGAGACACACGCAGTCTTGCAAACTCTGACAGAGGTGGAGTCGGGCCTGTACTTTCTCCCAGTCTTAGTGTCTGATGCAGGCACGCCCACTCTCTCCGCTGCCAGCGTGGTCAATGTGACGGTGTGCCATTGTGACCAGGCCGGTGAATGTAAGGCCATGGCGGCAGCATTCCTCTCCACTAAAGTGGGACTCAGCTTCGCCGCCCTACTGGTCATCATCGGCAGCGTCCTGCTCCTGCTCTGTAAGCGTGTGCATGTATCCACGTGCATGCTCACAAGCATATACTGTACATATCTTATATGTGTGCATGCACACATGCAAATGTATGTGAATGTAAATATTTTAAATATATGACACATACTTGGACAAAACAAAGCTTCACTAAGAGTGGTTTTTTGCTACACATTCTCCCCTTGTTTAGTTTTTTAAGTTTACTCCACCCAAGTCATTACAGCCCTTGTGAGTTTGAGTTTACAGATACTGACTGAGTTTGAGTTCTGTGTCCTGTCTGTGTTTTTCAGTACTGCTGCTCCTGGTGGTCGCAGTGGGGAACTGCAGACGGCATCACTTACAGAAGGGAGCGCTTTTAGGAGGGGTGTCAGATGATGACATTCGTGACAACATTCTGAACTATGATGAGCAGGGCGGCGGAGAGGAAGATGAGGTTTGAGCACGCACTTGACCGAATCTGGAAATTACCGAGGGTTTTTAATGCCACTGTTACCTCCCTCACTTTATCCCACTTAACACTCATCATATATTGGTAATTGCTGTTAATTAGTTTCCAAAGTGCAGACTGTATGACGCAGTCACAGGAAATTAGGGTTTAACGGTGGAATTCTTGATGTCTTCAACATTTACTATAATTGGTATGGTGCATAATGTCATATATTTTATGTCTACTTCTAAATTTACCCAGATTCATACCCAATCTATATTTAATATTTTCTTATTTGTAATCAGTCAAAACTTGCTCTTTTCAGAATGCATACAACATTGAGCAGCTGAGGAACCCCAATGAGGTGATCCCCCCTCCAGGCTCGGCCCTGCCTAAAGGGAAACAGCCTCTCCGAAAAGACGCCCCCCACAATTTACCCTCCCCTGCCTACCCACGGAAAGCCCCAGGAGACCCCACTGACATTGAGGACTTCATCAATGATGTAAGGACTGGTTTTGCTCCTCTGAAAGTGGAGCTAAACTTTAATGTGTTTAAACTATTTTAGAATACTTATTATAAATGCATTTAAAAATTGTGTATCTGAATTGAGTAATATATTAGGAAATAGTGTTTATATAGCATCTGATTTCATGTATTTGAAAATTAATTCATATGCTTCACATCTTTACTTACAACATATTATATCAAAAATAAGTGGAGATTGTAACACAGTACTATCACAATTATTACTATGTTTAAGGTTTGTATGAAAAATATTTATTTTCTTGCAGCTATCTCTGTCACTAGATTTGAAGTCTTTGAAATATAATTTATATCTATTTACTAAATTTATTTTTAAAAATTAGAATATTACTATTTTTATTTCTAATACTTTTAGAGTTGCATTTAAAACAAATGTATAAATGCACATGAAACTGTAATTTCAAATAGAATTATTGAAATACTCATACATTTTACTCTGGATTGGTTGACGTTTGTCGTGGAGTGCTCACAGAAGGACAGGATTTGGCAGGCAGTTCTTTGGCTAGAGTGCCTGGGTGTGGACCAGTTGTTCTTTGTGTGTCGCCAGGGCCTGGAAGCAGCGGACAGCGACCCCAACGTGCCGCCTTATGACACTGCGCTCATCTATGACTACGAGGGGGACGGGTCGCTGGCGGGCAGCCTGAGCTCCATCGCCTCGGCCAGCTCGGACGGGGATCACGACTACGACTACCTCAACGACTGGGGGCCGCGCTTCCAAAAACTGGCCGACATGTATGACCCACGTTAGAGAAGACGCCCAGACCAAACGTTCACCCCCTCGTCTCCCTCTGACAACCAGTTCCCCACCCTTACTGCTCCAAACCCGTCCCACCCCGCTCAGGAAAGGGCTGAACTCTTGGTCTTCCCATCTGGAATGAAGCAGGACTCACAGTTGAAGTGATTGGTTAATGCACAATGCTTTTGCCCATGAGGATAAAGGTACACTGACAAAGGTCAAGTCCAGTAAGTGATGGAAATCATAGGTGTTGCTTTTCAAGAATCTGTTCATTTTCTGAGAGGAGCTGATGTGACCGCAACATGCATTGCAATGACATTCAGCGTGTTGTTGACGCGGTTTGGAAGAAGTTAGTCTTATCTAAACCATATAGGTGTTTTGTGATTTACAATCTTACGATTTGACAGTAAACTCAGTAAACTCAAGTGGTGGGAAGTCTTGGATTGGAAGATGTCCAAAAACAATTGGAGAAGTTATACAGGTGGGACAGAGGGGGCAAGGCAGGGAAGGGGCGAGGTGGGGCAGGGTTAGGTAGCCAAAAACCTGAAGCCAGACTAGCGAGGAATGGGCAGAGAGGGCTGGTGGAGATTCAGCATTTATTGAGGCTGATTTTTTAATACTGAAATAAGTATAGGGGACTGAGAGAAGCTCCTAAAATCCCCAATAAATAAATACAAGTAAAAAAAAAAAAGGATTCATTAAAGTTCACTGCTGCCAGTGCACGTGTATGAATAACTGAACGGGTTTACATTGTTAAGTAATGGTGACCACAAGGGCTAGGACACCTGAGTCAGGAGTTTGGAATGCAGTCAAGTACTTATAAACAAACAGTACTTAAACAATAGTAGTGTTTAAGAGAGCTTGAGAAAGGGTAGAGAAAGTTGTTTCTGTGTGTCCTGCCCTCTTTGTTCTTTTGGAGTTTGGGAGATAAATCTTTGTATTCAGATTGAGGAAAGTAATTCTGGATAATATGAAGAAGAAGGGGAGAAAAGGTGAAAAGAACCGCCTTTGTCTTGGAAAAACGTATCATATATTTATTGATATTTTCTTCATTTTTAATATTTGTATTCATTCCATTTTACCTAACAGTGCTCAAAGAACACAGACCACAAGCACTACATGTGGTTTGTAGTAACGATACATTAGTAAGCCATTTCAACAAACCTCCTAATTGTAATTATTAAATACTTCTATCACTTGTTTTTATAAATGTTATGGAAGTGTCTGTATATTTGATTTAAATGTCACAAAGGGAAAAGGAAATGACACGTGAGCTTTAATACTTTAGTACTTATGTGTAAAGAGTTTGAGAAAAATAGTGTAAAGAAATTTCTCCTGATTTATGCCAGCCTTTGTGTCCAATCACTTCTCTGTTTAATGGATTTATTCAGTACTTGCACAACAATCAGACTCCAGTTTAGCAATCATTTATTATGGGGATTCATGAACATATGAATATCCAAAAATTGTATGGTGATGTCACGTGAACATACATACAAAATAAAGTGGAAGGGCATTTATTTTCTGAAAATTTAACAAATTATGTTCAGAGAATTCTGATTGTATAAATATCCACAAGTATGTCCAATGTATGAAATCCTACCTTTTTCGAGTTTGTTATATATGAACTACTCAGAAATATGTTTGTCTGTTTCTACAAATTAAACTTAAAATCTTGATACAATTTTTTTTTTTTTTTGAAGATTTTTAAGTTTAAAATCAAGGTTAAGGTTATCAAATTATCTGTTACGTTTGTTTCTGTGTTTGTTTTTGTAACAGCACATTGAGCCATGACCATTATAATACAAGTTTACAATAGGAGGCCCTGCATGCATAATTCTAATTTATTTCCTTATTTAATTTAGCTACAGCATGCCTGTGTGAAACAGTTTTGGGTACGGCAATGTAGTTTAAAAAATGAGGCCTTCTAAATATCAATTATTTTGTCACAGTATTTTTGAGACGGTATGGGCATAATTAATAATATTGACACATTACATTATATTACAGGCATTTAGCAGACACTCTTATCCCGAAAAATGTGCACAACTTTTTACATAGCATTTACATTGCATCCATTTACATCTGGATATGTACTGACACAATGCAGGTTGAGTACTGTACCTTGCTCAAGGGTACAACGGCAGTGTCCTACCAGGGAATCAAACCTGTCACCTTTAGGTTATAAGACCAGCTCCCATTACACTACACTGCCGCCCTTGTCAAATGCCATATGAAGTAACAATAATACATGCCTCATCCAGTACAGTGGTACTATAACAGAAGCCATTAAAATAGCTTAGCTCAAGTCTGAATGCAAGTTGGACAGACACACCTGATGAATACGATGTGTCCAGGGTTCAGGTATAATGAACAGCTATATTATGTCCAGGGTTCAGAAATAATGGATACATACCAGGACCCTGGACACAATATATATGTCCCTGACAACCTGAAATAGCTACTAACAAGCCTTTTCCTCCTGCCAGCTTGGTAGGCATGCCATTGAAAAGGTCTTTTCCAGGAGATGTTGCCCCATTATTGCTATGGAGGCAAACGGACGAGGACAAGGATGAAAAACATAATGTGGATCTGGGCCTGGTTCTGCTACTCACAGCGCCTCTCATTTGGGAGTTTGAAAAATCAGGGAGTGACACTGCAGCTGTCACCACCATTGCTAAAGTGGGTGAAGAGTACCAAAATTTTCAACGTTTTTCAAATTTTAAGTACTCCCTAAAATATGAAGCAGAAATCCGGCAGGTCTACACACTGTCTTTTCTGGCTGCCCAGAATCCTCAGAGGAGCACTACTATTGCACCTCAATAGTAGTGCAATAGTAGTAGTGCAAATCAGTTGTAAAAAATAGATCATATAAATAATGGCAGCAAAGTAAATCGGAAATAATGTAAGGAAAAAACTTGTGATAAAGGCCTTCATGGCACCCTAAAACATTACGCAAGTAAAATACAAGCCGTTGCTACATACAACCAGCAGGGCGCAGCATTCGCAAAGGTTAGTGTGCATGAAGTAAGTACAGCTACCCTCCGTCCTATTTTGTGGCCTACCGCCTTGAGAATCATGTTCTACTTTCTATGTAGCCTAATTAATTGTGTTTGCCAACATAAATAAGTAAACCAACCGAGAATATATTTTCTAAATTAAAGTGATCTAATATTTCCCAACCCACTACAATACGCTAACTCAACTTATTTCCGACTATCAGTCGAACCTACGTTTTGCAAAGTAAATTATCTAATAGATTTACCAGATTGGTTTTCAGTAGCCTATATACTATCACAATAAATTCCACGTATAGGCCTCGCTTGGCTTTCACAGAACAGCGTTTGCTGCATAAAGCATCGTGTACACATCTTTATTTCTATAACGGAGGAAAGGAATCTTAATATCAAAACAATAAATTAAACACTTGACACATCTCCATATTGACATTATTTTAAAAAATAGTAGCTACATTGCTGTTTTAAGGTAGGCCTATCAGTGCATGACTACTTACACGTGATACTGCTAGGTAAGTTAGTTGAGAAGACCTCCCCAAGTTCACAACACACGCTTAATTCAGTTTATTTTTGTGTGCCTCTCTTGTCAACGATATTTGACCTAGATACAAAAATAACAAAGCAATGCTAATTTATCCTACTAAATAAGAGATCTGAATTGCTTTTGGGATAAAGTAACTGATTTTCTATAGGCATGGAAGGTAAAAGATACAAAAATGCAGAACAGCTACAGCACTATAACTTGCTCATTAGTTACGTTAAACGCTGAAAAGGAAACGCATTATTCAGCCGGAAAAACGAAATCAACAGTTTTCGTCACATTCATCTGTTATTTTGCTACTTATTTAGAATATCATGCTACGTTGTTCAACCTACAGTCGAACCTATCCAAAATCACAGAACGTACTCCATTTCCTCTGCTCCGACAGTCTAATGGAGATACGCCACAAATCGTGAAACTGTGCCACTGGTTCCACCATATTAGCTCCGAAGGACTGTTGCTAATATGTTACAGGGGCACCTCTTCTCGATCCAGAATGGCGTCAGTTTCGTATGTGGACAAAATAGGAACCGCCTACATTTAACAGCCTATCATCTCCGGTGTTTCAACCGCCTCATTCCCTTTTCGTCAGCAGCGAAGTCGAAGTCAAAGGCCGCCTGGAGCCTGAGCAAGGAGTCGGTAGAGAGGATTAAGGAAACTGCGAAATTACATAACGATATTTCAGACAAGGCTTCCCTTTTAAGAACCTTCAGAAATTATGATTCGTTGCGTGTAAAGATCGGAGGGAATAATAATTTTGGGAACGCAACCAACTACGGGAATCTAGAAAGATTTTTCTTTCGATCTGAGGTTGCTTGCGTTAGCTGGCTGTTGGGGTTAGCAACGATATTATATTGGTGTATGAGATGTGTGCTGCTTTTGTCGGATGTTTCCGGACGTCAGTCTGTTGAGCAGCAAGGCCTCAAATGGGAGAACCATCTCTTGGACGGGAGTACCCAGAATAAACAAGTGGACGTCGTTCAGATTTCGTTGAAGGTAATGCACTTGTCTTATAAATAAACAAATCAATGGCAAATACTTCTCTCAACTTTTGTCGGCGACTGTTGTTGATAACAGGCCGGTCACTGCAGCCTGCGAGTGCAAACAGCTGAAAACCTGTCCGAATAGCTATCTCGCTAGCCTGTGTAACCAATGCTATTTATGTTATTGATATCGATTTAGATTTAGTCAACTTGCTTGCTACAGTCAGCTTTTTAGATAAAGCGCCAGCAACATAGTTAGCTGACTGGTTAGCTAAGCTTGCTAATGTTATTTAGCTGTTCAACGAAGATGAGAGTAACGTCAGTTAGCTACCTGCTAATCACTAGCTAGCTAAACTAAGTTATGGTTTCTAGCAAACGTATTGTGTCCCGGAGAAAGTTTAATTATAGTAATAAGCTAGCTAACTGCATCCCCTTCGCGAACGTCAATGTTACTTGCAAGTTGGCGAACGTCAATGTTACTTGCACAGTTGCAATGAACTGGTTAGTAGGCTAGCATACGTGAACTTTTGTTCGGCTTTAAGCTATTATTATTATTATTATTATTATTATTATTATTATCATCTATATTTTTATTTCTGCGTAGCAGTCTAGCTAGCCAATGCAAGTTAACGTTATTTAGCAACAACCTGAAGTGAAGTCTGTCGCTTCCAAGCTGGCCATTTGAGCAAATTAGCGATAACCAAGTTATATTGTGAAGAAGGAAAATGATGGATGTAGCTAACTATTTTCCTGGCTAGCTAACGGTGTGACGTAGTGTTGCAGCCAACTGGCTTTGGACGCTGAGTCTCATAATAATATTTACTTTCTTGAGCATTTTCGTGCACAAACATATCATCATATTTCTTAATCATTAATTAAATTTGTACGAAAGGTATTGATTTAAATCCGTTTATAATCTTGGCTTTACAATTGAAGCACTGCGATTTCAAACAAACATTGTTTCTTTAAATTACGTTTTGAAATTGTTTGATCTTGGTAAGAAGACCATTCACCAATGTCTAATGGCATCTCTAAGTACCAATCTGGTGACACTTTACATCGACCTGTTTAGAAGGGGTGCGCAAACATGTTAACTTAGTTCACAAATGTAGGAAAGTATTGGCAATACCCTTTATTAGATATGGCGTATGGTATTACACGTTTCGATTGGCCAAAAATGTGAGCTGCTTTCATTATCAGCGTAATTGGGAACAGAGACAAAAAGCCAAGAGCCAGACCTTAAAGCGAACTATGACTGTAAGTTGGAAGGATCAAGCCATGTTAATTCGGAGAAACATGCGAAGTTGATGCTATTAATGGTGCTGTAGCAATTTGGATAAAATTGAAGCATTATATTTTATTTGGACTTGCATTGAAATTCTTTGGAGAAGAGCAAATGATCTAGATGGACCCTCCACATTTTCTATTTCCTGCTATTATGCTTTTCTTGCCTTTCTGCCTTTGGGGCCATGCGTTCATTTTCTTAAGAAGCTTTGAAGCAAAGTTGTGGATTTGGAAATGATTGGAAAACATTGTCTGCAGCAGTCACATTTGATGGTTTAGTTGAGTGTTTTAGCCGAACCATATCAAATGTGCAGTTATCCAAACACAGGCATGGAGAGGCACAGTGATTACCCACCTAAGACTGTGTGTATGTGGCTCCTTGTTTACCTTTTGGCTTGTTTAGTTTTGGGTTTGTGGGAGCATAAGGTTGTGCAGACAGCACTTTAAAATAATTTCAAATCTTCAGTTGTGTAGTTTTGAATGACCCTTAAGCAGCATGGCACCATTTCTAGTTCATATAGGTCAGTGTTGCCTGAATGGGTATGAAGCCGACCCAATCGCACCTTTTCAAAAATGGCAAACAGACAAGCAATAACACTTAACACTCATTTTAAGAAGTCAACTGTAGATCAGTTGAATAACAGTTGACTTCATTGTGGTAGAGCTGGAACATCTTTCAGCATTCCACTCCGGAGCAAGTAACTGGGACAGGAAGTAATGTTCTGTCGGGGTCAGGGGTTAGGAGCTCTGTGATTGGAGGCTGCTTCTGGGAGACTCATTTCCTGTTGCAGACCTCAAATGCTTGAGGCCCTCCTGTGGGCTCTGACTTCTTCTGCTTCTGGACAATAAAGTGCAGCTGAAGAACGTCATACTAGGACTTCTGTCCAAGCCAGAATTCTCCCTTGATCACAGGCTTCATTTCAGGTCCAGGCTAGGTCATCACACCTCTGGGCCTCTCAACCATCCCCCCCAACTCCAACCTGCTGTACTACTGGATGACCTGAAAACAGTGAGAGAAATGGAGCCACAGTTGGGCACAATGCAGGTCCTTCAGGGCATTTGTAGAAGCACCACAGCTCTGGAGCATGGCGTCCTCTTCAGAGCAGCCTCATGCTGCTGCTCCTGTTTTGCACGAGGGCCCCTGATTGGCTGCAGCCCACCAGGGAAGACGCCCTGTCACGCCTCGGCATCACGCTGCCCAGGCACGGTCTTGTTGTGTTTTCGTGTTTTTCTCAATGCGCTCGCTGGAGAGGAGCACGTGTGAGGAGGTTCCGCCACATCCGCCCGCGTTCTGGCGTCGCGCTGGGGTCAGTGTGCGGGTAGTGCCGTGATCCCGCTCGAGAAATTACCGCGAATTACCAGCACCCCGCCGGCTTCCTGCTCGCGGTACTCTCTCCTGCTGAGAGGCCCACGCGAACACATCGCACTCGAGTGTGAATGCTTGTGCTAGTGTTCGTGAGGACAAACTCATACTGCAGAGAATTGATTCTCCTCCAGATTATGTTGTAATAATACAGAAATGCTGTATTTCGGAATTGTGTGATTGCTTGATCATTTTTGAAGGGAGCAATCCAGACTGTCATTCAACGTCTTACTGGAGTTATTTTCAAATGCCAAATTAACAGGTCTATGAATGTTATAAAATCATTTTCATTGCTAACCATTTTGAATATTTTTAACTACATCGCTACAAAATCCAAATTAATATTTTTATTTTTTTGGGATGCTTCATCATTTGATCGTTTGGTTTTGTTTACTACCGTCAAACTGGCTTTTGCATCACCGCTAAGGTATATTTTTAAAAAGTGGGACAAGTCACCATATGCCTGTCCTTATGCAATGTGTCTGCAGTCTCTTTTCAGGCCTCTCATTGTGTGCTTTTAAAGTAGTCACAGTTGCGAGCGTAGCTAATCTGTCGGAGGGGGACGCTTGACAGATGTCCCTCAAAGGTCTGCAGTGGCACTCGTGTATCGAATAACGAAGGAGAAGCGAACACCCCGAGTAATGAAGACCAGGCCGGCGGGGGAAACAATTGGCGCAGTGTTAGGGAAGGTCACATGCTGTTTTAACCCTGAAAGCACATTCTAGAAATACTTGCGATGTGCATTACGGGCTAAAAATCATAATCAAATGGTTAATTCAGTTTACAACCAATATTCAGCCCCTTCACCAGAAAATCTGAATTCTTATGGGGGAAGCTCTTGTTTTATTTGGCCCAGGTACTATTAACATTTTTAAACTTTGAATGCTAGGACAGTTCGATTTCAACTGAGCTTAAAATGATTAAGAGGCCACTGTTACTGTCATGAATTCAATGTAAGCACACATACAATACTATAAATGGCCACAATGGCCATTTGACTTTGTAATGTCACAGTTATCACTGAGCACTGCGTATCACTGTATGCTCTATGCTTTAACTACGCTGTCAACATTTAAAGTATTTTATGGTGCCACATAAAAATGCCAAAAACTAAAATGCTACTTCACAGCCTGAGCTAATCAAATGGTGTGCATGTGAGAATATTCAAATATAACAATTCATTCATGTAAAAAATGTAAAAAATAAACATGAACAAAAAAAACTATTATTTGATATTCTCCATGTGTTCCCTATGTCGTAGACAGTAGTTGGCAGGCTGTTTCCTGCCGAGTAGAATTTCGGCTGTGTTCGTGTGCACGTGCATGCATGATAGACAGACCATGTGAGCTAATTGGTCCATCATATATTATTTAGACAGATGTCAATCAATGTCTAGATATGTTTTTTTTTTTTTGCTTTTTTTTAATGGGCAGCACCACTGAACCGAGCTCAAAGCTACATGACATAGTCGGTTATAAGTGAGGGCTGTTTTTTTGTTTTGAAGTATCAAATTTTTTTGCAAAGTATGATGTCCATTTCAATAGCTACATCTGCGGTTCTTTCTGTGACTGTGTACCAGCGTGAAACGGGGATCATCACTTAAGGAAGCCACGGATTGATACGTGCTCTGCTTCCTTTCCTGTCTGATGAATTGAACCGTATGTGCCTCAGTGTTTTGCCTCCCCCGAATATGATGCCTGTGTGAGCAGGAAATGGCCCAGAGGGCAGCAGTTTATCTTGATATTTGAAAGCAGTTAGGAACGGCTAAAGTACGGCCCTGGCCCTGGCTATGGGAAGCAGGGACCCTCCCACTTGCAGGCCTCTTTGTGCCTGTCTATAAACAGGAATTGCTGCACTTGCTTTCCTTGCATTCTTTATTTCTTCTAGCCGTATAAATCTTTTATAGCCTGCGCCTCACACAATCTCTTTGGACAGACAAATGCCATTTAGACCCCTTTTAAATCCACCCCTCCCCCTCCCCTTTAAAAACAAAATGGCTACAGCTCCCCCTCATACCATGGGATTTTGAAGCCGAATTGGGGGTGGGGGGGGTGGCTTTTTATGGTCTAGTATTTCATCCCTTCCTGGTAATGACTTCTCTGTCCTCTGTTCTTTGGATAACATTTTTTTTTATAACTCTGGCACATCAAAGGAAAAGATTCTCTCTTGTGTTGTACCTTTTCTTTACCAGCATACTTTAGCTGTGTTGCTTTGATGTTGTAGCTTTTTAAGTTGAACAATTCGCTATTAGCCCTGGATATCCGCAAACATGCGGCAGTCACCTCATCATGCCAGACCATGCTAATGCACCTGAAGCCCCCCCCCGTGTCCTTTCACTTAATTTGTACCACAGACTCAAATACACTGTGAATTATAGATGGTGACCTAATTCGGCTGCACCTGGACATATTCTTATTTTCAAACAGGTTTAAAGAATAGGCATGTGTAACCATTATTTTTGTTACTGGCTGTATCGCCATTCCTATGGTGTAAAGTAATAAGAATTTATTAGTCTGTGTAATTTATCATGGCGGGGGGGACAATGAGATAACAAAATAATCTGTGTGAAGGGTATTGCTCAATTTATATTACAAAAAGGATGATGCTGTCATATCAGTATTAGTATGGCTGGCAAATTGGCTAAGCCTAGAAGTCATTTAATCTAACTGTGGGATGCATTCTGCTTCATGGTAGCTTTGCTAAATTGCTACAATATGCTACTTTCATTTGGAAATGTAAGCTTTGGTTTTTTACCAAAACTCAGAGCTGATTGGGAGGGTTTAGTGTTCTTCATTAAATCTTTTAGTTTATTAGTTGTGATATTGTTGCTTGGTATTAGGAGCATAGATGCTAATAATTGGTTGCAGGAGACTCTGAAAATGTTAAATATACTGTATTCCTGATCCTGACTATGAGATAATGTCCAAATTTGTATTACTAGCCTTATATAGGCTATACTAGAGCTGGTAAAGTGCGCTGGTCTCTTGATGCTGACAGCTGCTGCAGGTTATCGCAAACAGGAAAGCGTTGCGTTAGGCCTGCCCGATAAGAAATAGGTGACTCTTCATCAAATTGTGACTCTTGTGAGTCTTAATATTTTGTTAGAATTGTATGTAGGCCCACACACTCTTCATTTCCAACGGTGCATTTCTCATCGCTGCAGACTCTCTCTCTCTTGTAGCTTGCCACTCAGACGCACCCCCCATCTGCCTCACAACGTAGCGAGCGCTCGCTCGAGTGAGAGTGAGGCCCCGCTTCTCCCGGAAAGTTCTTGTGGCTGCTAAGAGCCGAGGCTTCGGTTGCTTTGGTGACTGACAGCCTGTGAACACTGGCTGTGCAGAAACTGAGATGTGTGTGTGGGAAGCTGCAGATCTGACAGAGTACATGATCATAGAGAGCTGGGGGATTGAAAATGCCACAGATGACAGTTGCTGTTTTGATTGGCTGCTCGGAGAACCTGGTGATTTGCTGTCGATACATTTTGCTGAGCATTTTCCCGCTATCGATAACCCAGGACAGCGTGTGCTCCCGTAGTCTCTTTTGTAGTCTAGCCAGATGGCCAGTTCATTGTGGCCTGGTCCTGTATTTTTGGGCAAAATGCGCTGTGCATAGATGAAGCTCTTGCCACATAAATGAAGAGGTTTGTTTTATTTAGCATTCAGAGGGAAGAGCGTAGCTGTTTGAAAGGAGTGAGCTCTGCAGTCACTGTCTCCTGAATCTTAACGAGTTTCAGATGGAATCGGCAAGGTTTCCTCCTCAGCCATAAACGTTTGGCTGTGCTGCCTTGCTGCATGTTCTGTGTGAGTTTTGAGTGAGGTAAACCACGGCTTTCAGCTGAAATACACATAACCTCGAAGGTCAACCAACTGCCACTGGGGCTGCATTCATTGGCCAGTGTTCTGATGGCAAGGCACAGGCTCACATGAGACTTGGTAATTATTTCCTTTTGCTTTCTCTCTTCCCTTACAAAGATGATCCCTCTCTCTGTGTCCCTCTCTCTATCTATCATTCTCCCTTTCTATGTCTCTCTCGATCTCTATCTGCTCTCCCTGTCTCTTTCTCTCTCTCCTCATTTCTCTCCCTCTCTCTGCCCCCCCCCCCCCCATGTGGATGAGGTGCGGGGGTGGGGGTTCATGGCCTGAGTGAATCACACTCATCTAGGCCCGTAACAGCAGTGTTCTATTGATGGGGCAGCTGGAGCCATTGAATCAGCCCATTTACATTGAAATGCAGGCACAGGAAGGGGGTGAGGGCAATGTGTGACTGAAAGGCATACCTAACCATAGAGGAGATACACCACTCGCCTGTGACACTGTTGTTCTCAGCTGCGAGGCTGCCGTATCTTTTACACAAAGATTCTTGATTTAAAAAATAAAAAAAGTAAAATAAAAAGATCTGTATTTTATCCCTGCAGATGTTTGAACTAGATTTGTGCTTTGATCTTTTGATACGTATCCTTATGTTTAAAGTTTAATTCGATTTTTAAAAGTTTTAAAACTTGTTTTTCAGCAAATCACTTAAACATTTATGAAGGCCTCGGCCGGCCGCGAAAACTTAAGTGACCTAAACACCAAAATGAAATGCACTTGCTTGAACTGCATGAAAAGCACGTATATGCAATAGCCCACAGACCACAGTTAGAAAACCGCTTAGAATATTGTTTATGTTGAGTTTTTTTCGACATGATTTTCTAAGCAGTTTATTCCCGGTATAGCTTTTAGCTTCTTTTGCATAACACGGTATCTGAAACTAGCACCCGACCAACCGGGTCGATTATGTAATTGCCGGGTAAACGGGACAGTTTGCCAGGCACATTGTCATGTAGAAGTCAAGCTGCTGGAAAACCCCCCGAGATATACGTGGAAGTTCACGCGGTTAAAGCAATCGCATGCATAGCTTCAGAGTACTACACTTCAACTTCCACGAATGCTCACGTTCATGCGGCTACTCTGATTGGACGTGTCTGCGATCTGCTTCGGTCGGCAGTAGTAGCGCCGGCTTGAGCGACGTGTAGCCACTGGAACTCTATGATACTAGCGTTAGCTAGTTTCTGTGAAAGCATAGCCAAAATTATGTAACGCCTCTCAACTGTCGAAAAAGATGCGGCGACACATCACTGGGATAAAAAAAAAACCTGCCGAAAAAACAGGAAGGACAAATAATAATGTCGAAGAAGAGCGATGTTAAAAAAAGAAGTTTATTTTTTTATTGAGAATCGAATGGATGGCATTCGAGGCTGTAGAGCAAGTCACGCTCGTACTGACGTGCTATATGCCCAACATCAGACCACATGTAGCCGAAAAAATATGTATGTATAATTGAATGTGTATTATGGTATATTTACATTAAATAAATATCATATTAATAGAGACAGTGAGAGACCACAAAGTTTCAAAGAAAAAAAACAGACACAATATGTTTAATTACAATTGTGTGTTCTTTTAATTGCATTGTGAAATATATTTTTCCTTAAAATGAAGATAAAATTGTTTTTACGAAGCATGCTTATGCGGTTCGGGGGAAAGAAATAGTGTCTGGTGAAATGTCCAAGTATCCGATAAATGTTTTTGTGCACAAAACACATTGACTGGTTCAGCATAGTTAGATTCAGACCCTGATATTGCATTGTAACTTCTCTACCAAGCACTTGTACTCATACATATACATGCATGCAGAGATGCTGAAGATTTTTCCATCAGGATTGTGTTATTTGTATCTACAGTCTATTATGAAAGAGGCCTTTTTCTGTAGTCTGGGATGCACAAATTAATTCATAACGAGGAACGCTTGCAGCCTGTTGCATCTGATGGACGGACACAATTCCGGAGATTAGGCCACATCGCCACAGTACAAGGTCCATAATGCTTTTCCAGTTCACTGGGGACTCCTGCGTAAACTGCGCCGTGCTGTGATTGGATGGTCGCATCAGCCATCTAATAGGGAGAATGCTCAGGTTTTTCACAGAATGCTTCCAGGTAATGAGCTGTTGAGTCAGAAACGCTGTTCGCCTCATCGCTCCGCAGCCTCCGTACTGATTTATTCCTCTACAGAGTGAAACCTGTAACGCTCCTCTCCGTGTTTCGAGCGAGCACACTTTCCATCACGGCCATTAGACGGCGGGTCTGCCAGCGTTTTCCGCGCGTTCGATTTCAGTAGTCGGCTCTTGCACGCATTCTTTCGCCTGTTTGTCTGGAAGCGTTTAATACCACTTATGTGAAATGGAAAGAACAACAACGTCTAGCCCTCGCTCTCTGCCAGCTCCACGCTGGCTGTGAGGCTGTAATGTTGCCATATGGCTGCAGTGTCCATCAAAGCGCCTTTGCATGCTAAGTGTTTTTTTTTGCCCCTGTGAAAGCCCGTGGATGTTCTCCCCCCCCCCCCCCCCCCGTCCGGGAGGCCGCTGTCTTTCACACGCTGGCTGTGTGCACTGCCTACCCTGCGAGGCCGCTCTCTTTCACACGCTCGCCCTGTGCGCAGCGCACCCCGCGGGCGAGCGGTGCAGCTCGGCGGCTGTGACAGAGAGCGCAGCGCGTAGCCGCCAGCTCTTCCTGGCCTCGCCGTCGCCGGGAACAGGGCCCCGGAAGACCGGGCTGAATGCAGGGAGCGGTGTTTACACTGGGAGAGGCAGATCTTTATCAGCATTGTGTGAGTGTGTGTGCATGTGCGTGCGTGCGTGCGTGCGTGCGCGCGTGCGTGGGTGTGTGTGCGTGTGTGTGTGCGTGCATGTGCACACATCTGGACACCGCTGTTATGGCACCACAGCCAAGTGTTACATCCCACAGAGCGGAGTGCGTTTAAAGCCTGTTTGTCTCCCACTTGGCTGTGTCTTTCATTGAAGCGGAGCAGCTCTCGTGTGTGTGTGTGTGTGTGTGTGTGTGTGTACGGGACGTTTGATCACTTGCTGGTGTATGTAGGCTCAGATCTATCTTTATGGGCTCCACTCCTACTGCAGGTGAAGTGCCAAGAGGTGATAAATTCCTCCAGAAGGACAAGTAAATCCATTGTTTCAAAAGGTCAGAGGTCAGGCGAGCCACCTCTGTCTTACCGAGCGCTATTTTAACCTTTAGTTTACCTATTGCAAATCACGTTAAATATTTCAGTTGCGGGGCAGAGCTGAAGTCTGTTCAAAGAAATCCCTGTTGCATTATGGATGCTTTACTCAATGAATAATGAAATTGTGTGTACCATCATTATTTTTGGAGCAAGAGAAACAGCAGAAGCTGAATAGCTGTTCACCTGGAGCTGGAATGGAGTGATAGTTTGAATAAGGGGATAGTGTCAGCCCTGCCCACACACTCTGTACCCCACGGTGTCACAAGTGATAAGCCGTGTTAAGCCACCCCATTGGCTGCTGTACTGAACACCCTTTGCAGTGCTAATTTGGTGAATTTGAGTCCTCTTTATAGCATACGGGTGAAAACGGCGAGTTGTAGCTATCTATAATATAGGCTAATACAGAGAACTCGGTCAATCAGCTTGTGAGTGACTCCGACTTGGAAAAGTCTGGTTGGCTGAAATACTGTCTTTGTATAGCGCGTTCTGTCTGCTGTGTAATGCAGTGTAGGTTACTGCACAGTGAGATTAAATTTGTTCTTAATTTTTCACAGGATATGATCAGTTTAATTATTTAAATGTATGCACTTTTAGCTATGACGTAGGCTATGTTCAATTTAATTGAATTCTGGCAGACTGGCATGCTTTTATGGAAGTATATCTGTGCTAAAATTCAAACGAAAATGTAAATTGGAAATTACATTTCGTTTTTACTTGATGTGCACAAAACCCATGACATAATTCAAATGCAAAAGCCCACTTTGTGTTTTCATTTTCAAGTTAATGTACGCACTTTATCAGACAATTTTGAAATATAAATGCAAAGTCCATTTCATGTTCAATTTTTCTCACCCTGTCCAACACAACCCTGTCATAATTTAAATGAAAATGAAAAACCACATTTGAAATGGAAGTTTCCTGTTGTAACCATTGTATCTGTGACAGAGGTGAAATGATAATTCAGTTGGCCATTTATCTTTTCATTTCCATGTTTTTGTGGCACAAGGTTGACATGGATCGAATGCAATGGCATTGCTTCCTTTTGCGTTATCATTTTTGTTTGGTTACGCAACAACCCTGCCAAAAGTCAAATTGAAAATGCCGTCTATCCTTTGCATTTTCACCTTTAGAGTAGACAGACCTGTGAGTCAAAGGAGGGGGGTGTCACAGGGGCTGTTTAAACCCAACTAAGAAGTCCCCTTACACACACACACACACACACACACACACACACACACGGTGCTGTGTAAAGATTTCGGACGTGTGGCAGGAGCAGGCTAGCTAGCGTCTTTTATTAGTTCTCGGAGTGTAGGAATGGAGTGTAGGAAACGCTGAAGTGTAGCTATAGGAACCAAACGGGAAAGGGGGTAAACAACGTGACGCCGAGCCGTGTGGCCTGACGCTAAGTAGCTAAACAACTGGTATCTTCCTTCTTTCGTTAATCTGGTGTGGTAACTAGTGCTTATACGCTACGCTGCGTGTCTGCAGATATGTCCCCAGCAAAACCTATGAGTAATTGTATCACCAAAACCCAGTGAACACAAGCCCTAATCGGAATCTAGACGTCTACAGGGGTGAAATACTAACTTGAGAGATGTTTTTGCATAGACGGTGTAGGTTAGCTATGGTTAGCTCCAGTTTAGGTCAGGTTTTACCCGGCTAAAGCCTGGCTATTTCCTATTCGGCTAGAAAACTTCTCAACCAAATCTAGCCAGGTTTTCGCTGAAAGCTTTGATGGTATCACATTTTCATTTTCATTTATATTGTGGCTGGGTTGTGTCATAGAGGGTGAGAAATTGAATATGAATTTGACTTTGTATTTAAATTTTAAAATAGTCCGATAAAGTACGTACATTAACTTGAAAATAAAAACGCAGTGGGCTTTTCCATTTTCATTTGAATTGTCATTTTTTTGTGTGCACATCAATTAAAATTGCAAAGTAATTGCCGATTTGTATTTTCATTAGAATTGTGGTGCAGATATGCTTCAGTACGCTTTATTCTAATAGTTTTTTGTTGATTTGTTGTAAGCATCATGATCAGAGATAGTGTTTCAAAGTTCGGTTTTAAGGTGAAAAAGATTTTGAGAGCTTTTGAGGTGTGAAAATGTCAAAAAAGTTGCAGGCACATTTTAAAATGAATTAATAATAAATCATTTTGGAAGCTTTAGTTTTTTGCAGGGGAAGGAAAAAGGTACTATATAATATCCTGCTAAAATTAATGTGCATTATTGAATTGCACTTCACTTTTCCTTAAAAGACAAGGTGCAAGACAAGGAACATACAAGGTATGTTCAGACTTTAGTAGGCAGCAAACATAGATGGACTGGAACACTTCAAACAAATTTAGTACGTATGTGTTGTAAATATTGTGTACCAAGGACAAACTAAAGCACGACATGTAAGCGGATGTAGCAGCTGAAGCATAAGCTCGGTGGGCTAGCCACTGCACTGCAGTGCTTCTCTGCTTTGTGCGTGTGTGTGTGTGCGCGTGTGTGTGTCTGTGTGTGTGTCTGTGCGTGCGTGTGCGTGTGTGTGTGTGCGTGTGTGTCTGTGTGTGTCTGTGTGTGTCTGTGTGTGTGTCTGTGTTGTGTCGTGTGTGTGTTGTGTCTGTGCTGTCTGTCTGTCGTCTGTGTGTGCTGTGTCTGTGTCTGTCGTGTCTGTGTGTGTGTTGTGTGTGCTGTGTGTGCGTGTGTGTGTCTGTGTGTGTGTGTGTGTGTGTGTGTGTGTGTCTGGTCGTGTGTGTGTGTGTGTGTGTGTGTGTGTCGTGTGTGTCTGTGTGTGTGTGCACGGGGCTCTGAATGGAAGACTCAATGCGCTCTTTTCGCCCGTGAGCGGACACAACCTAAAGACAGACTGCTGCAGCCAGACCGTTGATGGGTTTTTCTGAAATAATCTAAATTTAATCTCTCCTCCGGCATTACCGGGTGATTCACTCCCACCACTGGCCTGTAGCATCCTTCTCTGCGCTCTTCCTGTCTTTTACCAATACCAATACAGCTTTTAATCCCTCAGGCCTGTAAGCTAGGGAAATCTTCCCTGGAATGTAAACGGTTAGTCCTCAATCCTTGTTTGCCTGTTGAAGGTCTGGCTTGATATAACAACCACTGCATTATTATTACTATTTTTTTTGAGAGAGAGCAAGAGAGAGATACTGGTGTTAAGCCTACTTCCTAAAGAAATTCCATAAGAAATGGCAAAGTAAGCTGTAAGCTTCGCCCAGCACCTTTGGATTATGTGCTTTCAGGAGCCTATGTGGCCGGAGCCATCACACAGCTCTTCCAGACCCTGCAGGCTCCTTGTGCCCAGAGTTTCCATCCCTCTGATCAGAGCTCGGGGAGCGATCTGCCCCTCTCGCTCCTCAGAGACTCTGATGTGGCGCAAGCTAAACGCTAACAGCCTCTGGATTCTGTAGAAGAGTGGCGGCTTCCTGCTAGCCCCCGTTTATTTTCCTCTACGGTTACTCCCGCTCTGCGTGAAGAGCAGAGACGCTGGAGTAATAGCGGGAATGGCGATTATAGAAATATTCCGCCGCATTCCAAGCGTTTTCTGCCATTTTCTTGTGTTCTTTTCCGATCAATTTGTGTTGAAAAATTCAGGGCATTTTATGGCTGATCAGACCACGTACCGACAGTTTACTTGAAGACCCTGCTTACAGCTGCATTTAATGCTATAATTTCATCTTTCCTATGATTGGAACATTTTATAATTGGAACAGTTATTTTTTTGGTTCTTCCTCTGTTGTAGCCTATTTTATTGGTTGTCCATGTATGATCAGATGGTTATTGGGTCCGTCTCTGAGCTCTGTAACTGTATGTAGTTAGTGGTTTGGCTCTGCTGTATTGGCGTGCCCACAGCGGGTTGCCGACGACTGAGTTGGCTCACCGGCGGATGATTTTGGGTTTTGTCGAGCGTCTGTTCCCTGGAATAATCGGACATCTTTTTCTTGACAAGAGGAGAATGGGATATGTCAGACGCGTGAGCTTTGAGTGGATAATGGAGAGAGGAGAAAAAAAAGTCTTATTAAGGGTTTCTGTTCTCCCTAATGACAGCCTTGTCAAGACGCTGATGTGTGTCTGGAGAGATATGAATGTGCTCCTCGAGGAGAGGCGCTGGGTTGAGGATGAAGGCCAGGACGTGCTTATCGGCCTGTGGGTGTGTGTGCCCATCCTTACCGGGGTGCTCCGAGCCCAGGGGACCTGCCTGAATGGGTTGTCCTTCGGCGAGCATTTTCAGAGCTAGCCTCATGTAGCGCTAGCCCCATGTAGCACACGCATGGGTGGACTGCAGCCTGGTCCTCGCAGTAGCGGAATGACGAGAACACGAGGCCGTGCTTTGAGCTGTGAACGCTGCGGGCTGCTTCTTCTCATCGGGTTTCAGTTTGTCACTTTGCAGTGCAGCAAACACAAGGCTTCTGCTCGCTCTTTCAGCGAGGAAGAGGGCTGTGCACACATCTGCGCTGTCGAGGGCACGGGTTTGTGTGTGTGTGTGTGTGTGTGTGTGTGTGTGGTTGCGTCTGTTCAGTAGCGCTTCCGCCACAGCAGTGTTCTCTCTGAAAAGTACACTGCTGCTCCTCCAGCACTCGCTTTCTGTCTCCTCCACCGGCGCTGATTTCCTTCCCTCCGTAATTCATGCGTGTCCCCTCCTCCCAGACAGGCAGGTTCACGGTGAGGAGAAAATGAGGAATGGCTGGGTTGTGCAGTCAGACTAGTGCATGCTGGGAACGGGCTAGGCGTCCGTGCGTGTGTCTGTGCAAACGGCGCTGGGACGCTCTGGAACGGGGCCCTCTTGGATGGGACCCTCTGGGACGGGGCCCTCTGGGACGGGACGCTCTGGAACGGGGCCCTCTTGGATGGGGGCCTCTGGGACGGGACCCTCTGGGACGGGACGCTCTGGGACGGGGTCCTCTGGGACGGGACGCTCTGGGATGGGATGCTCTTGGATGAGGCCCTCTTGGATGAGGCCCTCTTGGATGGGGCCCTCTGGAACGGCTCCACTCTGTGGCCTCAGATGGTCCCTCCCCTTCAGACTAGCAGCTGCACCACACCTCCTCTCACATCACAGTCAAGAGCGCTTGTTCTGTCTCAGGTTAGGGTTAGTAAGACACGCCTCAGCTTCTGTATTTCACACAGACACACACAGGCGCACACGCACACACTCGCGTACACACGCACTCTCACGCTTGCATTCACACACACACTCTCACTCAATGGGTAAATTAAAATGTTGCCACCTTATTAAACCAAATTTATGTCGGGTGTTGGCTAACCCGTCAGTTATGAAATATCAGTAGTTTGCCCTGAATATCCTGTTCTGTCAGTGCAGCGGTATAGTACAGAAATGCTGCAGATTCTATCCTGAATGCCGCAGCGTGCATGTAGGATATAAATGCATTGCTCTGGTTTGTCATCCTCTGGGTGAAATGCAGACTTGGAAACATCCATTAAATTGATGTTGAGAAGCATGATTTTTCGATACAAGTGAAATTGGCAGGAATTAATGGAAAAATGTATTTCTGTAGATGGCATATTACTGGATATTTTACCTGACTTTGGGGGAGTGAATTGCACTGAAACTTAAAGAACGTTAGAAATGTCACGTCTGAACCTGCAAAGGCATTATGGCAGCCTGTAATTTAGTGGCTGCATTGGCTCGGATTAGGGGAGTGTGTAAATCTACAGATGGGCATTGCTATGGCGACGAGCGACGTGTGTTAAAAACAAGCTCTCGGGTGTAGTCGATGCGAAGACTTCAATGGGTTAATTGGACGGCGCATGTTTTCCCTGTCCCTCTCTAATTGGGTGTTTTAAAGAGCGAAATATAATACACCAATCCCAGGTTTGCCAAGCACATTGCTGTCCAATGAGAGGAAGAGATCCAGTCTCGCTTCGAGAGCTAAAACACATCCGATGGCCCACAATGCACCTCTGCTATGGGGCGTGTGGACGGGGTGTGGGGTGGTGTGCATGTGTTGTGGGGAGGGCAGCTGGAATGGGGGAAGGGTACAGACGGTCCCTAAAGAGTGAGCCACAAACAGGGCCTTCAGCTGGGCTGTCTGCTGCAGGCAGGCCTGTTTCAGGCCGTTTGGGCCGGATGGAGCCTGTTCTCAGAGAGCAGGCCTGTCGTTTGGGCCGGATCGAGCCTGTTCTCAGAGAGCGGGCCTGTTTCAGGCCGTTTGGGCCGGATCGAGCCTGTTCTCAGAGAGCGGGCCTGTTTCAGGCCGTTTGGGCCGGATGGAGCCTGTTCTCAGAGAGCGGGCCTGTTTCAGGCCGTTTGGGCCGGATCGAGCCTGTTCTCAGAGAGCGGGCCTGTTTCAGGCCGTTTGGGCCGGATCGAGCCTGTTCTCAGAGAGCGGGCCTGTTTCAGGCCGTTTGGGCCGGATCGAGCCTGTTCTCAGAGAGCAGGCCTGTTTCAGGCCGTTTGGGCCGGATGGAGCCTGTTCTCAGAGAGCGGGCCTGTTTCAGGCCGTTTGGGCCGGATGGAGCCTGTTCTCAGAGAGCGGGCCTGTTTCAGGCCGTTTGGGCCGGATCGAGCCTGTTCTCACAGAGCGGGCCTGTTTCAGGCCGTTTGGGCCGGATGGAGCCTGTTCTCACAGAGCGGGCCTGTTTCAGGCTGTTTGGGCCGGATCGAGCCTGTTCTCACGGAGCGGGCCTGTTTCAGGCCGTTTGGGCCGGATCGAGCCTGTTCTCAGAGAGCAGGCCTGTTTCAGGCCGTTTGGGCCGGATGGAGCCTGTTCTCAGAGAGCGGGCCTGTTTCAGGCCGTTTGGGCCGGATCGAGCCTGTTCTCAGAGAGCGGGCCTGTTTCAGGCCGTTTGGGCCGGATCGAGCCTGTTCTCAGAGAGCGGGCCTGTTTCAGGCCGTTTGGGCCGGATCGAGCCTGTTCTCAGAGAGCGGCCTGTTTCAGGCCGTTGATGGAGCCTGTTCTCAAGAGCGGCCTGTTTCAGGCGTTTGGGCGGATGAGCTGTTCTCAAGAGCGGGCCTGTTTCAGGCCGTTTGGGCCGGATGGAGCCTGTTCTCAGAGAGCGGGCCTGTTTCAGGCCGTTTGGGCCGGATCGAGCCTGTTCTCAAGAGCGGGCCTGTTTCAGGCCGTTTGGGCCGGATCGAGCCTGTTCTCAGAGAGCGGGCCTGTTTCAGGCCGTTTGGGCCGGATCGAGCCTGTTCTCAGAGAGCGGCCGTCGTTTGGGCCGGATCGAGCCTGTTCTCAAGAGCGGGCCTGTTTCAGGCCGTTTGGGCCGGATGGAGCCTGTTCTCAGAGAGCGGGCCGTTCGGCGTTGGGCCGGATGGAGCCTGTTCTCAGAGAGCGGGCCTGTTTCAGGCCGTTTGGGCCGGATCGAGCCTGTTCTCAGAGAGCGGGCCTGTTTCAGGCCGTTTGGGCCGGATGGAGCCTGTTCTCAGAGAGCGGGCCTGTTTCAGGCCGTTTGGGCCGGATCGAGCCTGTTCTCAGAGAGCGGGCCTGTTTCAGGCCGTTTGGGCCGGATGGAGCCTGTTCTCAGAGAGCGGGCCTGTTTCAGGCCGTTTGGGCCGGATCGAGCCTGTTCTCAGAGAGCAGGCCTGTTTCAGGCCGTTTGGGCCGGATCGAGCCTGTTCTCAGAGAGCGGGCCTGTTTCAGGCCGTTTGGGCCGGATCCAGCCTGTTCTCAGAGAGCAGGCCTGTCGTTTGGGCCGGATCGAGCCTGTTCTCAGAGAGCGGGCCTGTTTCAGGCCGTTTGGGCCGGATCGAGCCTGTTCTCAGAGAGCAGGCCTGTTTCAGGCCGTTTGGGCCGGATCGAGCCTGTTCTCAGAGAGCGGGCCTGTTTCAGGCCGTTTGGGCCGGATCGAGCCTGTTCTCAGAGAGCAGGCCTGTTTCAGGCCGTTTGGGCCGGATCGAGCCTGTTCTCAAGAGCGGGCCTGTTTCAGGCGTTTGGGCCGGATGAGCCTGTTCTCAGAGAGCGGGCCTGTTTCAGGCCGTTTGGGCCGGATCGAGCCTGTTCTCAGAGAGCAGGCCTGTTTCAGGCCGTTTGGGCCGGATGGAGCCTGTTCTCAGAGAGCGGGCCTGTTTCAGGCGTTTGGGCCGGATCGAGCCTGTTCTCAGAGAGCGGGCCTGTTTCAGGCGTTTGGGCCGGATGGAGCCTGTTCTCAGAGAGGCAGGCCTGTTTCAGGCCGTTTGGGCCGGATGGAGCCTGTTCTCAGAGAGCGGGCCTGTTTCAGGCCGTTTGGGCCGGATCGAGCCTGTTCTCAGAGAGCGGGCCTGTTTCAGGCCGTTTGGGCCGGATCGAGCCTGTTCTCAGAGAGCGGGCCTGTTTCAGGTCGTTTGGGCCGGATCGAGCCTGTTCTCACAGAGCGGGCCTGTTTCAGGCCGTTTGGGCCGGATCGAGCCTGTTCTCAGAGAGCGGGCCTGTTTCAGGCCGTTTGGGCCGGATCGAGCCTGTTCTCACAGAGCGGGCCTGTTTCAGGCCGTTTGGGCCGGATGGAGCCTGTTCTCACAGAGCGGGCCTGTTTCAGGCCGTTTGGGCCGGATGGAGCCTGTTCTCAGAGAGCGGGCCTGTTTCAGGCCGTTTGGGCCGGATCGAGCCTGTTCTCACAGAGCGGGCCTGTTTCAGGCCGTTTGGGCCGGATGGAGCCTGTTCTCAGAGAGCGGGCCTGTTTCAGGCCGTTTGGGCCGGATCGAGCCTGTTCTCAGAGAGCGGGCCTGTTTCAGGCCGTTTGGGCCGGATCGAGCCTGTTCTCAGAGAGCGGGCCTGTCGTTTGGGCCGGATCGAGCCTGTTCTCAGAGAGCGGGCCTGTTTCAGGCCGTTTGGGCCGGATGGAGCCTGTTCTCAGAGAGCGGGCCTGTTTCAGGCCGTTTGGGCCGGATCGAGCCTGTTCTCACAGAGCGGGCCTGTTTCAAACCGTTTGGGCCGGATCGAGCCTGTTCTCACAGAGCGGGCCGCTCTTTGTGCTGCTCGTCCTTCAGGGTTATTGTGCTGCCTTTCCCTTTCTGTTTTCCCATTCCGCACACACACACACACACACACACACACACCCAGAGAAAGGGTGCTCTCCGAACGCGATGTGCGAAAAACAGATTGGGCTTTCATTTTAAAAGCATGTGCCCCCCCCCACCACCACCTCCCCCCGCCATCAGCACGCGGCGCTGATGTCATTTCCTCCCACACACGGCGTCTCTTTATCTCCGCGGGGAGCGGGGGGACCAGAGGTGTTCTCTCGCCCCGCGGTCTCGGAGAATTCGCTTTTCTCTGCGATCGACCTTGATGGCTGAACGCGATGCGCAGCCGAGCCTTTCAGGGGCGAGCGCGCGTTTCTGCGCATCGATCGGCTCGGGCAGGGCTCTCCGTCACGCGCGCGTTCGCGCCGCCGCCCGCTGAAGCCCCTCGGCCCTCTGTGAATGGAGAGAGCGCCCTGTTGCCGTGCAGATTCTGCCCGAGAGAAAAGACACGGGCGTGCTCAGATGGCACGCACACGTTTTAAATTAAGGTTAGCGTTCGAATGCCTGGGAATGTATGTTTCGCAGTACGGAGAGCTGGTTACCTTGACAACGGAACGTTGGATGTTTGGAAAGGCGAGCGGGGGCTCTGGTAACTGTGTCAGGAGTGGGGCTGATTCTCAATTCCTTTTCCAGCCTCTCTCCTCTGACGGGGGAGAGCTGGAATGTGCAGTGTGGGCAGGCAGGCCCGGTAACAATGCTCCAGACCCTGCAGACCGCTCCTCTGATGGATATCGATACTTTTAATATGTGCGGCGGTGAGACGGCGTTTCCCGAATCATATTAAGCAGGCTGCCGTGCCCGGATCGATGTGCTCCACGCGTCTGGGATGTCAGGCTGGGTGTGTTCCGTGCTCGTGTGTCTGTCGAGAAGAGCTTAGTCAAGGATTTGCAGATAAACAGAGACTCGGAGTAATCTTGATATATTTTTGCAGCGGACGGCTTGAGAAAATTAGAATAGTAATTTTGTTCACGCAGCACAAAGGGCTTTGCGGTTGCTCCAGACTGGGCTGTGGCACCTCGGCGGCGTGCAGTGTGTTTGCACTGGCTCTCCTGCGCGTGTAGGAGGTGAATAAGCAGGGCCTGCTCCCTGCAGCAGCCAGCCTGATCAATAATGTAGATGTTTTGAAGAGGAACCCTCCTCCTATGCTTTCAGTCAGCAGCTCTCTCTAGCTATCTCTCCCTCTCCCTCCCTCTCTCTCTGGCTCTTTCTCTGTGTCCCTCTCTATCACTCCATCTTTGTCTTTCTCTATGTATCTCTCTCTCTCTCCGTTCCTCTATCCGTCACTATCTCAGTATCTCTGTCTCTCTGTCTGTATTTCTCGGTCTTATTCTAGGTCCACCCTCCCCCTCCCCTCGTTCGGCTACTGGGTCAAGTTCCTTTCTCGTGTGGCGAACAGACAGGATGGCTGAATTTGATTTGCATCAGTGAGATATTACAAAAAGCCCCTTGCAGCTGATACCTGATGCCTGAAATGTAGCAGTTTGGACTCTAGTTCCTGTCGTATTAAGCTGCTGTCATTTCACAAAAGACATTTTGGATGCTTTAAAAAGATCATGAGGCCAGGACACAAAATGTGAAAAACAACATTTTTTGCATCTCTTTACTTTTAGAGTAGCTCATATTTCCTGGAAAGGTTTGACTCCCTTTGTCGATGCATGCAGGGTACAATACAACGATTTATGGATGAGACTAGGCTGATAATCAGAATTTTTCCTTGTGTTCAAGCTTCCTGTCTTGTGTGTTTCTGCGTCTACGTATGCTGATATTCATTTACATAAGATTCCTGGTTACCCCTTATCACATGATAAGGTGTCTAAATGATTACGTATGCCACTTTCAGTTGTTGTGGTTGAGAGTACACTTTGTAGTTTTTTTGTGACAGAAGTCATCTTCCTCACGACCAAGGAAGGGCCGTCTGGGTGTAGAACCATGCCGGATGAAGGAGCTGCTGCTCTTCGGTCATCAGTATTCGAGCAGCGTTGCATTCTGGTGTGGTGGGACCCTGTAGGAACCTGTACCACCACGCAGCCCTCGCTCCGATACAGGAGCTGAAACACAGGAAGGAGGGAATGGAAAGAAGGGTATTGTCCTGAGTTCCCAGATACACAGAGCTGACTGGCCTGTGCAGACTGTAGCAGCTCCTGTAATCCAATGCCTCGGGGAGGAGGAGGAAGAGGAGGAGAAAAGACTAAAGAGAGGCGGGAGAAAGGCTGGAGATGCCCGGAGGCAAGCATTAAAGAACCCGTCTCCTCCTTAATCCCACAATGCCCAGCATCCCAAAGGTTCAAAAATTTGTGAAGCCACAGGCTATTAGCACTCAAACTTGGTGTTTGGTGAAAAAAAACTAGAGGCTTTAAAGTGCTATTTTCCCCCCATTCTTCCACCATCTATGTTAGCAGAGCAAGAGAAGATAAGATCTGCAACATCCTTTTATGTCATTTACTATATTTTTATGTGTGGATGTGATCAGTGAAAGTGCAACACTATATAATTAGCCTTTACCATTCATTTGGTTGCTATGCTATTATGCACATGCAGAGATGATGCTCGGTAATCACTATTAAATGGTATGTTTAACTCTGATGTGGACGCGTCTAGTGTTTAATCCTCCTTGATTAATGGAGTGCTTGTGTGGCTCGTGTTGCTCCCTCTTCTCTGACGCAGTTCAGGGCTCTGGCCAGTGGGCAGTCATGCGCTGGTCAGGCGTGTTGTTCTCCGTGGTGTTCCAGACCAGCCTTGGCTCCAGCCTTGGCTCCAGCCTTCGCTAATGTCCGTAGCAGACCCGGGGGCCCAGAGCCACGGTGACTTGACACAGCTCAGTTGCAGGCCCCCGAATTTAAAACCTGCACCTGCCAGCATCAGAGCTGAGCTGCTGGTGCATGCGACCCTGTTGCCTGCTAAAACTTGAGCCTTCCTTGCTTTCAGAACCGCACGGCCTCCCTGGAAAATGACCCTCGGCTGATTGGGCGTGCTTGTTGCTCACCACGGACCCCGTGCTTTTGCTTTTCTCTTCTTTGATGTTGCAAATTTCCTGTGGTGATGTACTAGGAGATGATCAAAAATGGTTTAGGTAGCATTAAACTTTGTAAGGAGAGCCGAGATTGATTGCTTAGTGGTTTTTCTTGTACTCTGCATTTGAAGATGGTATAGGGCTGTAATTTCCCATATAGCCTAGTTTATTTCAGAGCTGAACATTACCTGCTGCTGCCCCATAGCATGTTGTGGATGCCTTCATTACAAGGCAGAGATAGCCTATAATAAATGCAAAATGTTACATATGTGAATACACCACTTATAATAATGGGTAAATGCACATAAACCTATTTGCCACACGGGACGTGGAATTCACAGTTTATTTATGCATTTATTTATCTTTGTTGGCTGGGCCTTGTAGTTTTCATTAGACTACAAAACCAATTATGAACGTGTGGATGAGCGCTCGTTTGCTCGAGTGAGCGGTCCCGCCACTAGTTACAAGGGACTGAATTCTGAAACTTTACAGCTCAGTGTTGCCGATTGACAGTTTGGGTTTTGCTCTTTTACTCTTTCGACACGCAAAGTCACACATAATACGCCTAAACGGTGCCGTTTCTAATCTGTACGTCACAGATCTGAGTGATGGAATTAGGCTGATATAAATGTTCTACTTTTGGGGCTTTCCTCGACTCATTCCACTTACTTGACTTGAACCGCAGCCAGAAAATACAATATGCTGAAGAAAGTGGGCCTTACTTAGCTTTGTGTTGGACTTTGTTGTTGTTGCTGCTGCGTCTGCAAGGCTCTGTTGCCGAAGTACGTTTCTGAGTAAGCTTGAGTAAGCGTTCCTTGCGTGAGCAGAATGCCCATATGGAGGTGTGAGTGTAGGGGACACGGCCCTCCGCACCCCCAGGCTTCCTGGGGGCAGGCTTTGAGTGTGAAGCCCGGCCGGACGCCGCGGAGCCGTGAGAGGGGGACTGGGACAGGGCAGGAAGTGAAGGGCAGGCAGCGTTCCCCTGGGCCTCGAGCGCTCCTCCATGTGGATACAGGGCCTTCATCAAAGCCTCAGGCCCCCTGCTCAAAACAGGGAGGCCAAAATGAACGCGTTCCCCTTCACGGTCCGCCCAAACCTCTGCAGACCCTCATCTGATGTCTAACAAGGATTTTCGCCGTCCACTTTGAACTCGAAAACATGAACCGCCGCATCGCATGCTGCGGCAGGCTTGTCTCTTTGGACATAAGTGTAATTCACCGATTGAGCGCAAAATGGCTGTCTTAGAAGTTGGGCTGCTGCTCCAGAAAAATAATTCTACGAGTGATTAAATGGTCCAGCTATTGCTTTCTTCAAGCTTTATAGAACAGTTTTTTTTCTCCACCGTCATTAGCAGGCATTGAATTGCACTCGGTTGCCTTTGACAACGTGCTTTCAGTTCTCCTCCAGTTTGCAGGCAATGCTTTGATGTGAATAGTGACAAACACCCATGCTGATGTAGTGCAGTAGCATATATTGAAGAGCATGCTGCGCGCACTGCAGCCGTGAGTGCATTTATGTCAGCTCAGAATATGCCGTTATGATGGACAGCACCAGGTTAGAATTTGCAAGGCCTAAACGGCACAAAGGGAGGAGTCTGATGTTTATATTGACATAATTGTCAGTTCTCATTTCTCTGCTCTTGAAGTCAGGTCTCAGTGATTTAAGACTCATTCAGTGGTGCGTGCTTTTTCCCTCTCAGACATCAAAGCCTCTCGTATCGGAGAAGCTACTCTCAAACATTGCAAAACTGTCTCCACGCTGAAAACTCACCACTTTTGTGGAATGACACACGTTGGGTATAAATAGATTGGAACGTGGGTGCAGATTCTCTGAATTATTCCCACTTTAACACAATTGGCTTAAATGGAAAACCGAAAATAACACGTTGTTTTAGATATTTTGAGCTCCCGTCTGATTTTAGTGAGAGCTGTGCAGTTGTATTGCGTTGCCTTGCTCACAGCGCAGTGTTCAGAGTTGCTTACACCGGACCCAGCCTAGGGTTTATTGCACTGTGCTTGCAGGGGGAGAGCTCGTGGTCAGCAGTGGCCTCAGAGTGATTTTGTCTTGTGCTCTTGCACTGGAAATAAACGCGTGGTACCTGTGGGACCGAACGCTTTTTAAAGGCCAGGCTCTACGTTGGGTATTTTTCCAGATGCTTATTTTAGCTGCCTCTTGCCCTGCAAAGTGCCGGAGTCGCGGAGTGACCTTAATGGCTGTAGGTGCATCCCCGGCTGGAGGTCTGTGCTGTGTGTGTGAGTGCAGCTTCTCTCTGGTGAAAACGAAAGGCTCTTCGGCTGCCTTAGGCATGCAGCCTCCTGCGGGCCTGTGCTTCCCGTGCAGGGCCAGTGTGTGGCTGCGGGGCGTGGCCAGGAGAAGGGGGAGGTCCTCCCATCTGGCCCCAGAGACATGGCTGCACCATCGCGTAATGAGATTTTAACATATGCGGCTTGTGCACTGCTAGGGAAAAACCATTCAGGCCTGAAAGAAAATCTGCCCTTAATGTTTTATATGCTCTTATTTTAGGCTCTTTTCCCTTTCGGTATTACGGAGTGGCACTGGAATATGAAACCTCCTCAGTTTTAGTTTGAGTTGGGAGGTTTTGGTTTTGTGTGTTGCCAGATCCTGAGCTCTGCGGCTGAATCCATGGGTCTCCTTCCTGTGGAGGGATATTTACGATGAGGAGTGGGGATTTTCTCAGTCCAATTAGAGCCCCCGTTAAAATGGGCGCGCTCAGGATTCTGGATTAGGGCAATCTGGTGGATCCCTGCTGGATATCGGTGCGCAGCACGCTACGTAGCACGCTACGCTACACGCTACGCAGGCCTGGCCTGGTCTCAGTCCACCTGCGCTACGTAGCACGCTACGCTACACGCTACGCAGGCCTGGCCTGGTCTCAGTCCACCTGCGCTACGTAGCACGCTACGCTACACGCTACGCAGGCCTGGCCTGGTCTCAGTCCACCTGCAGAGCTGGCCAGTGCCACAGCCCTGCTTCAGAAACACTGCGCTCGGCCTCAGCGGTGGTTTCCGGAAAGATTGCACGGTGAAACCAAGCCTGTAGTTCTGCTGTAGGGCATTGATCACTGTGTCCTTGAGACTGAGTATGAACTTTTTGAGAATTAACTTTATAACGCTTATTGGGCGTGTGACAGGCATTCATAGGGAAAAGTGATGTGCGGAATGTAATAAGTGCAAGCCCCTTTGAAATGCCTTCCCGCACCGCCCTTGAACCTAAACACAATCTGGTGTCAGGAGAGTGAGGGCTCTCTTTCAGAAAGATCATTGAAATTAAAACTGTTTAAAGATTCTCAGCGCACATATTAAGTACCAGAGCCTGTGCTGAATGTGCAGTGCCTTCCCTTTCATACCAGTGTGCCCGTGTAGCTGCACCAGAATGGGCCGGTGTGGGGGGGAGACGGGCCTGTCCGTGCCATATTGGGTCAGGAATGTGAAACTCCGAGCAGAATTTTCTCTAATCCTGGCTTTTCTCTCTTTTTCCCTTTGCTTCCTAGGACCTCTGGGGAATTTTCCACTGCCTTTTGACGGATTTAAATCTCACCCTACTGAAGACAACCATGGAATCGGTAAATATCTCCCCCCTTCTGTTCACCCACCGGGTCTGGCGGGGCTGGGGGTTCTAAGCGCGAGGGGACAGCGTCAGAGTCGCGAGCTCGAGACTGAGGTTTGGACCCGGTGGAGGGAGGCTGGGTTGTTTTCACAGCCGCCCGCACACTGCGCGTCTGTGGTCTTAAGAGAGGCGGGCTGCGCTGTGTCTCACTGCTCCTGAGCGATGGAGCCGCTTCCTCCCCGCTCGCTTCCCCTGGTGCGCGGGAGCGCGGCGCTCGTCTGCGTGGCCCCCGTCTGCGCGGCCCCCGTCTGCGCAGCTGTGCGGTGCCGGTGTGCGGAGTCAGAGCAGACACACGCACCCGCCGCACAAGGGTTTCCACCTAAGCAGCTTAGACTCATATCTTAGGGAAGATTATGGCCGATTATCAAGTGTTCTGGGTGAAGCAGCTGGAGTGGCAGTGCTAGTGTGTTTGTGAGAGGAGAGGAGAGGAGAAGCAGCACAGTCATTCTATCACACAAATCAGTTTTCTCTTGCTGTGTGCATGTTTTCATTATAAGACAACCATGAAGCTTGATTGGCTTTCAGTGTATTTGGTGTTCATCAGGGTGCCCATTTAGGCCCGTCCCTCTATCATCTTGTTAGTCATAAAGGCCAGAGATTGGACCGTTGGTTGTAGGAATCCAGTTGGGTCTGATTACTTGCATGGTGGTTCTGTTTTGATGAGCCAGATCAGGGAAAAGTGCTTCTTATTATAATTTGCTTGACAGATACCCTTATGCTGGCGTGGCTGTCTTACGCGGTTCTGAGTGTCCTGACTGCTGGATATTTACTGAAGCAATTCACTTTGAGTACTATGGTCCAGTGCACAACCCCGCTGCCTCACTATAGGGAGTGAAATTAGCCACCTTCTGGTTACAAGCACTCTTCCTCTAACATCATTCCTGCTCCAGTACACCGCAGTGCTGCAGTGGATGTTGGGATATGTGAAGGGTACAGAGGGAAATGCAGAGTAACGCAGGAAAGATTGAGCCACAGTGACTTAATCACAAATGCAGCTTATACTGAGCTGAAGAGGTAAATGTCATATGAGGCAGAGAAAGGATTGTGGGGTGTTTGTGTATGTGTGTGCATGTGTTTATAAATGTGTGTTTGTGTGTATGCGTGTGTATGTACGCTTGGGTTTGTGTTTGGTTTTTTTCGTTTGTGTGGTGTTTTTGCCTGTGTGTGTGTGTGTGTGTATACTCCATCGCCTCCTCCTCTTCCTCCTCTCAGGAACTAGGGTGAGAAATTGGGTCACAGCACCAGCCCCCCCCCCCCCCCCCCCAGAGAGCACAGTCACGAATGGAGCGTCGCTTGCCTGTACACTGCTCTTCAGTACGCTCTCTGCACAGCCTGCTTATAGGAAAGGCTGCCTTTGCCGCTGATGCCAGCCAATCGGACCCCTGCGAGCTTGAACATAGCGGGTCTGTGTGAAAGAAAATGGCAGGCAGAGAATCCGCTTTATATCCCACTGTATTCTTCAAAAAAAATGTTTTAATCCCCCTCAGTCAGGAGACTTAAGCACTCGGGAACCTGTTCACCTGCATTAAGACTCTATCTGCAGGCTGTGAGTGGAAACCTAGGAGACGGGTTACAGAGCTGCCTGGCCCTTTTACCCAAGCTCTCCTCATCAGATGCCACGCGCATAGTTTCCAGGCATCCAGTGCTATAAAAAAAAAATCAGTTCCATATTTAACTGTCCTAATCCCCTGTGAACACACGGACGCACACGCACACACACACGTGGACACACACGCACACACACACACATACGTGGGCACACAAACGTGGACACACACACGCACAGAGGAAGGGGCAGTGGCAGTGTTTTTTGGGTAAAGGGAACTTGCTCTTCCCCGTGATTGGCTGTGGACCTGCCCGTGCGCTAGTGTACGCCGGCGGTGCTCGGCGCTGGACGGGTCGGACTGATGAGGGGCTCCCTGTCGCCCCGGTGCTTTTTGGGCCTTTGTCTCGGCTCCGCTCGTTACAAGCGGGGTTCTAAAACCAGCCCCCCGGCCCTCGGTGGGATTAGTCTGCCGCGCTCAGGGCAGGGAAGCCTTCGCTGCCAGTCAGATTACATAACCGGCATAGCTAAAGTTGAGACAACTATAGGGGCTTTGTTCCCTAATGCTCTGCGCTCCCCTCCTCTCCGGCCACACGCTAATGCTTTATTGAAAGGGTCTGTGTGCCTCAAACAAGCGGCGCTCTGTGCGCAGGGCTGCTAGCATTACCCTGCAAAAGGACATTTCAGTCATAGCTGAGGAGTGGAACCCTACTGTCGGCGGCCCTGTTCGCGCGGAAGCGCCCTCTCCAGCGCTGGCTACGGCGGCGACGCACAGTTTGAAAAGCACATTTCCTACCTTGCGCCCGCGGTGGAATTCATTATTTTTAATGGGGATGCGCAGTACGGGAAATCTGGGGGCTGATGTGAATACTCAAAATGTGTTTGACCGTGTCGGGCGATGGCGGTCACACTACGGCAAAAATACGAACCGCGACCGCGTTTGCACATTAGTGGAAAAACGCAGACTTACAACGGGGAAATGCAATAAAAATGTTTCAACTTGCTTAGTTTATTATTAAACGGAGAGCATGAGTCTAGAGAGCTACTGAGTTTCTGTATGGCTTTGCTTGTAGGTTTGACTGGTTCAGATGACTAAGATTAGGATACTTTTTCAGCGTGGAGCAATGTACCTGCTATGTGCTTTTCATTTCAGCTGTAAAGTGTATTGTTATATGGGACAGTCCCTCACCTTTCATAAATACATTTATTAGGCTACTGGTTCAATTTAAGACCCCACATCAGCAGTCCAGACTAACCATGCTGCTTTGCAGCAAGGATGTGACACGTTAGAACCAAAAAATGTGAACGGCTAGCAAGCTGAACCAAGTGTGATGGAACTCAAGTGGAAACCTGTTTGTTTCATATGTATTATGTTGGCTAGCCAGCTAGGTTCAGCCAATAGCACAGTGGGTGGTGTTATGACCCTGATTAAAATCACCTTCCTCAGAAACATCTACCTGTTCTTTCTTTGGTTGATTAATGGCCAGGAACTGATTGACGGGTTAATATTTTGGCCATTATTAAAGTGATAATGATTTGCTGTGGTCAAGCTCGGCATCTCTTTTGAACAAAGTCATATGCAGCCAGAAATCCAACTTTATAGTGTTGATCTCCCATAATTGTGCAGTGCCTGGAGAATGAAGAGTCTCTAAGACTTAAAACTGAGCCTTGTATAGGAATATATATTTTTTTAAGCGTTTTTGTCAGTGGTCAGCTGAATTCTGTATTGTTTATACTTTTAAACCCGATTACTAGAGTAGATCTTCCTTTGGAAGACCCCAAGCCTGCAGCCATTCCCATTCCCTGCTTTATGTGCTAAATTTGAGGAAGCACATCCCTCCCAAAGAAACTGGAACCTGCGAGGGAAAATGTGGAGTAAATGGCGTAACCTTTATAATAATTTCCATTTCGCCAGAGTCTTTTCATTCCCATGTTGTTACAATCAGGCATTTCAGGACAATCAGCATTGAAGACGGGACTGAAGCGGCTGAAGTCAGCACACAATAGGTGTTGATTGTCTGCGATTCTGCAATCACTTAGGCGCAGTGCGGCCCGGGCCATCTTCACAGGACCCAGCGTTCACTTCCCCTGGCAAATATTCAGCCAATGACGCGAGCCGTTCCCTTCAGCGGCCTGACCGCTGCATGCGTGATGAATGTGTCTTTCATCAGCTGGAGATCGGCTGCTTTATGCTGCTGCTGATGTAAGCAGATAGTCGTTTCAGGCAGTGTGTAAGATCAGGCCGTTTTTAATAGGAAAGGAATTGATCCATTGGTTTATTGAAAGAGTGGCAATAAATAATCCGGATTTAAACTGAAGTGGCATTACAAAAGTACACACATATATGCGTTTTGTGTATTTTATATGTTTATATCTTTGGTTTTATATATTTGTGTGTGTTTGGGTTTGTGTGTGTGAGTGTGTGTGTGTGTGTGTGCGCGTTGTGTGCTGGAAATGACTTGGGATGTTGACTGAACAAAGAGAAAACTGTAGCCTAAAGCTAGAGGGTTCTGTACATTTAAGTTTATGCATTCTACCCATAGCCCTGGTTTGAATTTGGGCATGAGAGAAATGCATTGGTCATTCATTGACTTGAATGACAGATTACAACAATATAAAATATAAAGATATAAATAACAGGGTTTGTCTTGCTTAATTAGCTGGCTAGGTCCAGGAATGGGACAAAAAACAAGCAAAAAACAGTACCTGGAGTCTACTTTATTATCCTATTCAGAAGGCAAGTCTGCGGTGTGTGTTAATGTAGGCCCTATTTGCTGACTGCACGCTGTAGCGCATCAGCTAAATGCTGCAGAAGTCGCGGAAGTCCCACGTACGTCCTGCACATTCTCGCATGTAAATGAGAGGGAAAAACCTTCGCTGTTGTTTTTTCTAGCTTGATGTGGCTCAGAAAATTACTTTCAATTTCTGCAAGTGCTTCATGAAAACAGATTATTTAAGTATCCTGTTTGTCTGACACATTTATTTGAGCCACTTGCTTAATGAGTAATAGATGGAACGATCTGTGCTTCTGACCATTTGTACAGTACATGTAAGGAGTATGCCACAATTAGTCATGTCTTGGGATTGTTCCTGAATGATTTGTGGAGGTCTCATTTTGTAGGGTACACTGCAGAAGCAAAGTCTGGATCATATGCAAAAAAAAAAAAAGTTTTACTTTGAGAATATAGTATAGATGGTTGGTTAAATTCATTATATTTTCAGTTACAGAGACAGAGCAGCATACAACCTGACTTTCTGGCAGAGAGAGCACTGAAGATAGAACCAATAAATAAATGGAATATTTACTAAGCTGACCATGGAGGATCTTGAAAACTGGACGCTGTCTTAGGATGTGATGGGAAAGAGCACTCTTTCACACAGAGAATATGAGAGTCGTCCCTGTGGTCTCCACCTTTACTGAAAGCAGGTGCTCACTTGTCATTGGAGCAGTGACTGCAGTCGCAGCAGGTATACGAGTGCCCTCTGTGAGATCCTCGCTTGCTGATGGCTGCAGACCTGCCCAGACTAGGCTCCTGGTTCATGGTCATGCCACTCTGCACCGGGGCAGAGCACAGCTAGATTGAGTTGCAGTAGAAGGTCAAACTCTGCACCGGGGGAACTAATCTTTCATGAAAGGCGGAAAATGGAGGAAAGAATGCCGGCCCACCAGCGCTGAGCCTGAGCCGGGCAGCCCGCAAATCTGTGCCAGTCCAGCCGGGGCGCTTTCACACAGGGCACAAACCGCACAAACCTCACCCACGAAGCTCAGCGCTCAGGCTGTCGTCAGCCTTTCAGGTGAAATGACTTTGTTTGTGCGCCATTACTGATCCTGGTTTTGCCCGGGTTTGCATGCCTCCCGCCCGAATATTTTCCAGAGGTTACGGTTCTCTGGAGGCCTGGCTTGTTGGAGTGTTTGCTGGTATGTTGGAACAAACCCCTCCGGTGGTCTTCTCCAACGGTCACGGTTTTCTGGGGCGAGGCCTGACTTGTTGGAGTGCGTGCTGGTTTTTCAGAATAAAACCCTGCATGTGCATGGTGCAGTGGTGTATTGTTCACCTCTCTCAGTTCACTGTGCCTGTGCCGGGTGTGTCTGATTGGGGTGGGCTGTGCTGGTCTGTGGGGTGAGGGTTTGGTTTGGCTGGTGACCCTCTGCCAGAGAATGGGTGCGTGGCCAGCCCCACATCGCTGCTGCCTTATCTCCCTGCTCGCCCTCCTGCAGCTCTCAGGCTCTCTGTGTTCCTCCACCATTGTAATGGCCTTGCGTGGATGTTTTGGCTCCGTGTCTGCACCTGCTTTAGAGGGGAAGGGGTAGGTGTGAGATGGAAGAGGATAAGTGATAATGGGAAAGCAGAGGCTGGAGCCCGGACCGTTCTCGTTCCCGTGAGATATGTAAACCTCCAGGGACAGGGTGCTGGAAAGAGCCCGGTCACACAGACAGAGGCAGGCTCCCCATTGGCTTTCTCTGTGCGTCAGGCCGCCCAAGGCCTTTTCTCCTGACAGCTCTGGGAAAACACGCAGTATTGTGTGTTCTTTTCAAAATGGTGTCCTTAGCAGTCCAGTACAGTACATACACACTGTGGGCTTTTCATTCCAGTCACAAGGTCAGATTTTAACTTTTTTTTTTTCATTATTATTAGGCTACCTGTCGAATTTAATTTCATTTGGCTAGATGCTTACATTTGAGGAATGTACAGTACAACTACTGGTGAAGTTGGCTATTAAGTGATTATCTATGTTGTTGAAATGCAAGATGCAAGACTTAAGAGTTTTTCTTTGTGCAACAGACAGTAAAATGGCTGTCTGTCGTCACGTTCTGCTCACTGAAAAAAAGCGGCAGAAAAACATTCCTCAGTATTCCTCCTGCACTCCTTCAGTCCAGCGAGCCGCTCACAGTTTACTCGCAGTGCAGCACTGCTCCACGGTGCACTCCTCCACAGAGCATCAAACAGTGATTGCCAGGCCTTAAGACAGGCCAGGCATGTGAACTGCAAAAACCCAGTGGAACAAATTAGTGTTTTTCCTTTTAATTTGGCTTCCAGGGGCCCTCCCACAGTGTACCCTGCCTGCCAGTGTTTACTCGTCGTGTGGTTTATTTAGCGCTCGGAGCTGCTGATTAGAGAACCAGGGGCGCCTTTGAGAACGTTGCATTGTTTCAGAATCGCTCTTTCTGTTTCAGCTCAACCCGCTAGCCGTAATTGGGTTCTGATAAATATTGCGCATTTTATCTTTTCGACAAGAGAACAAGATTTGCCGAACCGTTTTTACCGTTATTGGTATGGAGTATAAAATGTCAGGCCGTCCGCTCTGTGAATATACACGGGCCTGCTTTCGCAGATGTTTACGGCTGTTGTTTGCTTCCTGGGTACGATGTTTGACACAAATGATGAAAGAGGCTCTTAGGGGGAGATGAATCGGCTGTCACCTCCTTTCCTCTCACCTCTAATTCGTCAACGTCGCCTCGCTGCTCGAACCCTCTCCGGATCAGCCTGAAAGCGTTTCTCCAGCGCTCTTGTGGGCTCAGGTTATGTACATAAAGCTTTTTTGCACATTTTGATGTGATGCGTTCCAGCACAGCGGAGCCATTTTACTGGGGGAGGAGGGAAGCGGACATCAGTCCCCCTGACCCTCCTTGACCCTCCCTCCTCCTGACTATGTGACACTTTTGTTTATCGTAGTCTCTCTCTCTCTCTTCCTCCCTATCTCTCCCTCTCCCTCTTTATCTCTCCCTCTCCCTCCCTCCCTCACTCACTCCCCTGCCCCCCCCCCATCCCCTCGCTCCCTCTGGAGAGTGACTGTGCTGTTTAACTGGCTGCAGATTAGAAGTTTAATGTTGTGTGGGAGTGTGGAGCTCGGACTCGCTGTGGGCCTTGCCGCCGGGGCCCCCCCACAGGCCCCCCACGGGCCCCCGCAGGCCCGCTGCGGTCAGGCTGGGGTCCGAACAGACGGAACTTCCTTCAAAAAGAAGAGAACGGAAAATCAGAACGGGCTGCGATATGTTCATTCAATTGCCAGATGCCATTGTGGTGGAATATCTGGACTCCCTTTACAGTCTGTGCTTTGGCCGTGCGGCTGTAATCTCTCGGTGCTTCGGGCCCACTGAGGGTTCGCGTCTATTTTTAGGCCGCTGATCTAATCATACATTAAAGGTTGAATGCCAGAGTCCTCGTCCCCTCTGCGTCCCATCTATTTATCTCGCCGTAATTGCTGCTTGGCTGTATCGGCAAAGGCTGAAATGGCTGATGGTTCGTGCTGTGCTGTATCTCGTGTGCCTGCAGTGATGCAGTCAGGCCCTGTCATCTGTAGCGTCGGGGCCTTTTGAGGTTGGCCGGCTGAATCTGGATTGTTATGTCTGGGCCTGGTCCACATTCCAGACCTGAAAGCCAAAGCGTTTAACGGAGGTGTTCAGCCATATTCCCCCTGAGTCAGGCCCCTGTGCGTCTGCGCTGTGGAGCCCATGTTGCTCTTCTGTACTGGACTCTCAGCTCTTTGCTGTGCAAACTCAGTGTGAGGACAAAAAATGGAGACTTAAAAGATTATGGTCTGAACTTGAGTTCCATATGATTCCTACCTGAAGGATATCACTGAAATGCACTTTGGAAAATGAGTATACAATGTTTTTTTATTGGCAAAATACAGAAGAGTATATCAAAATTTTTTGTACAAAACCAGTTGCTTGTGCTTTCTAAAATGGTTATTTCTGAATACAAGTATCAGACATGTTTTATATCTTTATGGCTGACTCAACAGTAGGCTAATTGTCTTTGATAGTTCCCCATGTCCTGCTGACTGTAGTCATTTGCAATTTTGGGGTAACATACGTTTTTGAATTACCGGGGTGTTCACGGTTTAGAAAGGTACAATTTGGATTTCATAGGCACAGTTTAACTTAGGTGTACAGCTCTGAAGTTCTGTAGCTGGAAACACAAATAAATACACGGGCCTATAGGCTATATCCCGAATATCATAAATATTCCTATTCTACGAGCGACTTTGACAAGTAACATCGTGGTCATTGTTTTGTTGTTGGCGAAATGCCCGCTTTGAGATGCAGTCTCGCCTTATGCTTCGTTTCCTGCTGCACAAAATGGCCCATTTAAAAATTTTGAAAGCATAAAAATCAGCGGAGTGTGATTTCCTGGGTGACTTGTTTCGGGGAAACGGCGATGCGTTGGAATAATAGGATGAGACGAGAGGAGAGAAGCCGCTCCAGGCGTTCCCATTGTTGGGTCTGAAGCCCCAGTCACAGTCGGGTCCGTCTCAGCCATTTTCCACGCAGAGGGGGCCTGGCCATTATTTGGCTAGCCCCACCGCTCCTGTGTTTGCCTTCGTCCCGTCCCTCCCCCCCTACCTGTGTCCTGCTGTCACTGCGCCCCCTCCTTCCAGTCTGACCAGATCGGTACGTTCACAGCTTGTGCTCTTGGGAACGTACCTCTTCGTCCTCCTCACTGTTTGCCAGTCACGTGGGCTGCTCTGCAGGTGGCTGTGATGCCCAAATGCAAATCTGTCCTCTTCTGCTCTGAACCTGCATGTGTCCAGGTTTGAAACCTTGGTTTATCTTCTTTAAAATGGACAGTTGCAATTTAATATTGATAAATTGCACTTCACAGTTATAAGATGTGTGTGTGTGTAGCTGGGTTGTTTGACACTTTATTCATTTATTCTGTAGCCTTCTCATAACCAACTGTCTGATTTTTTTTTTCTTCATTTTGCAAAAAAAGAAAAATCCTGAGAATTTATCTGTTCATTTCATGCCCTACAGTTGTCTGACTATTTAGTTTTTTCTTTACATTTTAAAGACCGTCATTCACACTTTTCACACCTTACCTGGCAGTGTGGCGGAATTTGACCATTTATGGGTTGTGTGAATGGGAGTCGGCATTCTGGGAAAGTTATATAGGATCAAGCATGCAATACGTAATTTTTCTACGTTCCATCCATCTACGTTGTCTTATTACTGCGGTAATTAACAAAGTGATCTTTCAAGCCTGCCTTACTAACTAGCTGCACTGTACACACTGTCATCGTCACAAATTGATGGCTTATATTTACACTGAAGTTTCTAAAGTTCCCATAGATGTATGGGGACATTAATTTTATCTGTCACATTTGACTGCTTCTTCATTGGCATGGTTCTGTGCAAAAGATTTGCTAGCTTCTCTGGCTAATCGAATGAACGAAATCTGGCTCTGGCTAATAGTAAGCCAGAATGAACAAAATCATACCTTTCCGGGTTTGTCTGCCATAAACCTGACCTTCTTGCATTGCTCTTTTGGAGTGTTTGACAACCGCTTGTTCAGATGACGGTTACTGGCACCATTGTGTGTTACTGTTACCGCCCCGGTAGGCCACTGGATAGTCTTTGATTGTGCCCTTTGTTCATTTTCAGTTAGTTAATCCAGCAATGCTCCGCGTGTGGAACTGACTCTCGAGTGTGAGCTGCAGTTATCGTTGCTCACACAACTTCCCTGTGAAAGTAGTTTGCAAGCGGCCTAGTCTCTACCTCAGACTGAGCTTGTCTGTTTTACATCAGCTTGGTGCTTGAATGGTTGATTGTGTTAATTGTAGTGAGACGCTGCTAGCCTGGCCGTGCTATTTTTAGCACTCGTGTACTATGTCGCAGAAAGTCGCTTAATTGCATCATTCTGTAAACATCGCGAGTCTTTGGTGTCTCAGCGTGGAAGTCCCCTCACTCATTTCTGATTGCTTCTCCTTTCTCGGTTTCAGATGATCTTTTATGTTGGTTTCTTCAGTCCCAGGTGTATTCCTCTCCTGTGTGAGAGATGCGTTATTGTTTCCCGCGCGTTTTGTCAGTTGCTTGCGCCTCGCTTCTCGGTTGTTCAGCTTCGTCCTCTGCTCTTCGCTTTGTTTGCCGAAGAGCCCTGCGGTGCTGGCTGTTGTTTACACTGTGAGGTAGCCCCATTAGAGCACGCTAAACGCCCAGAAGAGGCTGTGCATGCCCGGGGTGCGATGCCCACACATGTTCCTGCACGACTGCCTTTTCGAGCACGTAGCGCGCGGCGCGGCGCGGTGCATTTTTTTGTTGGTAAATTCCTCTTTAAGAGCGGTCCATTGATGTAGGGTGAGAGCGGCGGCCCCCTCGCTCCGCGCTCGGAGCAGCTGAAAGGGTTAATCAGGCCGGGGCTGCTCCGGATCCAGGTGCTCCTCTATTATTGGGCTCAGCCACTTCATGTGGGCTCTCTCTGTTCCCCCCCGATCCCTGGCTTTGATTCGCTACAGCTGGCCTGCTGGAATAATCTCCCAATCGGCCCCAACTTGTATGCTGGGGAGAACTCATGCTTTGAATTAGAATTGATGTATGGTGTTATTTTCTCTATTGAAGTTTCCACATGTAGGACCAGCTGAGTGCAGAGCCTATGGCTTTAACAGCTTCCTTACACAATGCCCTCATGAAGGGAATACTTCTCTTTTCTTTCAACTGCCATTAAATAGAGCAGCCCTTTTGTTTTTTTTAGTCTCTTTCACTGTCAACCTGTTCCCCAGCTCCCTCTGATGAATGAAACATGGCGGGCAGGGAGTGTCGTGTTCATGGCTGGTACCGCGATCTCGGGACCGTTTACCGCGTGAGCAGCCCTGACGGCGACGCGCAGGCTCGGCGAAGGCGAGACGCGCGTCGATGACCCGCAGACGGCGGAACTGAACGTGGAGGCCTCGCGGCTTCGCTGTGCGGGGACCGGCGCGACGGCGCGCACAGAGCTCCGCCCCACACAGAGCTCCGCCCCACAGCTGACTGCCACGCAGCGAGGTGAGGAAGGATGGATGTCAGTGGGGCATGTCATCGATCCCTCTCCCCCACTCCCACTCTGATGCGCTGCGTTGGGAGAGCAGGACGCAGCCAGTGCCTTCCTGCAGTTACCGAGGCGATCGGGGCGCGGCGCTGTGCTGCCAGGCAGTGCGTGCGCACAGCGGGCACAGGTGGGCACATCCTCTGGAAATGTGCCAGTGCGCTTCCTCCCTGGTCCAGTACTGCGCTGCAGCCAGAGAAGCCTCCTGGCATTCAGGCAGAGAGGAGCAAGGCAGAGGACACAGTGGAGATGTAGACTGTGAGAAAGAGCTGGAGGCACTGAGAGGTTTGTGTATAGAGAATGAGTAGAGTGGAGAGAGAGACAAATAGAAAGTAGGATTTGCGCAGGTGGTCAGGGTAAGAAAGGGATAGAAGGAGAGGGTCAATAGGGACACGGAGAAAAGCAGGGAGGAGGGATAGAGAGAGAGAGAGAGAGAGAGGCAGAGAGAGATGGCCGTTTGGAATGTTGTGCTCGGTCAGCTGCAGAAGGGAGGCAGTGTCTCCCTGTGTGTCCGCACTCCCTGACCGAGCCGGAGCGGAGCGGGAGCCAAGCCGGGCCAGACGCCAGCCAGGAACAGACGAGGCAACAGATGGGTCCCTGTGGGCTTAACCCTTCCCCTGCCACAGCCGCCTTCCCTTCCCAAGGAGGAACCGCACTGCCTTCAAATGTAGAAAATGGCAAATTACTATTCAGAAAGTTCAGCTCGTAATTCTTCCCTTCCCCACGTTCAGGAAGCTCCCGCGTGTGCGCGTAGCCATCTTTGCCTGAGAACATATGGCCGCCCGTGTGGGTTTGGCCCCCGGCACGCTCTCTCTGCCGACGCGCAGGGGGCGGACTGGGCAGTGTACTGCTCCAGGTTTGTGGCAGTGCAGACCGTATGCCACATAGCTGCACCCGCCTCCTCTGATGATCTTTGGCCACCGGCCAAGTCGGTCAGGCGACTTGTTTCATTGCGCCAAGTCTAACACTTTAACTTTAACCTTTCCGGAGACTTTCTTTCCAACAAAACGGTTAAATGGTCGTCCAGTTGAACTGTTTTGGCTGAAGTATAGCCGATATGACGATGGTGAGCACCTTCAGTGCTACGTGTAAGAAAATACCCAAAAATATCCAGTTTCCTTGGAGATCATCCCACGCAATCTTTTGTTTACAGCCACTCAGTCAGTGCGAAGCAAACTTTAGAGAAAATACCCTCCGTAGCTACGGAACTTAAAATAGAAGCTCTATGGAGAAAATCGATGGTGATTTAAAGTAATTGATGAACAGAGCCCCTGTAGTGACTCGGGCAGGAGGGAGGAACCTTGGGAATTTGTAGATGGCAATCCTTAAATCCTGCACTACTACACTCTGTGTGTTCTAGGGCCAGCTCGACCGTGTCCATAAACTGCAGTTGTGCTGTGTAGTGGATGCTGCTGTTTTCCCAGGTGTTTTTTTGGTAGTGTTCTGACTACATTATCAGTGAAAGCCCTCATTGTGCGTCCTCCACTGCCAGCACCATTGCTTTAACGTTCTGAATGGTCAGTTATTCTTTTAATTCTATTAATTTATTCATCTTTAATTTCAGTTAATCGGTCTTGCATCACAAAACCTGCAGAGTTAAATGTGCTCTTCCTTGGTTTGCTCAGTTGGTGTCGGAGCCCAGTTGGCAGCAAGCCTTTTGAATTCCAGGCTGAACAGTAACCAGTGGTGTCAACACTCGAGGGATTTTGAACAATAGCGGTGTTGGCGTCCTTCGCTGCGTGCCCCGGAGCACAATGCCACGTCACCCCAGTGATCCGGAAGGGCAGGAGCGCGGCCCGTGGAAACGAGCTAAATCAGACGGGTGAGAGGAAGGGGTCCCCCCCCCCCCCGGGCCCTGCGGTCACGCCGGCCCTTTGTGTGGCCTGGCCTGGGGGGGGTGCTGATCTGATCTGGCCCTGAAAGAAGGTCCCGGGGTTGAGCCTGGGTGAGCCCCTCTCGCGCTCCGCTCTGTGGCTGGATTGGCACCTCTCTATGGCCGGCCTTTGTGCTCCTCTCCCCCTGCCCCACTCCTCTTATTTTCACATCCAAAGCCCCTCAGGACAAAGGCCGTCTTTTTCAGGACTCCTGGCAGGGTCTCAGTGACCTTTCAGCAGCGGCCGGAGAACCCGCTAACCCCATCCCCCCACCACCCCACCCCCATCCTGTTTAGTCCACTGTTTTTTCCCTTTTACAGATGAGGAACCCAACTTTGCTTGCTGCAGTCCATATACAAAAAGCAGCAGCAGAACTCAATGCATGTTTCAGTATATGTAGTCTACAGAACAAATTTTGAAATTCTGCCATATTGAGGTATACTCACTCAATGAAAATAAGACAGGAATTTGCCAGCCAGTATGAAACACCCCCAAAGAATATGACAAAAGGTAACTGGCAAAGGTATGTCCTATTGGATGTTCCTTTGTCATTTATATCAGGGAATAAGCTTTCTGCCTTTCCGATGATGCTGCCTTGACTCGTCTACGGTTTTTTTCTCTGGCTTTGAAAATGTTTTCTCTGCAGTTCTGTACTTGACTTTGCTTTTTTGGAAGAGACACTGACTCTCGATTACAGAGACCCTCAGGATTACTGCTAGTACTATACTCAAACATAAACTGGCATGAACATGACGTTGTCACATCTGCTTCTCCTACACCATGTAAGGAATCCTGGGTATTTTTATCAGCGTTTCTAAAATCCTGTTCTTACACGCATACGTGGCAAACCCTTAATCTGACTTATTCTGTGATGCTGAGCAAGTCTGAGCATATATCGCTGTCTGTGTACGGCTCTGTCCAGACCCCAGTGTTGGGAGAGCTGTTATAAAGGGCTGAGTAGAGTGGTATTCCTGCCCCATTTAAAAGGGCAGTGTGCTTAAAAACTCTGGAGGGATGGGCCTTTACTGGCCGGCTCCTGCATGTGTGAAGAACGGCTTTGGATTCTTCCTTCAGAGTTAGCATGCTTCCTTTAGAGTTAGCTTGCTTCCTTCAGAGTTAGCATGCTTCCTTCAGAGTTAGCATGCTTCCTTCAGAGTTAGCATGCTTCCTTTAGAGTTAGCTTGCTTCCTTCAGAGTTAGCTTGCTTCCTTTAGAGTTAGCTTGCTTCCTTCAGAGTTAGCATGATTCCTTTACAGTTAGCATGCTTCCTTCAGAGTTAGCATGCTTCCTGTAGAGTGCTGCAGTGCCCCCGAGAATGACTCAACTCAGGAATAGGCTCTGCATTCTGAACCAGATTAGCAGTGTAATTATCGTATTTCTCATTGCCTTGTCTCTGCTGGCAGACGTTTGTTTTCCGTGTTTGCAGTGTATCTGCATCTCAGAGAGGCGTAGTGGCCATTGATTCAGCCTGCTGCCTGCCACTGTTGCTGTTTTAACCCATCCCACTGCAGTCAAAAGCATTCAACGGTTCTGCGCAGGCAGTGGAAAGTCCTCAGCTGCTAGCAATCACTGTTTTTTGTTGAGTAAAACAGCTTTTACTATCTTAAGATGTGGCATTTCTCACAGAAAATACTTTTTTCTTTCTGATCATTTTTGGTAACGGGTACAATCTACAAAATTGGTCTTTGCTTTGCCTCATGGAACCATGTTGCTATGGCAAAGGATAACTGGGGGAGCTGAAATTGGTGTGTGGCTTTTGGATCTTTAAATGGGCTCAAAACCTGAGGTTTTTAAGCCTTACATTCCACATCCGTGTGTGGCCAAAGTTCAAACTGACAGGAAAATATTGTCATGAGTCTCCTATGCATCACAGTATTCAGAGTCCGCTGAGACATTTTACTGAACGAGCTAACTGGGTTGGAGGCAGTGATGGGGCCACACACTGCCCTTCTGTAGCCTGGCTCTGTAGCTGCTGTATGGTTGGTGGACTCGGGCATGTTCTGCTGTTTAATCTCCTTTTGCACAAACTTGAAACTCCAGAGTATTGCTGGCTGCTTCGATGCTGTTGGCATTATTAGCATTTTCTCACAAGCTTGCAACTGCAGTGATTTCCAGTCCTGGTTTGTGAATATTTTCCATTGAACGCTCCTGATGTGGTTTCTGCTGCTCCCCCTGCGTCCCCCGCCGAGGTGTATTATCTTTCCTGGCTGTGAGGAGTCCATTATTTACCGAGCTGGGCGTAATACCGAGTTCCATTAGATTGCGTCAGCGAGATTTATGGCCGAACCCTCCCGCGGAGCCGCGGTCAGAGCGGCGGGTTCCGGCAGATTGGGCGCGGGCACCTGCAGCATGCTGGGAGAAACCCGCAGTGACGCTGCGCCGCGAGCGGAGGACGCGGCCGCGGTGCCGCTGAGCCTCCCCGCGCATCGCCACGGCGTGACTGCTGCATTCTTCTCTGCGGAGTCAGACCCTTCCTCTGGTTAATCTGTGGCTCGTCGTTAACAGGGTTGACTAAGCTCTTTAGCGAGTCCTGGTTACCGGTGCAAAGGAAGCACGTGCTGGTGAACTGGGTTTGGCTTTCTCATCTCCTGGAGGCCAGAGCAGCTCAATCATTCATTTCAGATCTTTCATTAAGGGTGGTAATTGGTGAGGAGAATTTCACATCTGCTGTTGTTTATCTCCATACATCTGGGGATGTGACTTGGTGTAAGGCTACGGGGCTAGCCTGGCGTCCAAAATGGCAGGACTGAAAGGCCGCTTAGACAAGCTCAGGTGGGAAAGAGGAAGGCTCATTAAAGAGCTGCTGGGGGGGGGGAGGTGAAGGGGTGTGGTCACGTGGAACGCCACCGTCGCTTCAGACCAGCGCCCCGGCCGCTTCTTCGATTTAGCGAGGAGCGCTGGCGCTCGTCAAAACGCGCTCCGTCGTTTCTGCTTCACGACTCCTGCAAATGAAGCCTGGTAATCGTGACCTTCGTTCAGCGGCGAATCATTTTCAATCACGCGTTAATCATGAATATCAAGGCCACTGGCCTTGGCTCTGCCCTGTAGCGGAGAGAACGAGGCGACGCAATTTATAAACGCTGAGGAAGCAGGACCGAGCAGCCGCAGCGTCTAGACGTAGCCTACGCCGTCACATTTCACCTGAGCGGTGCTAACTCCTGCTGTAAATCAGGCCGTCCTCCCTCCCTCCCTCCCTCCCTCCCTTCCTCCTGTCGGATGCTCCGCCCTCATTGTCTTTCTTTGTCCGTCTGACCAGTGTAGCGTTCTCTTTCTTCTCCGTTGTATGTGTCTCATGTCTTTCTCACTGCTTGGTGTGAATTGGTCCTCATCACTCTGTGAGGTGTCCTCCCTCCCTCCTGTGGCTACTCCTGAGACACGCCCCTCTGACTTGGAAATGGTCTCAGTCCATGCTCTGCGTATATTATTGTAATATATTGGAAAGTAATGGCTCTGTGATTTCTCTACATGTTGGGCTGTGCAGTTATTCTGTAGGCATGCTGTAGAGCTCTTAGGCTGTTGCTGTAATGAATGTAGCACACAGCAGTTGGCATGCTGGAGCGTGTTTGATCTCTGGGATTATGAAAGGGGGAAGTGGAATGGGGAAGCTGATCCACACCCGTCAGACTGACAGTGGCCGGTGTCCTCAGAGTTGGCCTCACACACACACGCACACACACACACACTCTCTCACATACACACAAACACACACGCACACACACACACACACACACACTCTCTCACATACACACACACATGCACACACACGCACGCACACACACTCTCACATACACACACACACCAACACGCACGCACACACACTCTCACATACACACACACACAAACACACAAGCACGCACACACACTCTCTCACATACACACACACACACACACACACACACACACACACACACACACACACTCTCTCACATACACACACACACCACACGCACAGCTTAGCGACCGGGAAAGTTTTACTCCTCCAGGTTTCCTCCTTTCCTGTACACCCCATTGAAGCTGTATTTAGACCGTCTCCAGTCGGTTGCTATGCACTGCATTACGTTAGCGATGCTGCTCTTGCGTAGCGCGCGGGCTGTGGCAGGGGTACGTAGCGGTGCCTTTAAGTGTCCGCTGAAGCACGGCGGGTCTCAATCTGGTTAATGTGCGTCCAGCTCGTTTTGGGCAGGGGGAAGGGCTAGGCTCAGAGAGCTGTGGTGCAGCTAGCGCTCTGCGACTTACTCTATGGTAGGGGGAGCGGCGGCTGAACCGGAATCGGGCGGCTGCTTTCATGTGCACATTTCATTCAAACGGAGGCTTAACGCAGTCGTCTGTTTGTCATTACCGTTTAAAATCCAGAAATGACAGGGCCCTGTCATATCTATTTCCAGAGACGCGTAGAACTTTCCATCCTTTTTCCTGCTTTGGCAGTGTGTGCGTTCCGTGTACGCTAGGCGAATAAAGCATGCCGAATTGGCTTCGGCTATGGATATTAACGGCTTAAAAGTCCACAGCCCCGAAATCCCCTGGGTTAGACGGCGGGGACAGTGATGTGCACGGCATGATCCTCCTTTGACACGAGCAATTCCAAAAATGTTTTTCAACCTTTCTGTTTGTTGTCAGTTCCGAAGCCAACTGTGGGGGATGTTTTCGTCTTCTGAAAAGCTTTTGTCCCCGGTTTGAAGAAGGCTAAAGTGCAGTTTGATTGCTCTTCCTCAAACGGGACCTGAAGCACGGGGAGCTTAGTGGTTATCCTTAAATTCGCCAGTCGGCCGTTCCCCCTTCACCACAACAATGGGCTGATTGCTTTAGGGCATTCGTCCTGAGCTCTGTTAGTTTGCGTTCCTCGTTGTTTACTGCACATTTCAGCAAAGACTCCGCTGCTATTTCTGACCAACAGTCTAGAATGCGTATTTCTTCCAGTACTGAACATTTTAATTTTACATGTCTGGGGAATGTCTGGCTGCTGTCTTGGCTGAACTCAGAAGTGAAGAATTCTTAGCTCGTTCGCATAAGAGGAATAAAATGTATTGAATCTGCCATTTTCAAATGAATGCACTTTGAAAATATAGATGGAAGTATATTACGGCAAGTTTTTAGAAATTTTATTTGCAGCTTTATTGTGTAGTGAAAACATGTGGGAATTAAAAACGCTGCATGCCTTTAACCCCGTGAGGAATGTGAGCAGCCGGAGCAGCTGGAGCAGCCGGAGCAGCCGGAGCAGCCGGAGCATGCCGGAGCATGCCTGCGCAGGATGATGTATCGCGATGCTCTGAGATTCAATTACTGCGCGTGCTGTGTGGATCTGTGCCTGCTGCGGGGATCCAGTGGGGGAGGAGGGGCTTAATGCGATTTCCTCCCCTCCGGGTCGCTGGGTTCAGCCCTGGGTTCAGTGAGGCCCGGGCTGGGGGGCTGCGGAGCGTTAGGAGGGGGTTTCTGAGTGCTCTCTGCGCTCCCCCTGAGGGCTGCGCTACTGAGCGCTGCCGGGGCTGGTCTGGAGGACACGACGCGTAGCGGTGGCGGACAGGCGCTCGTCCTCGTCCGTCGCCCGACGTCCGGGTGTGGCGGCCGTCCCGCCGCTCTCTCTCCCGCTCTCCCGCGCGCGCTAACGAAGCGGCTACAGAAACGAGCGAAGCCGCCTTCCGTCCGGCGCGCAGTCGCGCTCGCGCCCGTCTCCAGGGAGACGCTGACCGCCCCGCGTTCCGCAGGGCCCCGCCTCCGGCGCTCGGTCCGAGCGGCTCTCCCCCACCCACCCCCCCGCTCGCTCCCAGGTGGGCTGGCGTGCGCCCGTCGCCATGGCGACCGCGCCGCAGCGGAGGGGCGGTCTCCGGCTCGGGACGTGAGGGGGAATGCGATGAGCCGGATCTGCTGTGTACCTGCCTGCGGAGAGGAGCTCCCCGAGCCTGGGGTGGATAATCTAATAAGCCCTCCATCTCATGCACGTCCACCTGTGACCACGTCTCCATGAAGAGAGCTGGGAGCAGTCATGCGCTTGTGTCTCTACCGAGCACGGCTTTAGAAATAATATTTTTCTTTCTCAGAACTCCTTAACATGTGAATAATGTGGAATGGGAGGGCCAGTGGGAACAGGGTTTTTAATGCACAGGGGTTAACTGAGGATGGGGGTGGGAATAGAGCTTCTGAAAGCTTGGTGGGTCAGTTAGGATTATGAATGTCTGCTGGATAAATGATTTTTGAATGCATGTTGGATAAATGAGGATATTGATAAGACCGGGATAAGAGTGTCTGCCAAATGGCAGCAACGTAATATAATGTGTTGATAGAATCAATGTTTCTGAATGTGTGCGTGGTGAATTAGGGTAATGGTGGGGGTGAGGCATATCCCGATCCAGAAACCCCATTCAGAAACGCACAGAATGCATTGCACTTTTTTCGCAGTTGGGCTGTGGTGCTCAGACAGTGTCTTCATTTGTCCTGCAAATCCCATTTTACCACAGCAGAGAAAATATGAGCATTTATGAAACAAGTCACACTTTCCCGTGATAATAAAAACAAACTAGAAATACACGTCTTGCTCCATAACTGCATGCTGGGTTTGTCTAATCTTCTAGTTCCAAAGGGAATGAAGAGAAAACAATGGTAATGTTTTGCATGCATTACCGGACGTATTGACAGATGGGTGATGAACAGACTAGAAGCCGTTTAGATTGAGCTGGGTTGTGAGAAGTGTGCTTTGTCTCGCCCCCCACTGAGGCCGTGTCTTTTACGGCGTGGCAGGGGCCGTCTCTGGCTGGCTTTGAACCCGCAGCTCGCCCCGCGAGTCCTTCCAGCGCTTTTTCGGTTAGCAGCTTTCAGGTTCTCTGTAATCGAGGCAGGATCAGAGCGCTTCGTATCGGCGAAGCCCTGCTGTGGCAGGGGGCTGCAGGGTGGGTCCGCTGCAGAGACACTGACAGACAAACACAAAGCACAGACACACAGGCACGTACAGTATGTGCAGGAAGCTAGACAAACGCATACAAATGCGCATTATCATGCGCACAAGCACACACATACAAAACATGTATGCACGCACGCTCACACGCACATACAAAACACACACACACTGTCAGAGCGACTGAGAAATGTGCCAGCTTAGTCACGCCGATATGTCTGTATCACAATCAAAATTCAGATCGGCAGGGGTTAGGGTTAGCAACTTAGAAGGCAGTAGTGTTTTTCTGTCCACTTATCTACAGCTGAGTCGTGTTTAGAACCGTCCATATCCAGCGCAAATGTAATTTGTGGGAGGGAATGCATGTAAAGGAGACTATAATTGTAGCTAGCTTGCTTTGCAAGCAAGGCAGCAGCCCAGTATTGTTTTTTTAATGACTTTTAGCAGTGAGCACAGAAATGTTTGAGGTTGGTAGGGATTTGACTGAGCTGTCTGATCCCTCAGTACCTGCAGTGTCTGGTACAGCTGGAGCCTGCACTAGTGTTTCTCAGACAGAATCTGTCATAAATGTCTTTGTATACGGGGCTAATCATTTGAAACATAGGCTGGCATTGTTTCTAAAATACAGCTTTGAAAAGAAAAGATCTGAATGCTACCCTCCATGATTAATGATGCCAGTGTAAAAACCACCGGTTTGGTACTTTGAAAGCGGTCTCTCCGACTAATTATTTGAGTTGGACAGTCTGTCGGCTTTACCTCTGTGCTTTGAAAGCACTGTGTTTGCAGTGCCAGTATTCATTAGGCTAGAAACACAGCTTTTTCAGACGTTTACTGTTTGATAAACTCCTGATTTAATTCCTGGCCACTTATGTTTTTCTGTCTAAATGGACACTTTGTTGGTTGATCTGATATTTTATTGGTTGCTCCTAGCGATGGGAGGTGTGTTTGTCAGAGAATGTGCTTGGAACAGGGGTTACTGAAACACGAAGGTTTTCATGGTGGTTGATGAGAACGGCGATGGTGGAAAAAGGACTGTGTTATGTGAGAATGAGTACGTGGATGGCTGGAATGGACATTTTTCTCTGTTTTAGTTTAGCGAGGAGTGATGTGGTCAAGATCAGCTCGGGTTTGGAGGCCTGGGGGTGGGTTGTTCTGGGAAAAAGAGACGATGATGATGACAAAGAGTATTTTTGAGATGACGGAAACCTGTGTGCGGTTCGGCGTTCTCGGCTAGGAGTGCTTCTCACCGATGACACATGGGTAGAAGCAGCCTTTGGCCCGGTGTAGCAGGGTTGGGTTGTGTCAGCATTCCCAGCCCCACACACACACACACACACACACACACACACACACACCCCTACGCTGGTGTATCAGGCTCATTTAGCTCTAACGGCTCCTCAGCTCTGGAGCGAGTACAGCTCATGCTTTTCACCGCAGGGGGTCTTTGCTGACACACTGAACGTCGCAGTGCCTCACACAGAGCCTCACACAGTGCTTCACTGAGTGCTTCACACAGAGCCTCACACAGAGCTTCACACAGAGCCTCACACAGTGCCTCACACAGTGCTTCACACAGAGCTTCACACAGTGCCTCACACAGTGCTTCACTCAGCGCTTCAGTCTCTTTCGAACCCGCTGGCCGCACACTGGTCTGAGTCCCCTCCCTGCAGAAACCCTGGAGGACGGGTCCACCGCGTGCCCCCTCCCCCAGGCGCTGAGCGCTGAAGCCCTGGCCGCCGTGGCCCCCCCCCCGGGGCCGCGCGGTCACATGCTCTGGTGTGGGAGGGGGCATGAATGGCCCTCTGTTGTCTGGCCCCCGCCGGGGTTTCCAGGGCCCGAGCGCTCCGCCTGGGATTTTCCAGCGACCCTGACCAGCGCGGGGCGGGGGAAAGAACCTTCCGGCAGTCTCTCGCCACGGGCAGCACCGCACCTCAGACCTGACAGCCACGCCACACGGCTGCTCAGCTGATCCTTTCGCTAATGCAGAAACTCAGATATGACTCAGTGTCGAGAGCGGTGATAAGATTTCTTGGTTGCCTTGCAGGCAGTTTACTGTAGCAGTGATTAGAGGAGGAAATGTACAGTACAAATGTACTTTCTCCAGGCAGTGGCTGAACTTCATACACAAGGTAATGACTGCTGTAGACAATGGTGTTCCTCTCTCCTTCTCTTTCTCTCTATCTCTCTCTCTCTCTTTACCCCCGCCTATCTCTGCTGTTCTCTTTATCCAAGTTGATGCTTTATTTGGCATTGTGTCTCTTTGGTTCTATTGCCAAGCCTTTACAGTAACTCCAGAGGAGGGCCATGTTTAGGCCCACCTGCAGGATGCGAGAGGGGGCCTTGGCTCTTTTAGAGGTGCACTCTTCCTCCTGCCCTGTCTGACCTGCCAAAAGCAGCACTGCGCAGCGCCACTCTTTAATACGGCCGCGCCGGACCCCGCCCGCCCGCCGCCTCTGAAGCTGAAAGGCTCGGGTCTGTGAAACGAAGCCGCTCTGAAAGCAGCGGCCGCCGTGGCGGGTGAAGGAGAGGCGAGTTACGCACGCCCCCCTCCCTCCCTGTGCTTTTGAAACCCCGCAGGAAAGGGCTGAGTAGAGCTTCAAACGCGCGCAGATTGTCTTGGCGGGATGGCGTTCTGAGGGGGTGTTTGAAGCGGCGGGCGCTAGCACGTGGCGCGCGTCACGCTCCCCTTCCCGAAACCAGCCTGTCAGCGCCGCGCCTCAGACAGACCGGTCCTGCTTATGTCAGCCTATCAGCTGCACAGGAGGGTCTGTGGGGTACAGGGACACCGGGGGGTCGGTAGGGTACAGGGACACCTGGGGGTTTGTGGTGTACAGGGGCGTGTGGGGTTTGTGGGGTACAGGGGGGGAGGGTTGCGGGTAAGGGACACAGGGGTCTGTCTGGGGGTACAGGGACACCTGGGGGTTGGGGTACAGGGAGATGGGGAGGGGTCGTGGGTCAGGGGACAGGGAGGGGGTTTGCGGGTACAGGGACACATGGGGGTTTGCGGGGTATAGGGACACAGGGGTGTCTGTGGGGTACAGGGACACATGGGGGTCTGGGGTACAGGGAGATGGGGAGGGGTCTGCGGGGTACAGGATGACGGGGTGTCTGTGGGGTACAGGGGGACAGGGTTGGGGGTCTGCGGGGTACAGGAGGACGGGGGGCGTCTGCGGGGTGCGGGGAACAGAAAGGGCTCCCTTTGAAAGGTTTCTGCAGATGGAAGGCGAGTTTATGGGAGGCTGTGATTTACGCTGCAGTTATTCACACCACCCCAGCCTCCTCCCTGCTTTTCCTCAATGGCCCTCTCTTTATCTCTGCCTGCAGCTACCGCTCTTCCCTCTCTCCCCTTTCTCCTGCACCGCTTCCCACCCCTCCATTCCGCACCTCCCTCCCTCCCTCCTGCAGCTGCACGTCCGGGGGGAGGGGCAGCCCCAGATTTCAGGACACTGAAGAGAGAGGCAGAGAGACAGAGTGCCACAGCAGGGGGTTAGTGGCTAAATATAGAGCGGTTTTAGTGAGGTGATGTCATTGGCCTGCTCAGAGGTGTGGTTGTACCGGATCTCTGGCCAGGGTTTACTGCCAGTTCACAGTTAACGAGAAAGAAAACGCTGTTTGGGTGACACTAGATCAGATTCTGCTGATCGCATCAGGGCTCTGTCTGGCAGAATAAAACGCACACGTTCTGTTGCTGTTGGTCAGAATACAGTGTGGGTACAGATAATTTTGAGTTTTTGGCAGAAGCTCCCCGATGACCATAATTTCAAACGTATTTTGGAAAACGCTGATTGCTCTGATGAGACAGATGGCGGGAACGTAATCACATCTATCGGTAGCTCTTCCTGAAAAGAAAACTAGAAAAAAAAAAATGTATTTTGAATTAAGGCCGTTTTTTTTTCTGTCTCTCTCAGGGCCCAGAGTGCTCCAGTGCCGGCTGAGCTATTTTATGAGTGAGTGCTAATGTGCTTTTCCCTGGCTTGTTTAGTCGGTGTCAGTTATTGGTGTCTGAACATGGCAGTATTATGGTGTGTTTCTGCCTTGTGTTTTACTGCATCTGCAGTGCACGGATAGAGAAAGCTGGAAAATTAGTTTGACTGCAGTGCAGTTAGCAGAAATGTTTGCAATATCAGTAGAAACCTGTAAAAAGTGCTTACATTCTTGCTGGTGGTAATAATAGATGGTAGATGCCTGTGAGCATTGGGAATCAACCAAAAAAAGCTTAACCCTTTGAGTGCATACAGGTCTCCATTTAACCCCTGGGAAACTCTTTTTCTGATGGTGAAAGTCGCTGATATAGATCAATCAGATGATCAATTTGTGTATTTCAGCTTTCTTTTCTTAGCTCTAGGAGGCTCTGGTGGTTTCAAGCATGTCCTTCCATCCACTGACACTATACTCTACTGGTCATTTTCACAATCATATCCTTCCATCCACTGACACTGTATTGTACTGGTCATTTTCCGAATCAGTTTGGAATCCTTTGGTGTCAGTTGAAGTGGAACAAGACTTAATGTTAAGAATATGAAGCGCACCATCTGGTTAGTCTATAATATCTGTGCTGAAATACCGTACAGATGTGGGTTACGAAGCCACAGATGAATGGAAATCCAGACTTCAGAGCAGATCTCAGTGTCTGTTGAAATGGGTGACCTCAGTATTGAATTCCATGGATAACCTCCACGTTTTCTTTAAATAACAAGTACGGAATCAGCTGTGCTGCCAGGTTGCCATGGTAACTGGTGATATGGATTTCTCTGATGAAATGTAAAATGGCAGTGAAATAAAGCGCTTTTGAAGTGGTGGTGAACGTTAACACTGATGTACTTCGCGTTGGTTGCAGTGGGCTCATGTCTTCTTAATGTGCATTGTATCATGAAAGATGGGTGCACACGTTGGCCTGTTTTTGAATGTAAAACGGATAAGGCTTTTGAAATAAATTTCCTGCTGGCTGTGTGCTATTTACATTGTCGCAATGAAACAGCGAGGTTTATGATTAGCTAGAATGGGGATTATAATAAAAACGACCTACAGCAACTCATTTCAAGTCAAGTGGCCTAATGTGCTTTTAGAGAATGTCTGAAGTTCATCCACTTTGGACTGGTTCTGTTTTTACTTGTGTGTTGTTGTCTTGTTGATAGGGGTGTTCTGGCATTATAATAACCGGTATACGTGGAACAGCTATCCAGTCTAACCAGTGGCCTGACTGTCATTTAATTTGCTCTGTGGCATTTCAAAGATCTGTGAAGTGCAGCCCAAACTGAACACATTTAAGATTACACTAAACCACACTGAATTCTGTGCATTTACTGGATGCGTGCAGACTTCCTGCTGGGATGATCATGACTGGAATTGTTTGTATTTGTCCGTTGGACCTGCGAAGCTCTGGCGTTACTCAGCGCTGTCACCCGGGCGGGACAGGGCCGGTGCGGGGGGCGCTCTGAGGGGTCCCAGTGAAGCGGGGCGCGGGCAGGTCTGATAGGTCAGAGGGGTCAGGGCAGTGGACGAGCTCATCTCTGTGCCCAGCGAAGGCGCTCCTTACGCTATCAAACAGAGATGCAGTTTAACCTGCCTGCACTCGCAGGGCTAACGTTGCGTCACTCTCTGCTTTAGTAACCTGCCTGCGCTCGCAGGGCTAACGTTGCGTCACTCTCTGCTTTAGTAACCCGCCTGCACTCGCAGGGCTAACGTTGCGTCACTCTCTGCTTTAGTAACCCGCCTGCACTCGCAGGGCTAACGTTGCGTCACTCTCTGCTTTAGTAACCTGCCTGCACTCGCAGGGCTAACGTTGCGTCACTCTCTGCTTTAGTAACCTGCCTGCACTCGCAGGGCTAACGTTGCGTCACTCTCTGCTTTAGTAACCCGCCTGCACTCGCAGGGCTAACGTTGCGTCACTCTCTGCTTTAGTAACCCGCCTGCACTCGCAAGGCTAACATTGCGTCACTCTCTGCTTTAGTAACCTGCCTGCACTCGCAGGGCTAACGTTGCGTCATTCTGCGCTTTAGTAACTTTCAGTTTCAGAAGTGTTCAGATCGCTTTAGTAACCAGGCATGCTGAGGCAAGCGTTGGTCACTTCGCTAGTGTCATGCGGTGCTAGTTGTTCATGATGCTTTGTCTTCATGATGCTGGTGTTCATGATGCTGGTGTTCATGTCCTCGTGTTATGATGCTGGTGCAGGTGCTCGTAGTGATGCTGGTGTTCTATGCTGCTGGTGTTCATTGATGCTGTGTTCATGATGCTGGTGTTCATGGTGCTGGTGTTCATGATGCTGGTGTTCATGATGCTGGTGTTCATGATGCTGGTGTTCATGGTGCTGGTGTTCATGATGCTGGTGTTCATGGTGCTGGTGTTCATGATGCTGGTGTTCATGATGCTGGTGTTCATGATGCTGGTGTTCATGGTGCTGGTGTTCATGATGCTGGTGTTCATGGTGCTGGTGTTCATGATGCTGGTGTTCATGATGCTGGTGTCCTTGTCTGTGGCGCTCGAGCGGTGTGGAAGCAGGGGCTTGCTGTGTTTCTGCGGCAGGAGCTCTGTAGCCTAGCCTCCCTGGCGCTCAGGCTGTTTGTTCATGTGTTTCTGGTGGTGCGCGGGATCAGCAGCGGAGATCAGCGCCGTCTCCCCTCAGGCCTTTTGGCCGTTTGGTCAGACGCGGGCGTGGCGCTGTAACGAGCTCCAGGCCGGACCGTCTGCAGCGTGGGGGCGGGGCTGTCGGGTCATTCCGCGGTCACCGTGGGAACGGCGGGGTCTACACAGAGCGCCATGCCGCCCGCGGGCTGGGACGGAAAGTCACAGGTGCAGCCGCTCAGCCGGAGAACGTCATTGGCTCAAGGAGACTGACTGCGCCCTTTGACCTTTCAGAACGGAGGCACGCTTTTTAAAGCCGGACGGGCCCCTGTGTGTGACTGATCTCAGGGTGCCAGACGCCGTGCTTCTGTGCCCTGCTGCCCCGGTGGGCTGCCCTGGCTCCAGCGGGTTATAGGCTCTCCAGCGGGTTACAGGCTCTCCAGCGGGTTACAGGCTCTCCAGCGGGTTACAGGCTCTCCAGCGGGTTACAGGCTCTCCAGCGGGTTACAGGCTCTCCGGCGGTTTGCAGGCGCTCCCGCAGACAGCAGGCAGGCGTGCGTGTTGGGTAATAACCTGGGTGGGGATGGAGAGAGAGCAGCTGCTCTCAGGGCAGGTACTGACTTGGTCCTCCTCGCAAGAGTGCCACCCTCAGCCGGTGACCCCGCCTGTACCAGATTCCACCACCACAACCCGGGGGGGGGGGGGTCATTACAGCTGTAACCCATGTTCCAGGAAGCTGGCAGGGCTTCCATTCCTCTTTCCTTCCCTGGCTCCTGCGCCAGCCAATCAAACAAGCCTCGCATTTCTTAAGCAAGATTTTGTTGTTTCTCATAGCAGTTAGTGTTTGCATGTGATGTGCACTGAGATTCGCCAGCGAGAGCTTGTGCTTTTAGAGGGCTGGGTTTCTGAATGGCACAGTTTCACTGTGACCATGGCTCCTTATGGGCTGTCCTTAGTTAAGCCTGCTTTTAATCTCAAACGGTGTTTAAACTGCTTGCCCAAACAGTGTGAGGCACTTTTGTCTCTTCTGGTTTAATTCCAGTGGAATGGCAAATTTGTGTACCATGCCACTGTTTACGTTGATGGCCCCACCCGAATGTGCCTACGGTACAATACCAGTCCAGACAGGAAAATGGGCGTGTTTGTGCGAGTGCTGGGTTAATAGGGTTTGGACTGTGGCACAGAGGCGCTTGGGGTTCATACCCCAAACACCCAAATGTGTTGGGTTCTGGATATACAACCTCCCCAGACATTCCCATGTCACCCCCCTGCTCACTGACCTCCACTGGCTGCCTGTTATGGCTCGCATCAAATTTAAGTCCTTGGTGCTTGCATACCAGGCAGCTAAGGGGTCAGCACCAGGGTACATTCAGAGGATCATCAGACCCTACACACCAGCCAGACCTCTCCGTTCTGCCACCTCTGGACGCTTGGCACCTCCCCCTCTTCGCGTCTGCACTTCCCGCTCCCGTCTGCTGTCTGTCCTGGCCCCTCGCTGGTGGAATGACCTCCCCGTGATGGTCAGAACAGCAGAGAATCTCACCACTTTCAAACGCAGACTGAAGACTCATCTCTTCAGGCTGCACCTCTCCCCACCCCTCCCTAGCCTATAGTTCAGCTCATTGTACCTAGCTAGGATAATTTGATTATGTTAGTGTATCTGGTAGGATTGTTTTTGTATGATTAGGTGTGATTCCAGTGCTAGTTTGTACTTTGTACTTGGTAGGATTCTTGCTGCTGAACAAGCTTACTCTACAGGGTTGGAGTCCTGATCGATGTGGTCACTTCTGGCACTACGATCCTTACTTCACTCTAGTGTTTCTTTTGCGCCTCTACATCTTGAAACCTATGCACTTGTTGTACGTCGCTCTGGATAAGAGCGTCTGCTAAATGCCTATAATGTAATGTAATGTAATATACCCTGTTTGGTTTGGGCCAGTGGGGTAAGAACTGGGGTTCATACCGGTCCGGGTGCGGCTGTGTCTGTGAGGCTCCGCTCCGATGTTGGGCTTGACTCTCGAGCACGGCACCGTTGGGTGGAGGATCTTCAAACTGTCAGAGGTGTCGTCAGGCGCAGCTGCGCCGCTAATGTCTGTAGCCAGTCATTTGGAACGGTGGTTTAATGCGCTCTTCCCTTGTCTTGGGCATTTGGGCTACCCTGGAAAGCATGGTAGTTAGGTTTACAGCCCTTTCATCAGCCCGCTTCCTTTTCGGAGGTCTCCTGGCCCTGCCTCCCAGGATGCGACGCCTTTCACACCCTTATTGCCCCTCTCCAGAGCGGGACCCCCCCCCCGCCCCGCCTCCTCAGGAAATCCGTAATTGACGTGTTGCTACGGGAGACCGGGTTCCTGCTATAACAAAACAAACGGTGTCTGTAAGGAAGCGGCATAAAGCTGAATTAAATGGGAGGTGAGGAGCTGGTGCCGGCGGTAGTGTCACATGAAGCTGAGAGTCCTGCTGTGTGTGTGTGTGTGTGTGTGTGTTTGTGCGTGCGTGTGTGTGTGTGTGCATGTGCGTGCGCGTGCGTGGGTGTGTGTGTCTGTGTGTGTCTGTGTGTTTGTGTTTGTGCGTGTGTCTGTGTGGTCAATCTAGCTCTCCCAGGGACACCTGCTGAGTGGCTTGCGTAGGTTGCCAGGCAACCTGTCCCTCCGTTCATTAGGCCTTGGATTGGGCTTGAGCAGGACGAGCGCAGGAGGACCGTGCAGAATGACAGAGACCCCAGCCCCCCGATCTCCCCTCCTAACCATTCATTTCCCCTGAAAAATGACCTTTCACCAGGGGACAAGTAATTAAGAGCCAGGGAGAGGAGGAGGAGGTGACAGGGAGAGACACAGGCACAGGGAGGGAGCGAGGGAGGAGGAGATGGAGAGACAGAGAGACTGAGAATAAGAGGGAGAGAGAGAGGACAGAAAAAGAGAGACAGGTGGAGGGAGAGGGAATCAGAGAGAGAGAGAGAGAAGGAGAGAGAGCGCCTGCCTTTCTGGTTGTGTGCAGGGAGAGCAGTGTGTCATGGCGGAGTGCTCTGATCACACAGGCAGAGCTAAAAGCAGCAGAGCAGCTCCAGCGACAGACAGAGTGGGGGGGGGGGGGGTGCGGTGACGGTAGCTGGAATGAAAAGCCTTTGTGTGGTTAATAACAGTCCTGGCACGCAGCCAAGGACTCAGAGTGTGGGATTAGCCCGAACAATCAGGACCGCAGGATCAAAACAAGGAGGCAGGAACAGCGAGGTCACACAACTACCATCTGCGCTGCCGCAGTGAGGGGGAGGGGAGAGGGCCGGGGGGATGGGCCGGGGGGAGGGGAGAGAGCCGGGGGGAGGAGAGAGAGCCGGGGGAGGGCGGGGGGGGGGGGGGGGGGGATGGGCGGGACCGGCCCAGCACGGCCTCACCGGCTCCACAGCCAACAATGAGGGGGGGGGCAGCGACGCCACTAGCTGAGCGCACTGGTCTAACGGACCAACTGCCTGACTGCACTCATACACTGCTGCTGGGGACGGAGCGTCGCGATTGGCTGCTGCAGTGTGTGCAGTCACGCGCACGTACATACTCTCACACACACACAAACGCACACACTCACACACACACGCACACACACACACACACACACACACACACTCACACACACACACACACACACACAGGCAGTTTGCTCCATTCGGCCTGCCTCTGCTCCTCTTTCCCCTGGTCGCCTCTGCAGGGCTCTGCTGGAGTCCCTTTGTCTGGTCTCATGCTGAAAAGCTGCTGCTTCACAATGGCTGGCCCTCAGATTGAAATGTGATCGAGACTTTGCTCTCTCTTTACACCTTCTATTCTCTCTCTCTATCTCTCTCTCTCTTCTTCTGGCCTCTCCTCTCTCTGTCTCTCTCCTCTCTCCCTCCTCCCCCCTCCGTTTGTTGTGGAGAAAGGAGGACTTGGCCGTCTGCTTGCAGGTCCACTTTTCCCGTGTGCGTTTCCTGTCTTCATTCTGTCTCCCGGGGGAAAGCTCCTCTGGGAAAGTTCCAGCTTTAACGCAGGAAATTTCCCCATTTCTAAGCCAACATATTTTGTAACTCGCCTTTTGGAGCCAAGCACTTGAGTTGTTTGGAGTCTGCATTTAGGTCTGCTTTGCTAAACACTTTCCAGGCTTCTGTGGTGATTTTGTCCAACTTTGCTTTTTCCCCCCTCTGTACTGGTGTGTTTGTGTTTGTGTGCGTGCCTGTGTGTGTCTGTGTGTGTACGTGCACGTACATGTGTGTTTGATTGTGCGTGTACTGTTTGTTTGCGTGTGCGTGTATACATTGGGATTGATGCAGATTACTGGTTGAGCTGTGGGCTTGCTGCTCTGTGTGCTTTGTTTTGTCAGCTGAACGCATTGTAACAGTCCCAGACCCAGAGTGGGCCTCTGGTTGCGAAACATTCCTCAAGTTGTTTAGGTCAGTCTGGAGGGCCTTCAAGGACAGCCAATAGCAGCCATCCATCATCTCTGGCCTCTGGAAGCTGACGCACTGACCTCATTTACCATAGAGTTTCCGCGCTGGAGCGTCAGGGCGGGTGGAAAGCAGTTGCACATGTGGTAATTATTTTGCTGTTGTAATTAGCCGGAGCTCTGCGTTGGGGCCTGGCTCTCACGGTAAACCCTGCACCGCGCTCAGAAGGCCGTCCCGCGGCACGCTGTCCCGGAGCTGGAGCGCTGACAGGCGGCTCCCTCTCACCAAATCCTTCATCGGCTGGAGCCGTGCGGGCGGACGCAGACGTGCAGTCACAGGCCGGTGGAAACTCTGCTGCTCCCAGCTCCAGAGAGGCTGCCTGTGGGAGGAAGTCAGCCCCCCTCCCAGAGCGAGGCCTCCTGGGGTCCCGCCTGCTGCCTCTGGCTCCCTGCACCCCGCCCCCCGCACCCCGCCCGCCCGCCCATCCGTCTGCGCTCCACCTCTCTGCTCTCTCTCTCCCCATCTCCCTCACCTCTGTATGTCTTCCCATCTCCCTCACTTCTCTCCCTCCCCTCACGTCCCTCACCTCTCTCTCTCTCTCTCTCCCCATCTCCCTCACCTCTCTGTGTCTTCCCATCTCTCTCACCGCTCTCCCTCCCCCCACCTCCCTCACCTCTCTCCCTCCCTTCTCATCTCCCTCACCTCTCTCTCTCTCTCTCCCCATCTCCCTCACCTCTCTGTGTCTTCCCATCTCCTCACCTCTCCTCTCCCACTCCTCACCTCTCTCCCTCCTTCTCATCTCCCTCACCTCTCTGTCTCTCTCTCTCTCTCCCTCACCCCTCTCCCTCCCTCTCTCCCCCCCCCCAGTTCTCTCACCACGCAACACCACACACACACACACGGAGGAGCTCTGCAGATAAGCAGCTCCTCTCCTCTCATCACATGACTCCAGATGTGGCTCCAGGAATCTGGCCTGTCGCAGTCTGAAGCCTGTCTTCACTTGGAGACGGTTTACGCTCCTCCTCCATGCCCTAGCAGCACCTCCTCTGTGCTCCAGGAGCACCTCCTCTGTGCTCCAGGAGCTCCTCCTCTGTGCTCCAGGAGCTCCTCCTCTGTGCTCCAGGAGCTCCTCCTCTGCTCATGCAGGCCGGAGACAGTTTATGCTCCTCCTCTGCGCTGGTGCAGGCGGGAGGCTTACTCCTGCGCGGCGGTGGGGGCGGCGGCGGCGGCGGGGGCGGGGCTGTTTAACGTGCCGCGCGCGGACGGCCGGCTTTGATTTATGTCGGCGTCCCGCTCGGCGCGGGCGCTATTTAAAGCAGTCCTCCTCCTCCTGAGCGCCACACTCAGCAGTTTGCGTTTCGTCAGCAGCGCGGGTAATGGGGGAGAGGGTGCGAGTGCGCTGCATTCAAAATGTAGCCCTTGTGCATTTAGCTGTGAGTCAGTGCAGATAATTGGGGAAAAAATATCACCTCAGCATCATGAAGACAAAAGGCCTGTCAGGTAGCTGACTTTAAAAAAGTATTTTGTTTTTAGCAGAAACGAGGGGAGGATTTGCCCTGTTTGTGTGCTGATGCTAACAAATGTTAACATTCAGTTTCTTGTTTTTGTGAATGTTTTCTGTAGTTAGACGGTGTGATTTGGCATATTCTTCTCTTTAGTGCATGAGGCCTGTGGGAGACAGGGGTGGAGTGTCCAGCAGGCCCGTGTGTGATCCCCGGCCTCAGTTAATCGCGCAGCCCAGGAGGGGTGCTGCTGAAGAGGGAGCAGCCGGACGGCAGGCCCCGCAGCGTGTGGAGGAGCGGGCGGCGGGGCGCTGATGTAATGTGTAATATTACTCCTCTGGCTTCGCGCGCCGCTACGCATTAGCGCTCTCCGGCCCGGCCTGCCAGAGCCGGCATCAATAATTCAGCCGGTCTATTGAGCTCGTCGCCGGCCGGGCTGTCTGCGCTGTGGCCCCCCCTCCTCCTGCCCCCCCCCCCCCTCCCCGTGGGCTGGGCCGGGCCCGTCCGTCTTCAGCCCCCAGCACCCAGCACCCACCCCCCTCCCCGTGGGCTGGGCCGGGCCCGTCCGTCTTCACCCCCAGCACCCACCCTCACGCCCCTGTTAACACCAGCGCTGGGAGCAACAATGGAGGACTTAGACCTCGGAGGATTAGACCTGTGCATTCAAATTCAAATGGCACACTGCTGAAATCCCCAAGTCGAGTATTTGTACAAGACGCTTAAAAACTGTTGCTTTTGCCAGTTACTGAGAGGCGTGAGGTTATGGGGGGGGTGAGGGCAGTGGGGAGGGAGGGGGGAATTAAATGTGTTTACATCACTGCGTGTCAGTGACTTGTTTTAAGTGAGAGGCGGTTTTTGATTGAAAGCAGGCGTCCCACACGAGGCCCCACCCAGAGCACTCCCCGGTTCCTTCGTTTGAGTGGGAGAGACGGCGCTGGAGTAACATTAAAAACAAGGCGTGTGCGCCCCACAGTCAGCAGGGCTGCTCTGGACTGAGGGGTTCTCCAGCAGCCTGCTCTTAACTGTGCGCTTACTGGGCAGGGCCGAGGAGGATGATGGCGATGATGATGAGGAGGGTGTGTTTGTGAGAGCAGAGGGAGATCTCCCCGTGTGCGGCTGTGTGCGGCTATGTGCAGATGAGTTATGGATGTGGATGTGTGTGAAAGGAGCGGGCAGAGTAGCTGAATGAGGCAGTAACTCAGGCTCCAGGCCTCTGCTCTACACCCGCTCTGCCCTCCGGTTTCCCGGGAGACGGGCCTGCTGCTGTTTACGGCACGGCTCGGCCAACCAGAGTCCATCTCCTTTGTTTGTGTGTGTGTGTGTGTGTGTGTGCGCTCATCCATTGGACTGTGTGTCTCTGTGTTTGTGTGTCTCTGTGCACCTGTTTGTTTGTTTATCTCTGTTTGTGTGTGTGCGTGCGCGAATGCATGTGCCTTGGACTGTGTGTGTCTGTGTGCCTGTTTGTTTATCTGTCTGCATGCATGTGCAGGTGCATGTGTGCATGTGCGTTGGACTGTGTGTCTCTGTGTGCCTGTTTGTTTGTTTATCTGAGTGTGCACGTGTGCATGCATGTGCATTTGACTGTGTGTGTCTCTGTGTACCTGTCTGTCTGCCTGTTTGCTTGTTTGTCTGTGTGCGTGTGTGTGTGCGTTTTTAAATGGGACTGATTGTGGGCTGCAGTCAGACCATCAGAGTCTCAGGAGCAGGTACCGCTGGCCGTATCTCCAGCTTCGGCTCACAGCTCATTCCAGCCTCCTGCAGCAGGGCATCAGAATGGAGAGAGTGCCACAGAGCATGAAGGGCAGCCTGTGGCTCTCATCAGATGTGCAGTAAGGCAGGGGGAATGTGGGAGGGAACAGCAGGGCTCACGCTGGCTTTGTTTGGTGCACCCTTCCTGGATGAGCAGCGCCGAGGATCAGCCTGCAGTCTGCTCAGACCGGCGCGGAAGCGACGGGTTCGCCCTCATCCGCGCGCGCCCTCCCCTGTCCAATCAGGACCCCTGAAACCTGCCACCGCACTCTCAATGTCCGAGAAACCCAGCGATGCGTTTCTGCTGAGAGTGACCCAATGCTTGGCCTCCCTGTCGGGCTTGTCTGCTCGTGCTGCTAGAGCTGCTGGGAAGAACAAAAGCTGGAAGTGGCTGTGCGTATGCGGGGTGGGAGGGACGCTGGAGCAGTCAGGGCCGGGCGATGGGCGCTCCTGAGGAGGAAGGCTTTCCTGTCAGGCCGTGAGCACGGACGTCTTTCTGCGACCTGTTCAGATGAGGCAGGCCACACGGGCGCCCCACGGCATCATGGGAAGGGAAAAGGGGGTATAGAGGATGATTAGTGAACCAGATCCCAGCCTTCTCGCTGGAGCCTGCATCTTCCTCTAAGAAGCACTTGTACATGATTGGGGAGGCCCTTTAACTCCTGTATGAAAGGCGGACGTGTTTTATTGAGCGAGCAAGGGATTGCTTCCCTCTCTAATATATCCGCCAAGCGAACGCAGATCAGATGCATAAAGAAGTCTTAAAGCACTCTCTCACGATTGGCATGTTGGAAAGGTTATGAAATCCTTGTCTTGTTGCATGGAAATGGAGTGTGCTTATGTGGCATGTGTTCTTATGGTACTTGTGGATCCTGAAGAGACGGTACAGGCCTGTTCGTGGAGAGCTGGCAGCGTGTGAAAAATTCTGCTCCCTTTTCTGCTCCTGCATGTTGTGACAGGAGAGTGAGAAATGAGGAGGGTGGCAGTGAGCTGTCAATCACGCGCACCTGGCAGGAAGTCCCGGTAATGAGGGGCTGGGAGACTGCGTCCTACTCCTGGCTGCTCGCTGCTCGTCTCCCCCCCCCCCCCCCTCTCTCCGGCCCTTTCTCCTCCTGCCTGTCCCCCGCATCCATGTCAGGCCAGGAGACAGCGCCACAAAGTGCACTGCATTATGAATGCAGCGCTGGAGTGGAGCATTCTTCCACACTTTAACTATGTAGGTCACAGTGACTCATTTTTACAGTTCAGATGCCCACGTCTCTCTCTCTCTCCCTCTCTCTCTCTCTCTCTCTCTCACTCACTCTCTCATAAAAATAGATGAAGCTAAGCTACATCTCAGAAATCATGGACTCGGATTGCAAAACAATTAGCATTAAGCCTGTCGAATGGGGGGGGGTGGGTTAAGAGGGAGTTGGAGCAATTGTGGAATGTAGAATTTGATGAAAGATTATGTTTGTAAATTTGAAAGATTTCAGATTTTCCAATGAAATTTTTTCTAAACGTTGAATAATCTTTTGGCGAGTGCTCGTTGAGTAGGCTAAATGGCTCCAGCCCTGATAAAAGCAACGCTGGTTGAGCAGAAATAAAGAAGTAGGTCTGTTATTGCTGGGTGTGCTGGCATTTTGATGCTTCTTGTCTGTTTTGGTGTTTGTGCCTGATATGGCACTGTTAGAGTCAGTGTGTCCGTTTCCCAGCCTGCCCGGCCCTCCCGTGCGGGGGGGGGGGGGGGGGGACACAGTCACCATGGTTGACTTGCACGGTATTACATTTGGACCCGGGACCTTTAAGCCAATTGCGAGAGTGATGCTGTGGTCCAGCCAATAGAGGGACGGTATGTTGGAGTGGCTGGAGTGCACAGGTTAGGTCATCTGGCAGGCTTCCTGCTCAACAGCGATGGGATCAGTTCCATTTCCAAGAGTTTTCAGCCATTTCATTGAATTTCAGTTTGTTACCTGAACTGAATGGATTGAAATGGGCCGCTTGTGTGAACACAGTGTGACCCTGGGACTGTTTTGTCCTCCAGAAAGGACACCACCTCTGCATGCCAGTAGAAGGGTGGAGTTTGTTCCTGGAGGGAGGTAAAACGGGCTCCCACCCCGCGTGTGAACTCAGTCTCCCTGCAGAGATGGGGTCTGCGTCCACTGCTGGTTTGCAGGAAGCTTTCTCTGTGCCACTGGCTTGTATCTGAGGAGGGCGGGGGAGGGGAGAGGAGGGGCGGTAGAAACGGATGAGTCACTGCTGTTAGCTCTCCAGCCCTGATGTGGAGATACTCTCTCATATTGGAGTCAAATTAGAGGCATGCATTAGAAACTCAGTGCATTTACACCGTTTCTGCAAACTTTGAATTTAATGAAGCGTAAAGAACCTCGGAAGGCTGCAGTGGCACAAACAGGCTGCGTTTTATTAGTTTTTCTGTGGAAAGAACGTGTGAGCGGGTGATCGCAGGTCTGGAGTGGGGTCTGTTGTGTGTGAGGACAGATAGGCACGCGTTTCACATGGTCCAGCCATCATTTGAGACTCACAGCAGATATTCTGCTCTGAGTCTCAACCCTGCACCGGCAGTGTCTGCTAAGGCCTGGTCTGGATCGCAGTCTCAACCCTGCATATACACTCCACTGCATGGACTCACACTTTGGCGCATTGCTTCAAAGCTCACTCCGTTACAGTCTCTAATACATCCCATCCCCAGCACAGAGCCCACACGTGTCCATTGTGTGTATAAAGGAACAGAGGCAGTTCTCATAAAGCGTGTTATATTTCTACGGTGTAACGCGGCCCTGCTCCTTCCTGGTGTAGGAGTGCGGGAGAGGGCCCGGGTGCGGTAATCCGCTTTGTTTGTGCAAAGCGCTCTGTAGTGTGAACAGCGTGTTCTCTGCAGTCTGGTACATGGCTCACACAGCGGCTGTGTGGACCTTGAACTGCAAGTATTCAAGCGCTCCTAAAGAAGCTGAAGTTTTTCTTTGGTGTATGTAAGCAGAGTCATTTCTCAAGCTGTAGAAGTAGTTTTTGGAGCTGATAATTTGATCTTTCAAAGAGTTGCATAAAATGTTTATGTGAGTGAAAATGTGAGATATTTGCCCCTGCATGCCTGCTATGAAGTCCCCTTTTGTAGCCGTAAGCACTGATCACTGGTTTAAACTGCGAGTTTTTTACGGAAAAGAAGACTACTTGAAGTAGGCTAATTTCTGCTCAAAGTAGTTTTGCAGAGATGTGTGCGTGGGGGCGCTTCGGTGCGCGGTGCGGTGGAAGCGGTGCAGTCTGGGAGGGCCTCGCGCACAAAGGACGCTCTCCGAGGCTGACGTAGCGAGCCCGGCGTTCACCGCGGGGTCACGCCGTATCCTCAGAGCAACTCCAGCACGCCTCCACCGTTCGGGCCCGGAGTCCAGATTCCTGTGCGCTTAACTCATTCTGCCCCGGCCTCCAGCTGGAAAGCCGCTCGGCCCCAGTTCAGCTGTCTCCCGGGAAACAAAGAGGCTGCGCCCGCTTTTGGGGGGGTGGGGGGTGCGCTGCCGTCCTGCTCAGTGGCCTGACGGGCCGGGATGTGGGAAAGTCATCCATCTGATTCTGTGCACACATGGCGGAGCATCTGCATATGAATGGTGCCTCCTGCAGAGGGAGCGGGGAACAGCAGCTCGCCATTGTCCCGCCCGTCACCGGGGCCCCTCCGAGGGCCCGGCCTGTTATGCAATCCGCACGGGCGGCGCAGGCCTTGGGAAGGGTCGCCTTTAAAGGAATGCTGCCGGGGGGAGGGGCAGGAGCGGGGGGGGCGGAGGGGGGGTGCAGGGGCGCCAGCTGTCGTGGGTGTTTAAGACCCGAGGAGCAGTGTTGAAAATGCAGCACCGGTACTGCTGTGACCTAGTTCTGTGTGTGTGTGTGTGTGTGTGTGTTTAAAGGTGTAAGTGTGTGTGTGTGTGTGTGTGTGTGTGTGTGTGTGTGTGTGTGTGGGATGGGTGTGTGTGTGTGTGGGTGTGTGTGTGTGTGTCTGTGTGTTTGTGTCTGTGTGTGTGTGTGTATGTGTGTATGTGTGTATGTGTGTCTGTGTGTGTGTGTGTGTGTGTTGTGTGTTGTGTTTGTGTCTGTGTGTGTGTGTGTTGTGTGTGTGTGTGTTTGTGTCTGTGTGTGTGTGTGTCTGTGTGTGTGTGTGTGTGTGTGTTGTGTGTATGTGTTTGTGTTTGTGTGTGTTTGTGTCTGTGTGTGTGTGTGTGTGTGTGTGTGTGTGTGTGTGTGTGTGTGTGTGTGTGTCTGTGTGTTTGTGTCTGTGTTTGTGTCTGTGTGTGTGTGTGTGTGTGTGTGTGTGTATGTGTGTGTGTGTTTGTGTGTGTGTGTCTGTGTGTGTGTGTGTGTGTGCGCGCCTGCAGGTTTCTCCTTGTGCTAATGTTAAGTGTTGCTGGTGTGAGAGGCATTCTGGGTGTTGAAATGAGTCACTGGACTGCATGGGCCCAGAGTAGAGCGGCAGAAGCTAACAGACCCACATGGAGCCTTTATTGGGCTCAGATGAATTCACCTCTAACAGTGTGGGCTGAGCGATACAAAGCGAGTGTGACGTGGGGCCGGAGCTGTTGTGAGAGGGCCTGTGCGGCGTGCGGGAGGTGGCTAAAAACAGAGCTAAAAGGAGCCTTTGTACCGGGAACATGAGTAGCTGGGGCTGCAGATTAGCATGGGCGTATCACCTTTCCCTCTCCCCGGCCCTCCGCGCCGCTCGTCTGTCGAGCTGCCCTGGCAGCCGCACCCGATCACCCTGCCGTCCATCTGCTGAGAGCAGGAGCCCGGAGGGGTCTCGCACGCAGGCTGCTTACCTGTCCTTAGCACGGCTAGCTTGTGTTAGCGTCCCCCCAATTCTCGCTTGAATTGGCCTGGCTTAAATCACTGGTGCTCCTCTCTCCGGAGTCTGCTTCTGCGAGCGGGTGCCTTTCCGCCGTCGTATTCTGAGCCGTTGTTTTGTTCAGCGCGGTCACGAGGGCGAGTCGCGGCCGGGCCGGCAGGCGGCCCGCTACGGAAGCCTGCTTCGGTGGACGTGCGGTTCAGTGTGTGTGACACGCCCCCCCCCCCCCCCCCGCCAGTCTGACTGCAGGGGCTTGGTGGCGCTCGCACTATTTTCCATGAGGCTACCGGGAGTCAGCGGCGGGGCCGTCAACAGGAAATTCCAGCCGGCGAGAGAGCAGGCGGCGAGAGAGCAGCCGGCGAGCGGGCCGGTCCTGCTGAAGGGCCTTTCAGAGGGGCCTGCTGACTGCGTCTCTCCCCCCAAACATGCCCTGCTATCTGCACCACCGCGCGCAGGGGTGTGTCCTTTAACCGAATCGTTATCGCCAGGCGTCAAATGAGTGTGGGGCGGGAGGCTTGAGCGTGTGTTTGAGAGCCGTGGCCGGTGAAAGGCCTGGGAGTGCCAGTGCTGGGGGGGTAAACGCTGCCTTTGTGGGGGCTTTAGTTGCTGTAATTGTGCACATCTGGTTAAGACCGAGGTCTTGAGGTGTTGTGCTACTTTGATACAATGAGAGGCGAAACGCCTTCAAACAGAAAGGAAAACACATCACCTCAGGCCCCACTTCGGCTCAGCTAATGGAGTTTCCACTTAGAGCCTGGATAAAACTCACACACACTCACACACACACACACACACACACACCCACACACACACACACGCACATACACGCACTCACATACACACACACACTCACTTTCACTCTCTCACAAACACACACTCACACACACATGCACTATGTGTTCAGTGTTGTTGCCGCAGGTGATTTTTAGAGCTTTTTTCAATAGATACATGTGAAAGGTTCAGTTTCCTTTCTAAGAGTCCAGTGTCCCTAGAATAACTTTTTTTCATCAGGGCTACTGGGCTAGCAGAGAGGGTAATCGCAGGGACATTTTTAACAGGGCAGTTAAATGTGAAAAAATGTTAACTCACTCTAAGATATTTGAGGGATAAAAACAGCCTTTATCTGCATATTTTACTTTATCTATTGGTTTTGGGAATCAGCTGTTATAACCTGTTGCTATGGTTATGTTTTTTTTTCAGTTATTTCAGGATATGGATGCAGAAATGTGGAACGTCAACCATTTTGCGATTTATTTGATTTCTCATAGCAGCCGACAGTTTTAAAGTTGTGGTGTAATGATTTCAAACTGTAATGAGGCAAACTGCTCTGATTATCCTGCAAAAACTGCCTATTTATTATTATTTGATTATCCTGCCTATACACAAATATAATGCCTGGCTGTCAACCAATCCGAACTGAGCATTTATCCAAGCCATAGTATAAACTTCAGTACAGCCCTTCACCCAATTTCACCCTGCCTTGCTGTCATCACGTATCACCTTCAATACAGGTTCCACCCCCAATTTAACCCTGCCTTGCTGTCATCATGTATCACCTTCAGTCCAGGCCCTTCCCCCATTTTAGCCCTGCCTCATTAGAAGCACATGTCCCTTTTAGTGCACGCCCCGCCCATTCCCCAGCCCGCCCGCCCTCCCTGTCAGAATGCACCCCCACACAGTGTCCTGTGTCTCCCGTCCTCTGGTGAGGACTCAAGGACAGCCTGGGCTTTGTCAGAGAGCGGCCTGCCCGTCCAGTCAACAGCCGACTGAAACCTAATAGGGGCCGAGCGCGGCGGGCCCCCACAGGCAGGGCTCTCTGTGCGGGCTGGGGGCCGGAGGGCTGGGGGCGGGGGCTGGGGGCAGGGGGGCTGGGGGCAGGAGGGCTAAAAGCCGCTCTGTGGGAGTGTAGGACACAGAGCTCCTTTTTCCTCATCGCCCCAGGTCAGGCAGGACCGGGGGGAGTGGGGGGGGGGGGGGGTACGGTCTGCAGCTAATGAGAGAAACGCGCTGGTCTCAGAACGGGGTCAGGGTGCCGCGGCTCCTGGGTCTGAATTTGGGCAGTCGTTGTTGGGGACGAAACCAGCGGCTTAACTGACTGGACAGTCCTGGGACTCGGGATCTAGTTCCTGTCCAGGGCGACGCCTCCCACGCACCCGCTCCCCCCCAGGTTATCTTTGCCTTCCCAGCATTCTGTGCGCACAGGGAGGCAGGCAGTTGAGCAGCGTTGTCAGGGCCCTCCTAATCAGGCGCTGGGAGTCCCCTTGCAGGCTTTACGCTGGCTGTTCATTTGTTTATAGTCTCGTCTTCCGCTGCCAGGCGTGCACTGCTGAATTCGCCCTGCCTGATTCCCCGGTGAGGAGCGTTTCTGCTTGTGCTGAGTCATGGGGTGGCTAAGAATACGCAAGGTAATTTGGCTGAAGTGGGAAATCAGGCTTTGCTAAAACACTTGCGGTAAAGCATGCGTTCTGAGCAGTGAGAGACTTCTTCAAGCCTCTCTCAAGCACTCGTTGCTGAACATGAAGCCGTTTAAGAGTTCATTGTGCCCATTATTTCCTGCTATTTCCAGATATTTACTCCCAGATAGCGTGGGCTTGCAAAAGATGTGCCTTTTGAAACGGAGCAGCTCTCAGTGGTGCTGTAGACCCCAGCTGTCACTGCAGCTCACTGAGAAATACCGCCTGTTTCCTGTGAGCCAGGAGCCTGTTTGTGTCCTTCTTGCTCATAGTGTCACACACACACACACACACACACACACGTATATACGCCGAGAGAGGGGGTCTTCCTAAACGAGGCCTGTGTGTGTGTGTGTGTGTGTGTGTGGTTAGGATCTGCAGCGGGGGCTGGTTTACTTTCTCTTTCCCCCTCTTTTTGTGTCTTTTTGTTTTGCAAAGCCAAACAGGCACAGTTTAGAGTCATGAAAGCATTCCAGCTCAGAGCTGTGCAGAACCTGCATTAAGCTTCCCCCCCCCCACCACCCCCACCAGCACACCAGCGCTGGCCCTCCCTGCTCTGCTCTGCTGCTTGCTCATCACTGGCTCATCTCCCATCATCCTTCTGGAGTCTGGGGGTCACAGGGTCCAAAGTCAACTCTTCACATCAGCTGATCATGCCACTGCAGCAGAGTGGAGGCAGAAAGCTTGATGGCTTTACATTATAGATGGGAAGAGTATAGTCATTTCACCACGACCATAAAATAACCAGGAGTCTTCAATATTCAATCCTCTCTGAGTGACAGCTGTGTTCTCTTGACCAGTTTAATTAGATTTGTTTAAAATTCAGGCTACGCACTCATCCTGACCACTAATTGGTCTTAGTGTACTTTGCCTGATGAGCGTATTGATTATTGACGTGTAGCTGGCTAACTGTAGACACCGTGTGCCGCCGTCTGTCAGGGCGGTAGGACGGCAGCAGGGAGCGCTGGGATAGGGCGGTAGGACGGCAGCAGGGAGCGCTGGGATAGGGCGCAGTGCGGCGAGCGATCGCCAGGCTCCGGACCGGCGTCGTACAGCGAGAGCCTCACAGAGAGACGTAGCGCAGAGCGCGGCGGCGTCATGAAGAGTCCAGCGACGCCTCCGCGCGTTCATCTCCTGCTTGCGTTTCAGCGACAGGCCTGGTGCGTTTGCACGCGGCGCGCGGGGACCCCTGGGGAGGCGTGTGCCCTCGTATTCGGCCTTTAATACGGGGGCGAGAGTAAATTGGGAGGTGCGTTTTCCCGGGAGGAGACTTTGGTCTTTGTGCCTGAGGGGGAGATTTAGATGCAGAAGACCGGCGGGCAGTGCCCACCCTCCCCTCACCCCCCCGAGATCCCTCTCCGGAGTGCAGGCCCCCGCTGCCCGCGCTGTGGGCATTCAGAGAGCGCCGCGGCGTGCCGCGCCCGCGAGCCGGGGCCCCTTTCATCCTCCCATTGATATATTATTAACGGCCCCTCTGAGAGACTGCGCCCGTGGAATTAAAATTCCGTTTGGTCCCCCGGAACTCGCTGGCCCAAACTCCCCTCCGGCGGAGCCCGTCCCGTCGCCATGGCGCTCCCGCCACCGCGCCCCGGTCCCGGAGGCGTGTCTTCAGAAGCGCCCTGGCTCTGCTTCGGCCCCGCCCGCTCCGATTGGCCGCTGCTGGGATGGTTGAATCGGCAGTGCGGGGTCATTGTTTTATCCGAGCTGCCAGCCGGGTCGCGTTTCTCTCCTCATTGCTAATGCCGCCATCTCCTCCCCGGCGCCGCTGGCCGCTGGCTTGTCAGCCCGGGGTCCATCGCCCAGCCCGCGGGTCACAGATAAGAGCCAGAGAAACCGCGGCGCGCGCTTCGTTATCCACACGAGCTGCCGCAGTCGCTGCTGAGGTGCCTGTCTGCCGGTTAACTCCAGGTTTCCACGGTGCTCTGAGGCTGACCTCGCGCGCCGCGGTGTTGAAATTCAAATCCGCGGAGTGCGCCTCCTCACCTTGTCGCACGGCGCTCTTCTGTCTGGAGGGGTTTTGACAGCGAGCTGCCTCACCCTTGCCCAGCACCCGGGTGCGGGCACGCTCGACGCAGCCTGACGATGTGGATTTTTGTGAGGGTTGCGCAGTTTCTCCCCCCTTTCCTCTGTCAGCTCGACTGTCCCTATCCGGCTCCATTCAGCGCTTATTTTTACCCATAATCCTTAACTAACACAGCTCCGCGCCGCGTGCTGCGCTTCTCTTCCACCGCGGGACGCCATGACGGCGGTAAAGCAGGAAGTGGGGGGGTCCTGAGCAGGAATGCAGTGTGTGGCTGTGCTGGGCAGTGGCAGGAGGCCTGTGTGTGGCTGTGGGTACTGTCCTCTGGATGAACACACACGCTGGGTTACAGCCTGGGTGGATACAACCTCTATTATAGTGAACATCACAGATGGCAGAAATGGACCTAACCTAATTGGTAGTATCCATACTATTTTCCTTAAAATGTTTTATTTGTCTTAACTTGTTTGCCTCGCCCCCCCACCCCCTCAGTATTCATAGTGCATATTGTGCATTGAAGTAAGGATCAAGCAGAGATGAAAATTGTGTAGTAAGACTGCAGTACTGTAACAAGTCAGATTTAATAATAATAATGCTCTGCGTTCTGCTCTGATCACTGCTTCCTTTGATGTGAAGTTTCACAGAGAGTTTAGATGCATCCTCCAGTGGGATCTGATGGGATTCATACTGTGCTCTGCCTGCCATGCCCCCCCCCACCACCCCCTTCTGTACCAGGGACACTGGGGACAGGTCCCTGGCACTTTTTCAAAAAGCCAATTTCATCCCCGGCGCTTTGAAAGCTGGTCAAAGTGAGTGCGGTTGCGCTGAGGACGCGCTGGCGTTAGCGCACGTTAGCGCGTTTGGGCCTCGGCTGGAGCAGCTCTGCTGGAGCAGCTCTGCTAGCGCGCAGGAAGACGCCTCTCATCCCCGCGGGCTAATTAGCGCTCGCGCTGCCTGCTGAGGCGGGAGCGGACGCTTCGGTCTTTCATCAGAGCCGCTCACGTGCAGGCAGCCGCCGAAGAACCGCGAGGTGCGCAAAGATGTGTTCGGGAATAAAATTAGCCGAGATTAAAACGAATTGAAGCGTTTTATATTTGTTTTTGTCACAGCCTTACGGGTTGGCTTTGGCTTTTGTCGGCAGGCTAACAGAAATCGGTTTTCACATTTGTTTTGTGATGAACCGATTTCTTTTGGAAAGCTTTGCTTGCTTAAAAAATATGTAAAGTTAATGCAGTGTTAACAGCAGTGTTCATGATGTCCACACTGACTCTTCATGTAGTTCTTAGCTGAAGCTAAGCAGGGGTAGGCTTGGTTAGTGCTTGAATGGGAGGTGTCCTGGGAAATTAAGTTTCTGCTGGAACAGGTGTTGGTGGGCCTGTCGGGGGCATGCTTCCTATTGGACAAAGCTGAAAACCCAGTGTCCAGCACAGTGATGGGGCTCTGTTCTGCAGGGTGAGAAATGAATCATGTCCTGACTCACTGGGCCTTTATACTGCTTGTCATGGCCAAATTCCCACAGAATTCTCAGCCCCTGTATCTGATTGGCTATGTCATCCCTCCTGCATTCCTCCCTGCTTTGATTCCCTCTGAGTCAGTTTGAGTAGAGTTGTGCTTCCCTAACAGAGTTATTGAGCCGTAGTTAATGGGGCGACATAGCTCAGGAGGTAAGACCGATTATCTGGAATTCGGAGGGTTGCCGGTTCAAACCCCGCCCTGGGCGTGTCGAAGTGTCCTTGAGCAAGACACCTAACCCCTAACCCCTAAATGCTCTGGCGAATGAGAGGCATCAATTGTAAAGCGCTTTGGATAAAAGCGCTATATAAATGCAGTCCATTTACCATTTACCATTTAATCCTGTGCTGTGTTTCTGAGACCGTAAGACAGGGTGGTGCTGCACACATCAGGATAATGAGCAGAAGGGTTAGTTTCATTCGCTCACTCAGCGCTTGATGACATTTCAACACCTTAAATGTTAACTGTTGGTTTTTAACAGGCATGTTATCATAATATGCAGTTTTTTTTTGTATTTTTATGTGTTACCTAACTTACTTACTGTGGAGTATTTCAGTGGGAAGTGGCATCGAATTGGGACGCGGTGTGCTTTTTGGAGCAGTCTCGCAGACTGAAGACACGTTTTCCTGGGGCTCTGTGCTTGCCCGTGATTGGGAGGCTTGTGGAGGTGCAGGATTTAGACGGCGTGGAGGTGGTGATTGCCTTTAGTCTGGAGCCTGTAATTTGAGAGGCAGTAAAGGCTAGAGCGGAGAGTGCCCTGCAATTCTGGCCGTGCAGAAGGTACAGGGTGAACCCATGAGTCCGGGGAGGGCTTCTCCAGTTAAAGATCCTTCCACGTCTGTGTGAGAGATGCAGCTGATCTGACCGCTGCGTTGCTGTGTTGCGTATCTTCGACCGGCCTTCGTGCGTTCAGTTCGCTCGCGGTGAAGCTGACCGCGCCGGAGAGAACGCAGAGGGAGCGGTTAAGGCGACCGTTTGCATGCGGGGCACGTGGAGTGACGGGGGGGGGGGGATGAAATGGCTCGGCGGGTAGTGCAGCGCTGCAGCCTGACGTGAGCGTGTGAGCGCGTGCGTGCGCTTCTGCGCGCGCGGCCGCGTCGGTGTGAGTCACAGCTGAGCTGAGAGAGGACGGAGCACTGGTCTGTTTCTCTGGCTCCGGCTCGGGGCATCAGTCTGTGGGCCAAGCTGCTCAGGGCACACTGTAGTACAGAGAGCTCTGCAGCCCCAGCCTGGGCGGGACCTCTGCTGTGTCTGCCTGTATCTGGGGCTCTGCATCTTAGGCCTGGGCAGGGCCTCCGCTGTGTCTGCCTGTATCTGGGGCTCTGCATCTTAGGCCTGGGCAGGGCCTCCACTGTGTCTGCCTGTATCTGGGGCTCTGAGCCCTCCCCTGCACTCACTACCCTGCTCTGGAGAGCAAGCCTGGTCAGGGGCCAGCTGTGAGCTTTTATTCCACATTGTGAACTTCAGTGCAGCTCTCAGTTCTGCTTCCTAAGCATGTAAAAGAGGTTAACAGTGAGGGTTGGGAGGAGATGTGTGCATGCGGCTAAAGCCTCAGTGATAAGCCATTCATGCTGCTTCTCGCTGAAATCCTGCCCCAGTGCAGATGCAGGCTAGCCGTGCGCTGCTCCCTGCAGAAGACCAGCCGCTCCGGCTAATCCAGCCGCTATCTCCGTAAACTGGACCCCAGACTTTATTATTGTTGTGATTATTTCCATTAGCTGGAGGCCTTATTGCCCTTCTGGCTCATAGATTTATTTATATCACGGGTAATTAAATTAAGCCCAAGGAAAGCCCTGTGAATTACAGTAATGAAACTAAAGCAGGTACTTCTAAATGAATAACATTTCAATTAAGGGGGATCCAGATGCCTGAGCGGGGCGCCCTTTCTGGGGGACTGCGGCCTCCCTGCAGCCTCACACGGCTCTGTCGGAGTCACATGGCCCGAGGTGGGCGGGGCTTACAGGCACTGCCCACTGCCACATGCGCACATGCATTCTGATTGGTGTTCCTGGTCATAACCGAGCCCTTATTTCTGCGTGCGCGTGGCCAGGCTGATAACCGTCGCTCTGTCGATCTGGCCGACAGCAGAGCGGGCTCATTTTAAATGCAGAGTCGCGCACGAGGCAGCGAGCGTATTTAACACCAATCACAGGGGGAGAGAGAGCGGCACCGCGGAGCGAGCGAGCCAGCTTTACAGCAGAATGCTCTGGGCATGGTGTGTGTGTGTGTGTGTTTGTATGTGTATGTATGTGTGCGCATGCGTGTATGCGGATTCGTGTGCAGGTGTCCATTTGTATTTGTATGTTTGTAAGTGTGCATGTACATGTGCATTCTTGTGTGTGTGTGTGTGTGTGTGTGTGTGTGTGTGAGAGCAGCAGCAGCAGTGTGTGTGTCCGCAGGCTGCTCAGCCTTTCACTCTTCTCACTGATGTCATTTGTGTACAAGTGAGATGAGTGGGCGGGAGCTGTTGGTAATGTGCTCATTTGTTTTGGAAATTTACGCAGGGTGTATACAGTGGAGTGTGTGTATCCCCCATACAGACACACACACACACAAATGCCCATCCACCCTCCTAGATACATGGAGGACTAAGGGAATAGAACAGGCACAAATGCACCGTTAAAATGTACATTCATTGCATGTATTCTGTCAGAGATAGTGTATTCATCTGCTGGTATGATGTCAGGTTGCAGTACATACCTTACAGGATGAGGAATACATTTGACAAAACCCAGTAGTCCGTCAGCTCGCCCCCAGGACCACCTCAGTCCCCAGGAGACTGCAGTGTGATTTCAGATCAGTTCACAGTGTGTCGTTATATATTCACTGTGTGAAGCTCACCCGGCTCTTCCTTCTGCTTCCACACACATCTCACACAGCGTTAGAAATGCAGCAACATCCCGTAAAAAATGCGGTATGAGCCTGTATAGAAAACAGCCCTGTGAAGGACGATACTCGACAATCCAGGAGGGCGGGAAAGAGTGAAGCTCTTATAGATTAATACTGATGTAGCATTAGCTGATCTGCATGGTATATGTACATCTGTCATACAGTTAGGGATGTACGATAATACTGTGTCATGGTCATATCGGTATTGGTAAGTTCATTTTATGCTATTGTCAGCCAATGCAGATACGATCGATTGTGGTACACCTGTCAGTCTGTGAGAGCGTCCCTCTTTAAGCTGGGCTGAGATCAGCCGATGTGATGATGTAACGCTCGGTCACCAGCGAGGCCCTGCGGTTTCATCGCAGTCCCTCGGTCTGCGTGCATCGTGCTGCAGTACAGCGGTGAGTGCGAGGGTTTGAATTGGAAAGAGATGGTGATGATCCTCCTAATGAAACCCCCATGGTGCCCTGAATGAGGAGGACAGGGGGACCAGGTTCCGGCATGCATGCGAATTGTCCCCATAATCAGTCACCGGGAGAATTCTATCGCGGTATTTGGTACGGCACTTCTGCGCTGTTCGGTGCCTGCCGCGAGGTGTGGGGAGTGAGGTGTGGGGGCTGTGTTCAGCGCTCTGAACACGCGTCGCGTGCGTCAGCTCCACACGTGCATCTTTTCCAAAACAACCAATCAGCATTCAGCTGAGCCTGTGGGTTATCAGTGTTTCTCCTCACTGTGCTTCTTCCCCTTTCAGTCTGCTGTGTGTTTTCATTCCTCCAGGTAGAAACGTGATGAATGTGTCATTGCTTTTGGTGAAAATATGTTCACGTTCAGCATTTTGATCTCATGTCGTTCATCCGTGGATTGGCGTTTGCGGGCGTTCTCGTCGCGGGTCTTAGCGTAACCGCGCTAGCCGAGAATCGCGGCGAGTCTCTCTCAGAGAAGACGCTCGTCAGTATTTGCCCGTCCGTTAATTCGCTCAGATGAAGTGGCTCTCCGTTTCTTCCGCACGATTTGCGGAAAGAATCGAAGCAAATGAACTGGCACAGGTTTCTGGATTCATGAGTCTTTCAGAAAGCCGTTCAGGAATAGCCTTAACTGTGCGTCAGCTTTAAACGCGTGACGTGTCGCTAATTCCACGTTCAGAAAACGGGAGTGCAGAATGAACAGCCCTGAAGTCGCTGGTCAGTGTGATAGCATGTCCAGCTGCGTGTCTGCTGAGCACGGGGCTTTTTGCTCTCCCGTTCTTAAATGGTTTAAAAGTGCTGAAGATGAGTGGGTGCCCAGAGAGAGAATGAGGTTGAAAATAGGAGCTGAGCAGCAGCTGAGATTACATGCAGAGGAGCAGTTTGATTGCTGCTCGAGCCCCATTCGCTGGCACTGTGCTCCTGCCACGCATCGCTAGGCAACAGGGTCTGTGCTCTTACTGTTGGCTCTGGGTAAACGGTGGCGGTGAGGACTGGTCCAGGATCAGTCAGCCCAAATCTAATCCCTGGCCTGCCTGTTAGTGAAAGGGAAGGGGCTGATTCCAGCGCAGTCATTGCTGTATCATTGCTGCTTTCTTATGCCTGTGAGTTCTTTTGCGGTGGGAAGCGCGGGTGAGGCGTAGAGAGATGAATGGTGGAGTTCTGGAGATGGGCGGAGGAAGAAGCAGCAGCGTGGATTATCTAGGGAGATCATCTCACCTCCAGTGCCAGGCCTGCAGTGGACATCACACACACGCACGCACACACACACACAGACACACACATGCACACACACACACTCGCATGCATACACAGACACACACACACACATGCATGCACACCCACCCACCCGCACGCACGCATACATACACACACGCAGACACACACACATATGCATGCACGCCTACACACACTTGCACACACACACACACACGCTTGCACGCATACACATACGCGCGCACACACACATACACACACAAACACACATACGCGCGCACACACACACACAGAGCCCCAGCAGGACCCATCGCAGCCTGCACGCGCCGGCCGCTCTCTTAGACTCTGTTTAGTGCATTATTACTTTTTATTAGGTTTGCCGGCACAGCGCCGGCCCAGTAGCGGCACGGCGTCGGCGGCAGCTGCAGGGAGGACGCCCGGTCTCTCCGGGACCCCCTCTTTACGAGAGAGAGAGAGAGAGCGGAAGTGAACGCGCTGCCCACACGCCGGGCTGAACGAGTTTATTAAAACTCATATCGCCGTGGAGCTGACGCTGTCGCACGGCGCTGCGCTGCGATTGGCCGGCCCGGGAGACGGGCGTTTGGGAGCGGGGGCGTGGCGGTAATGAGCCGCGAGCGGTGGGCAGAGGGGCGGGGCGTCTCTTAATCAGGGGCCACGCTGTTTCCGCGCTCCCTGTTTGCCTTTCCCCCCCTCTCTACAAAAGAGGCCTAATGAAATGAGTCTGCGCAGGTCACGGGCTCCAAAGCCAATCTGGGCCCGGTTGCCTGGATACCGCAGTGGGGCCTGGGCTGGCTTCTGCAGCGAGGTATTTGCACACCAAACAGCGCCTTCTGCACCACTTCTTATATTAAATGTAAATACGCTGGCTGCAGGTGGGAGGCGGGGCCGTAGCGCTCGTACGGGAGCCGGGGGTGTGAGAGCAGAGCTGCGTTTAATAAAACACAACACCACGCGCCTCTGCTCTTCAGACGGGTTTACTCTGTAAATGATTGCACTCCGAGCTGATGCACGCTGCCTACGGACCTTTATTTCGAGCGCCATTCACAGTTCTGTTTGCGTCTGCGTACGAGAGACCGCAGTGCGCGTTCGGTCAGGTGGAACAGTGACCGCTGCCTGACCGTGGAAGGCGTGCTGTTATTCAGCTGGATGTTCAGTTATTCCGTATCTGGACGGGGAGAGGGAGCAGGGCTGTGCCACGCTGTTTTGTTTTCACCCTAGTTGAGATTGAGTGCAGCTAGTGTAGAATCAACCATAGCCACAAAGTGCAGTTTCTTCACACTGTCTGGGTCCATGGTGTAAGTGTGATTGTGTGTGTGTGTGTGTCTGGTTTCTAATCCTTCTCCTGACCACGAGCACCAGTGCGAGTGTGCCCTGCAGCCCTGCCACGAAGATATTCTGGTATTTCCTTCCTTTCAGTTTCCTGTCTGTGTTGTTGCGAGGTTAGCCAAGCTACCACCAGTCTGACACGCCCTGCAGCAGCTCCCAGTCGAACACACCCTGCAGCAGCTCCCAGTATGACACACCGTGCAGCCCCCAGCCTAACACACCCTGCAGCAGTGCCCAGTCTAACACACCCTGCAGCAGCCCCCAGTCTAACACACCCTGCAGCAGCCCCCAGTCTAACACACCCTGCAGCAGCCCCCAGTCTAACACACCCTGCAGCAGCCTCCAGTCTAACACACTCTGCAGCAGCCCCAGCCTAACACACCTGCAGCAGCCCCCAGCCTAACACACCTGCAGCAGTGCCGTCTAACACACCCTGCAGCAGCCCCCAGTCTAACACACCCTGCAGCAGCCTCCAGTCTAACACACCCTGCAGCAGCCCCCAGCCTAACACACCCTGCAGCAGTGCCCAGTCTAACACACCCTGCAGCAGCGCCCAGTCTAACACACCCTGCAGCAGCGCCCAGTCTAACACACCCTGCAGCAGCCCCCAGTCTAACACACCCTGCAGCAGCCCCCAGTCTAACACACCCTGCAGCAGCCCCAGTCTAACACACCCTGCAGCAGCCCCAGTCTAACACACCTGCAGCAGCCCCCAGTCTAACACACCCTGCAGCAGCGCCCAGTCTAACACACCCTGCAGCAGCCCCAGTCTGACACACCTGCAGCAGCCCCCAGTCTAACACACCCTGCAGCAGCCCCAGTCTAACACCTCTGCAGCAGCCCCAGCCTAACACACCCTGCAGCAGCCCCAGCCTAACACACCCTGCAGCAGCCCCCAGTCTAACACACCCTGCAGCAGCCCCCAGTCTAACACACCCTGCAGCAGCCCCCAGTCTAACACACCCTGCAGCAGCCCCCAGTCTGACACGCCCTGCAGCAGCCCCCAGTCTGACACGCCCTGCAGCAGCTCCCAGTCGAACACACCCTGCAGCAGCTCCCAGTATGACACACCGTGCAGCCCCCAGCCTAACACACCCTGCAGCAGTGCCCAGTCTAACACACCTGCAGCAGCCCCCAGTCTAACACACCCTGCAGCAGCCCCAGCCTAACACACCCTGCAGCAGCCCCAGTCTAACACACCCTGCAGCAGCCCCCAGTCTAACACACCCTGCAGAAGCCCCCAGTCTAACACACCCTGCAGCAGCCCCCAGTCTGACATGCCCTGCAGCAGCCCCCAGTCTGACACGTCCTGCAGCAGCCCCCAGTCTGACACGCCCTGCAGCAGCCCCCAGTCTGACACGCCCTGCAGCAGCTCCCAGTCGAACACACCCTGCAGCAGCCCCCAGTCTGATACGCCCTGCAGCAGCCCCCAGTCTGACATGCCCCTGTGCTTGACGCACTCAGACCCCCCTCGACCCCTCACACACAAGCTTGCTGCTACCCAGTCTTGCTGTATCGCTGTGTGCATATCTGGTGTCTGTTGGAAACTGCGGTTAATCACTGCAGCATTAGCATTGCTCGGACTCTCTGCCGGCTCTTCCTGGAACCGTGGGTAGCCAGGCCAAGGTGAAAGGAGCGGGGGTGGGGGTGGCATGCCTGGCCTCAGCCAGCCGAGCGGATGGCAGCAGTAATAGGTGCTTTCCCACCGGGCCGAGCTGGTTCACAAACACTGATTAGCCGTCACGTGCTGCTGCGGTGCTATAAAAAGAGCAGCGGAAAAAGCGAGCTCTCCCTCGCCGCAGATGTGCTCTCACGGGCCCTGAGCTTTCCGCTCGCCCGTCCTCCTGTGTGCGTTTCTGTTATTGCTGTTCCGGTTTATCTTCCCTAAACTGAACACTCCCTCCCTTCAGTACATTTACTACATATCTGCACTGGGGGAGCTGAGATAGGGAACAGTGAGCTCCTGACTCACGCTCTGCTCCAGTATGACAGGAGCAGCGTCGCTATGGAGCAGCACTGAGCAGCCCTTCGCTGTGTGAGCGCTGTTTCCTGTCTTCATCAGCAGGCCCAGATGGATGGTGTGCATTTCTAACACCGTGTAAGATGTGTGTGGAAGCAGAACAAAGAGCTGGGTCAGTTCCACAGAGTGTATAAATAATGATGTGCTGTGAAGTGATTCGAAATCACACTGCATTCTCCTGAGGAGAGTTTGGAACAGTCAGTTGACGTGGTGGTCGTTGTCTTGAGGTACTTAATGTTGGCCAATCTGATCTTCATCTTGTAGGGTATATTGAGCATTGATTATTTTTCCATCTTATTTTGAATTTAATGTAGATTAATCTTGTGCTTTATTGCCTGCCTGTGTGTGTGTGTGTGTGTGGGGGGGGTTCAGTTATTTGAGTAAATGGTTCTCTGTGTTCTTGTGCTGTGAATAGGGAGGGAAATGTCCCTGTCAATCAAGCACCAAAGTCTAGAGAGACAGTAGGAAGCTGATGAGCAGAGGAAGCTGACTGGCCTCACTGCTGTCTGAGCAGAGGAGTACTCCCCTTGTAGTCAGACCTTCCCCAAACACCATTACAGAGTAGTTGCTGATCAGAGAGGCCACATCTGCTGCCAAGCAGTTTGCAGAAACCAAACAACTGTGTATCTAGAAGTGGCCAGAGGGGCATTTCTTTTTGGAGAACATCATAACCAACATCTGCTGCCATGTATGTACATGAATCCCAGAGATGCTCATGGGAGATGTACCTGGCGTCCCGGCTGTGGAGAGTTGGTGACAGGAATCCTGCGTGATCTGCTCATGGGCAACTGTACCCATGGTGCGGAGCGTTTGGAGAGGTGGGGTGGACGGGGATACACTGCTGTCTAGTTCAGCTTGGCGCAATCGCCGGCACAATGGAAGCAGATTCCAGGAGAATGGTGGGGCTGGAACGTGGCCTGACTGTACCGTACTGTACCTACAGTGCAGACTCATGGCCTGACTGTACCGTACTGTACCTACAGTGCAGACTCATGGCCTGCCTGTACCGTACTGTACCTACAGTGCAGACTCATGGCCTGACTGTACCGTACTGTACCTACAGTGCAGACTCATGGCCTGACTGTACCGTACTGTACCTGCAGTGCAGACTCATGGCCTGACTGTACCGTACTGTACCTACAGTGCAGACTCATGGCCTGACTGTACCGTACTGTACCTACAGTGCAGACTCATGGCCTGACTGTACCGTACTGTACCTACAGTGCAGACTCATGGCCTGACTGTACCGTACTGTACCTACAGTGCAGACTCATGGCCTGCCTGTACCGTACTGTACCTACAGTGCAGACTCATGGCCTGCCTGTACCGTACTGTACCTACAGTGCAGACTCATGGCCTGACTGTACCGTACTGTACCTACAGTGCAGACTCATGGCCTGCCTGTACCGTACTGTACCTACAGTGCAGACTCATGGCCTGACTGTACCGTACTGTACCTACAGTGCAGACTCATGGCCTGACTGTACCGTACTGTACTACAGTGCAGACTCATGGCCTGACTGTACCGTACTGTACCTACAGTGCAGACTCATGGCCTGACTGTACCGTACTGTACCTACAGTGCAGACTCATGGCCTGACTGTACCGTACTGTACCTACAGTGCAGACTCATGGCCTGACTGTACCGTACTGTACCTGCAGTGCAGACTCATGGCCTGACTGTACCGTACTGTACCTGCAGTGCAGACTCATGGCCTGACTGTACCGTACTGTACCTACAGTGCAGACTCATGGCCTGACTGTACCGTACTGTACCTACAGTGCAGACTCATGGCCTGACTGTACCGTACTGTACCTACAGTGCAGACTCATGTGCGATGAGTTAGGGCTTGCGGGGAGAGGCTGGGCTGACACACACATGCTGATTGCAGATGCTGTGGTGCTTTTGATTAGAGTAAGCAGAGGAAATGAGTCCTGTGTTTGGAATGGATGATGTTGTGCATTTCCTCATGTGCGTTCCACTTCCCCCAAAGAGATGAAAGCTGAGAACACAATAAGGCATTATTCAGCGGTGCAGCCTAAACCTCTCAGGCGTCCTATAGAGGCTCATACTGTTTCCTTACTAGTGTCCCTATAGAGAATTTAAATGAACCTGGCTGTACACCAGCTCCAGAACTCCTGGCTAGCAAATTTGCAATCTGAAATGTGCATCAGTCTACTGCTGGTTAATGTCGTCTATAAAGCTCTGCAGTACGTGCTGCCAGCGCAGTCATCCTGCAGAGTGAGGGCTGTCAGATTCAGAACGCTGCCAGACAGCATATCAAAAGAGGCTGTAGAAAATGGCCGCTTTTGGAGCAATACCTGCTGCGCTGTGTTATAAAATATTGAGAATTTTAGATTTGATTTATCATCTTGATTAGCTGCCTTGACTGTGTGGTTATAGATTTTGAAAGTTTTAAAATTGCCGTTCACTCAAAAGTTTACTGTTGCTTGCTTATAGTGTTTAAACTGACAGAACTTCCTAGCAAACTGCTGTTTTGTGACTAACAAGCTATGACTAAATATCCTTGTTAGTTAATAACAAAAAGTATGTACTGACTAGTAGATTCTCAGATTATGACTGTTCACTTGTATATTGCCTGTCATTGTTAAAAAGTTTAGCAGTTTCCTCTGTTCCCACTGATTGGCTGGGCCTGGCAGTGCAGGCAAGCATGAGACACTGTAGCTGTTCTGTGAAAGGAAATCCCAAGGAACAGGAAACAGGAACCCGATCAGCTCATTGGTCGATAGCTCATGCTTCATACTTCCTGTTCCTGCTGTCTCAGGTTCCAGCTGCAAATAAAAAAAACCCTGGTGTGTATCCTTCCATTAGGGTCATGGATGTTCAACACTTTGAAAGGACAGTGTGTTTATGATGTACTGGGAAGCGGTTTTGGGTAGGGCTAAATGGCTGGTTTTAATTGGAGACAGGCAGCTGGAGAGCATCAGGATTGTAGCAGAATGCCATGTTTTTGCTTGGCACAGAGGAAAGGGTTGTATTCCATCTGTACCCTGGAGAAAAAACATCAAGGGACAAGTAGCGCTGAGGAGCCCCCTGCATATAATTTAGTCATATTACCCTACAGCAGGTGTGCATTCATGACTGTGTTCCATGCCAAGGTTGTGAAATCCGTTTCAGAAACAATAAACAGGGTATGTGGCAGTTTGGAATGGCCAGGCCGGATCTACAGTGTTACCATGCAACAGAAGCATGCTTGCCAGAGTTGCGTGTAGGCAGTGGATTCATTTTTCTCCTCTTAATTTGACAATCTACCTTCCTGCAGAAGTCTGTGGCTGTCTATGATAAATGTCTTTATTATTGCCTACAACTTGACATCATGTCAACTGACAAGAGATCTTGCTCTATGAATCTGTAGATACCAGGATATTCAAGCCGAAGTGCAGTAATGTTCGTCTTTGCAGGTTTTGATATGTGACGTCCATTATTCCCCATCTTCACTTTGTACATCATCTTCTTGTGCCTCAAAGGGGCGAATTCTGCACCGTATAAAAACGTGTGGTTATCGATGCTCAAAGGCTGCTTCTGCGCTCATTTGTGCTTAAGGCCTACATTTTCCAGACTGCATTACGGTGTTCTTCAGTCATGTGTGTGTTTAGCAGCCCAGTCAGACCCATCCCAGCCCTACAGGGGAGAGCAGAGCTTCAGCGCTGCGGTGTGTAGCCTCAGCTCCTGATCGCTCCATGTGGAGAGTGTGAGCCGGCGCGGACGGGAGGCCGCTGTGCGCTGGGGAGGCGCTGGGGAGGCGCTGAGGAGGCGCTGAGGAGGCGCTCGGAGCGGAGGTGCTAATGTCTGCGTCTCTCTTTGTCCCCTGGCAGACGGTCGATGACGATGCGATGGAAGCGTGAATGAGGCTTGCGGTGGCGAGAGCTGAATGATGCCCAAGGGCGGGGGTTCTAAAACGCCCCAGCTGGAGGACTTCCCGCTCAACACCGACATGGTGGAGAAGCAGCCTGGGAAGAAGGTAAGACCCGAGCCCTCCGCCGCGGCCTCTGCGCCCTCCTCTGGTCCCGGGTCGTCTCCCAGCGCTCCCCGGGTCCTGGGACGTCTCCCAGCGCTCGGGGCGGCCCATGCATGCTGCTGGACGTGGACGGGCCGTAGTTTTCCCTCAAGGGCCAATTCTGGGTGACCTCCGTGTAGCGATGGCCCTTCTCCCCAATGTACGTGAAGCCCTGGCCTTTTGCTTTGAACCCTGGACTCTCACGATCCGTGGTCCTGCAGGGCAGGGGGATAGGGTCAGTGCCCCACTGAAACCTGGGAGAGTTCCTCAGCAGTTCTGACCCAAGACCTTCTGACCGTGGCCATGTTCCTCTTCCCTTACTATACCAGGACAGGAAAACTTGACTGTTCTAATGCTAGCAATGCCAACCCAAACGAAATGCAGAGGACCAAACTGTATTGGTCAGCACTTTGTTAGCAAACATTTTTAAAACCGTATTGTGTCAGTGTCTCTGTGTTAGATGACGGTGTTCTCTGTTTAAGTTTGAGACTCCTTTGAAGACTACATTTAAGAAAGCACAGCAGGTTCCTAAATAGCCATAGCTTGAAATTGAAGTTCTCTTTTGTTATTGTTGATGTAACCTGTTGGCTTTAGTTATTTTTGTGGTTACTGATGAGGACAGAGGGCTGCTTTATGCTGGTTGGTAACTGCTCTATCTGTACAGTGCTAAAGTGAAACCGTAGCCTGGATGGAGTGAACAAACTTTGACTTTCAGTGAAATGCAAGTCCTTATTTCTCAGCTGTTTAGCAAAGCTCTGCCGTCAACAAAATCAGCTCCATAGTTAGTGTTTCTGAAGAAAAGGTTGAGGACTGATCCAGGGCATGTGCCTCTCCTCTGGCATTAGTGTGCGTTTGCTCAGGAGAGACTGAGAGAGAGACTGAGAAAGAGAGAAAGAAGGCGAGAGAGAGAGATAGAGAGGGGGAGAGAGAGGGGTCTGTTTATCAGTAGCATCATCTCCTCGTTGTGCTTAGTAAAGCTACAGTCTCCCCCTCTCAGCTTTAAATCTCCTCACTGTCATCATTTTGTTTCAATTAGCTGCAATCTGCCTAATATTTTTGTGTGAACAGCAGTTTCCTAGACTGATCGGCAGTTATTCTTAGAAACTCTGTTTCTCATAGTGACTCAGAATAATTCAAATAACATAATAAACAGTTGTGCCAGAGAACAGCTTGGGAAAAGAAGCCATGTTCAGTGAACAGCCAGCTATTCATTCCATTTAAACTGTCTGTGTGTTCCTGATAGATGTGTGGGAATGGGGTTAAGTGGTTGTAGGTGCCGTGTCCAAAGCCCAGTCATGTTCATGTATGAGAGTGAGGTGCAGCTGGAGGGCACAGCCTGTGCATTGGAATAGTGTGTGTGTGTTTGTGGTGTTTAGTACGGATGGTGGAATAGTGTGTGTGTGTGTGTGTTTGTGCTGTTTAGTACGGACAGTAGAATAGTGTGTGTGTGTGTGCTGGTAACTGCTGTGTGGTGGAATAGTGTGTGTTTTTGTGCTGTTGAGTCCAAACGGTAGAATAGTGTGTGTGTTTGTGACTGCTTTGTCCTGATGGTAGAATAGTGTGTGTGCTCGTGACTCCTGTGTGGTATAATAGTGTGTGTTTTCATGCTGCTGAGTACAGACGGTAGAATAGTATGTGTTTGTGTTGTTGAGTACAGACGGTAGAATAGTATGTGTTTTTATGCTGCTGAGTACAGACGGTAGAATAGTATGTGTGTTTGTGCTGTTGAGTACAGACTGTAGAATAGTATGTGTGTTTGTGCTGTTGAGTACAGACTGTAGAATAGTATGTGTGTTTGTGCTGTTGAGTACAGACTGTAGAATAGTATGTGTGTTTGTGCTGTTGAGTACAGACTGTAGAATAGTATGTGTGTTTGTGCTGTTGAGTACAGACTGTAGAATAGTATGTGTGTTTGTGCTGTTGAGTACAGACTGTAGAATAGTATGTGTTTGTGCTGCTGAGTACAGATGGTAGAATAGTATGTGTTTGTGTTGTTGAGTACAGACTGTAGAATAGTATGTGTGTTTGTGCTGTTGAGTACAGACTGTAGAATAGTATGTGTGTTTGTGCTGTTGAGTACAGACTGTAGAATAGTATGTGTGTTTGTGCTGTTGAGTACAGACTGTAGAATAGTGTGTGTATTTGTGCTGTTGAGTAATGATAGTGGAATAGTGTGTGTTTGTGCTGCTGAGTACATACGGTAAAATAGTGTATGCGCTGGTAACTGCAGTGTGGTGGAATAGTGTGTGTTTGTGACTGCAGCAGCAGGAGCGGAGTGTGCGCCTGGCCCGCCGGGGCTGCTGGGAAACGGCTTGTGTATGTACAGCATTCCAGGCTGGATTGCATCAGACGCTCAGAGAGCTCCAGCGTTGCTAGGAGACCCATAAACAGGGCTGCTCACGAAGGCAGCTTTGGAGCGACGCTCTGCCTGTTCCTCTGTGTGCACTGCACTGAGCCCCGCCCTGCTGTGTGTGCGCGTGTGTGTGTGTGTTTGTGTGTGTCTATGTACGTGTGCATGCGCGCATGCTTTTGTACTCGTGTGGGTACGAGCACACACACTTGCTTTGCGCATATGGTGTGTGTACCCAGGCTTGTGCTGTGTGTGGTTTGTGTGTGTGTGTGTGTGTGTGTGTGTTGTCGTGTGCGGGTACAGCGCATGCTTTTGTACTCGTGTGGGTACGAGCACACACACTTGCTTTGTACATATGGTGTGTGTACCCAGGCTTGTGCTGTGTGTGGTTTGTGTGTGCGAGCGTGTTGTTTTGTACGCGTAACTGCTGCGTACGAGAGCGCACACAGAGCGCAGCTCTCCCGCGGTCGGCCACGGCTCCTCTCACTGCGCTGCGTACGGCGGAGCGCAGCGCTGACAGGACCAGGAAGAGGGCCGTGTGCACGCGGTGACATCATAGTCTCATGACTGATGAAGGGCGAGACGTGGCTCTGTGCCAGGATCTCGGGGTGCGGCAGGGCGGGGTCACAGAGGGCAGCTCGCTGGTTGCTGCATTCCCCCCCCCCCAGCGCCTCCACGCAGGGAACCAAGAATCTGGAGCAAAGTAAAGGCCCCAACCCAAAGAACTCTCTAATTAGACTGTTATTCTTGTGCCAAGAATTCAGCTGGCTTCATCTGAAAGCAAGTCCCGCTTTTTCTTTTTTTTTTTTTGGGAGGGGGGCATTACATAAGCTGAGGATTTGGGTTTTTATAATCCTTAAGTCATTCGTTATTCTGCCAAATAAACCTGCAAATGCTGTTCTAATCAAGGCTAGGATGCATGTGCTAGGCGTGTCAGCATTTGATTCTGTGACTGCCCTGTTTTTATAGGTACTGCGTTTTACCAGCTTGTCCCCATCTGTAAGGGAAGCTGCTCAGGTTTTTAATGGCCGAGTCTTTTGGGACGTGAATGTTTCGTGCGTTTGAACCCGCTGTGTTCCGAGCGGCGCTTTTTTTGGGCAGTGTCAGATGAAGCCGTCACTGCAGGCTTTTCCTGGGGCTGCGGAGCCCGTGGTTATTCTTCCTTCCTGTCTGGGACACCGCGTTTTGTGCTTTTGAACCGAGAGGAAATTCCATGGAAAAGTCAGACTCTGCAAATACTGTAATTGCTGGATGTGTGAGCAGACTGGGGAGGTTAAGGGACAGCTCTGCTACAGCTGGCACTCCGCTTGTGGCTCGAAAAGACTGCAAGGCACAGCACTGCCTGTGTCCTGTCTCTGTGCACCACTGCCTGTGTCCTCACCCTGTGCAGCACTGCCTGTGTCCTGTCTCTGTGCACCACTGCCTGTGTCCTGTCTCTGTGCAGCACTGCCTGTGTCCTCACCCTGTGCACCACTGCCTGTGTCCTGTCTCTGCAGCACTGCCTGTGTCCTCACCCTGTGCAACACTGCCTGTGTCCTGTCTCTGTGCACCACTGCCTGTGTCCTGTCTCTGTGCAGCACTACCTGTGTCCTGTCTCTGTGCAGCACTGCCTGTGTCCTGACCCTGTGCAACACTGCCTGTGTCCTGTCTCTGTGCAGCACTACCTGTGTCCTGTCTCTGTGCAGCACTGCCTGTGTCCTGTCATCTTTTGTTTCTGCCTGTGACACATTGATGCACATCTCTCCCTGTGTCCTGTCTCTATGCTTCAGTGCTTGTTGTTTGTTGGGGAGATGGAGAGAGTTCCAGTTTCTGATTGTAATCATTAGTTTTTACTAAAAAATAAATTGAGCTAATCTGACACTGTGCAGTTTGATTTATTCACCATGACATTGCTTTTCATTGTAATGGGCTTTTTGCAGGCTCTGATTCGGTTGAGGGAAGTGGCTCAGTTTGAGATTAATGTGAGGACTTGTGTAATCACTTTCTGCTTCTGCTCTGCAGGATAAAGACAAAATCTCTTCAAACAAGACTCCCAAACTGGACCGAAGCGATGCCGTCAAGGAGATGAAAGAGAAGGCTCCGAAGAGGAAGCTGCCCTTTACTGTCGGAGCCAATGGGGATCAGAAAGACTCAGACTCAGGTGAGGAGCCCCACGCCTCACTTCCTGTGGAAGCGACAGGAAGCCGCGGCGCGCGTGTGAAGATGTGAGAGCGGCCCGCCGCGTGCGCCCGAGCCCCCGGAGAGCGTGCGCCGCGGGGCGCGCGTGTGTCGCCGCGTGTGTCTGTCGCCGCGTGTGTCTGTCGCCGCGTGTGTCTGTCGCCGCGCGCGTCTGTCGCCATGCGCGTTGCCGGGTGCGTTGCCGTGCGAGCGTTGCCGCGTGCGTTGCCGTGCGAGCGTTGCCGCGTGCGTTGCCGTGCGTGCCGCTGCCGAGCGACGGCCACGCGCATCATAATCCACTTACAGGAGATTTCCTCCGTCAGGCTCCCGAGCATCAGAAGCACGGCTATGGAAAAGTGATTATTGTTTTATTTGTTGTTTGTGATTTGTGTAAGCCTGGAGGAGAGCGTGAAAAATATTTGTTGTCTCTGAGACGCATATCGAAACATAGCTGTAACATTTTTTTTTTGTTTCTGACCATATTTGTAGTTTTTGTTTCGGTTTAAGTTTCTTGTGTTTCGGCTGAATTTGATATATTGTTGAAGCGTTCTGTGGGGAATAGAGATGTTTTGTGTACCGCTGCTGAACTCATTTTTTCAGACACGAGCTGTACAGAACTTTACGTTCTTTCAGTTCAGTTTTTAAACTCTGTTCATGCTGTGACTGCACTTAGACTTGGGGGAAGCATCAAAACCCCTCTCTCCTGATATGTAGCATTTCCATATAGGGGCCGGATTAAATATAGGCTGGTTTTTCCCCCCCTCCTCCTTTTTTGGCCCATATGTTCAAAACTCAGCGCAGCTGTTTTGTTTACAGAAACTCTAAATGAAACCATTTGCAATCTTTGGATCCATGACTGTGGCACGGTTTTACTGGGTCTCTCCCTGTGGGCGGAGCCTGGGGGGCGGGGTGGGCATTAAATCTTGTCTTACTTTTGGAAACAAAGGCCCGATTGTTTATTGTGATGCAAATGTGGGCGGGGCCCTGGGTTCTGCAGCAGGGCAGTGGATGTCAGCTCCTTTGTGTCGTTAGCTGCTAGCTGCAGTGCAGTGGAGAGAGGGCCACGTCGCTGCTGTGCCCTCTCGTAGACTCACGTACACCAAAGTGCCATGTGTTCCCTCTCAGTCTGTTTGCTGCATCTGCCAGCCCTCAGTAAGTCACCCATAGTGAATTACACTGTGATTTGTCTTCCTTTATCGCGCCAACACTTTTCTCCTTTCCTCTGTCCCGTGTGCTCCTCTCTTTCTCTGGCTCTCTGCTTGTTTGATCCATTCTGCACGGTCATGCCCCTCTGTGTGTGCCTTTCCCATCGGCCCCCTGCTGTTTGTGCCAGGGGCTGTGGCCTCTGCTGTGTCCCTGTCTGCCCGCTTTCCCATTCAGTTTGCTTCATGTTGTTCTAACCCAACCTCAACTTAGCATTTTTTTTTTTCCTCGTTTTTGTGGTGTTGCTGTGTGTGTGTGTGTGTGTTCATGTGCGCACATGCGTGTCTGCCCCCCTCCCCCCGTTGGGACTGGTAGATTCGGTCCCTGGCCTGCCATCAGAGGCCTGGGATCCCTCCAGCACCACCACCATACTGTCCACTTCCCAGCCGCTCTCAGGTAAACACGCTTCCTTCACTCCTCCTCGCCCCCTCTATTTCTCTCTCGCTCTGTGTGCCACTCCGCTGCAGCAGTCCCACCCCCCCACCCCCCACCCCACCCCATCCGTCATCCTGACCATTAGCTTTCTCTAGGAGGAGCTGGAGGTTCAGATTCCGTAGGTGTGGTGAAGCCATGGTGCCGTTTGAGCTGTAGCTGTGTTATGTATATGGGCCTGCTGTATGGGTGGATTCATAATCCGCTAACAGCAGGGTTAGCTCCTGATGAAAGCGACTCAGCTGTTTCATCTGACCCCGTAAGACGCGCGATCCGCACACCAGCGTGCTGTAGCGGTTTTGGCTGTTCTGCCTGCGCTAATAGAGATATGAATCTGGAAGCGGCGTGATTACATCACCTCCCTCTCCACAAACGCCAGGGCTCCCGGCTTTTCACAGCGCAGCGCGTCTGTTCCTTTCACAAACCGAGAGAGAGAGAGAGAGCACAGAGAGGTACGGGACCTGGCTCTGTGTGAGGGCACACTGCAGCGCGTGTGTGTGTGTGTGTGTGTATATATATGTGTATGTGTGTGTATCTGTGCGTGCGTGCGTGTGTCTGTGTGTGTGTCTGTGTGTCTGCGTGCGTGTGTGTGTCAGGTTGCTTCTCTCCAGTCAGGGCCTAGAAGTGCATAGTGCAATGTGCATTTGGCAGGATAGAGCCTGTGAGCTGTTTTGTGTGGAGAAAGCTGGGAAATAAAGGAGCATTTTTTGGCAGGAAGCGAGCTGCGAGCATGGATGAGGAATGAAATGCTGTTGTTGCTGAGTCCAGGGCTACATTGCAGTACTTGTGCACTTTGAGAGTTGTTACTGGCTATGAACACTGCTGCTCCAGTCCTACTGCAGTCCAATGCTGGCAAAAAGGAGCAGTATCTCCTTTCTGGACTGCGACAGTTGTGTCTCTCTGGGAATCAGTTGTATTGATGCTGCAGTGATACTGTGCTGCATCAGGCTCAGTTGTGTTGGTGCTGCAGTGGTACTGTGCTGTATCAGGCTCAGTTGTGTTGGTGCTGCAGTGATACTGTGCTGTATCAGGCTCAGTTGTGTTGATGCTGCAGTGGTACTGTGCTGTATCAGGCTCAGTTGTGTTGGTGCTGCAGTGATACTGTGCTTTATCAGGCTCAGTTGTGTTAATGCTGCAGTGATACTGTGCTGTATCAGGCCTGGTTCAGTGATACTGTGCTGTATCAGGCTCAGTTGTGTTGATGCTGCAGTGGTACTGTGCTGCATCAGGCTCAGTTGTGTTGGTGCTGCAGTGATACTGTGCTGTATCAGGCTCAGTTGTGTTGGTGCTGCAGTGATACTGTGCTGTATCAGGCTCAGTTGTGTTGGTGCTGCAGTGATACTGTGCTGTATCAGGCCTGGTTCAGTGGTACTGTGCTGTATCAGGCTCAGTTGTGTTGGTGCTGCAGTGATGCTGTGCTTTATCAGGCTCAGTTGTGTTGGTGCTGCAGTGATACTGTGCTTTATCAGGCTCAGTTGTGTTGGTGCTGCAGTGATACTGTGCTTTATCAGGCTCAGTTGTGTTGGTGCTGCAGTGATACTGTGCTGTATCAGGCTCAGTTGTGTTGGTGCTGCAGTGATACTGTGCTGTATCAGGCTCAGTTGTGTTGGTGCTGCAGTGATACTGTGCTGTATTAGGCCTGGTCCAGTGATACTGTGCTGTATCAGGCTCAGTTGTGTTGATGCTGCAGTGATACTGTGCTATATCAGGCTCAGTTGTGTTGGTGCTGCAGTGATACTGTGCTGTATCAGGCTCAGTTGTGTTGGTGCTGCAGTGATACTGTGCTGTATCTGCTGGATTCACTTCTCTGTGCTGTGGTTTATAACAGCAGCACAAAAGCTCAAGTGTTTTTTGGTTTTTTTTTGTAGCCCACGTCCTGTTGCTTGGTTGCAGCGCCTGTATTTTGTATAATGCATGCTGCAGGCTCTTATAGTGACTGCGCGCGTGATGAATGTTATTTCCGTACGATTAGTTTCCTTTGTAGTTTCAGGCTACTAATTTTCTTTTGAAATCATTAGATTGGTGCTGTTGGTAGATTAATGTATTTGGAGTTCTGTGACTGAACTTCTTTCTGAAGGTGAGGATTTTGAGTGCTGACAGAGGAAAAGCATGCGGGCCTTGTGCTGTAAAACCCCGCCTGTAAGACGTGCCTGGCTGGACTGGTTTCTGTAGAAGCGTCTCACAGAGCCGTGCTTCTCCCTCACTGCCGCTCCGCTGAGCAGTGGAGCGCCCGCCGCCTGGCGCCGTGTCTTTTTCGGGGAGGTTGGCGGCGCGGGGGACGGTTCAGAGCAGGCGGGAGTCGTGGCAGCAGAGGCCCGTGAGCTCACCCCCCAACCCCCACCCCTCGCAGTGTCTTCATTAAGGCAGGGTGACAGAGACGCTGCAGGGCACTGCACACGCGCGCACACACACACACACACACCTTCATGTGCGAAGCAAACACACTTTCGCCAGGCTAACCGCTCTGTACAGGCGAACGCTCACGTGGGAGCAGCACCCTAATGTCCCTGTTCAGCAGCGGGTCCCCCCCAGCAGCTGCTTTATTCAGCTCGTTGCAGGGAGCAGCAGGCCTCTCCTATGCTTCAGAAGGCAGGCCGAGGCCCAGAGACGTCTGTAGAAACTGCGCGCAGAAAGCTGCCATTGAATTAGTGAATGCCCCTGGGGGGAGGGCCTAGGTTATGTTGCACTTGCCGTCTATCTGTAATTTTAAACCCCGGTACATTTTGTATAGTTGTGGCTCAAACGAGAACCATATCTGATTTTGTCTGGACCGGGCCGGCTTGCTTTTCAGTAGAATGCTCTAATTGCATTCGGTTTCTCTTAAGAGATTTCGCTGGCAGAGAGCGCTGCTTCTGAGCTCTTTGTAGTTGTGGTGGGGACCCTTTGCTGCATTGAGAAGAGCAGATCAGCACTTCTTTAATTCCCTGGGTTCATAAGTATGCTGCATGCGCACACCGGTCAGGACCTCAGACCACGGGTCTTAACGCTCAACACGCCGCGAAGGTGCTCTTTGTTCAGCAGGGTAACGTACGCGGCGACTGCCTGGATACACAGAGTCTGCGCGCAGCTGGAACCTTCTGTGATGTCATTCAGTATCTCGTCACTTTTTTAGGATGATCCTAAAACTAATATGGTGTGTTGAACTGACGTACTGCACAGGAGTTAACTTTCATATTTCATTTATTTTCCACTTAAAGTTAATTGAGCTATTTGCCTCTGATCTTGTTGATGCCTAAAATGAACAGGGCTGAGGTTTGTATCTTGTTAATGTGGGATGTATGTTGTAAAGCTAGCTAGCCTGCTGGTTGGTGCACAATGATTACTTAGTTACTGGTACTGCAGGCTAAGCAAGATGACAATAACACTTGCACTTTGTTTCTCCAGTGGTCAGGCTGACACTACTATATATACATAGCTGTAGTGTTGTGGACTTTCCAGGCGCACTAACAGAAAACAAACCATGTTGTGTTAAGGAAGAGAAGTTGAGCCATTTCATTTCCTTTCTGTGGCAGCTGAGAATACGGTGACTTGGCATTCTGTGGGCGCTTCCTGTGTGCTCTTCCTTGACTTCCTGTTTGCCAGCCGTGCGTAGCTGGCTCCAGGGCGCTGCTCCAGCGGTCAGTGGCGAGACGCTGCAGCTCTGTGCTGCTCCCGCGGGCTGGAGTAGAAGGAAATGGCTGTGTGTGCAGCCTTGACCTTTTCCTCTGCTCAGACACTCCGAGTGGCTCTCCCCCACTGATGGAGCTGATTCAGTGAGCGTGTCCCTCAACATGTTCCCCCCCAATGTCAGACAGAGCGCATGTTTTAGGATCATCCAACAGCTGAGGGAGGCCGTTTCTAAGAATAAAGCTGGGAGTGAACTGGATTCCCAACGTGTGTGTCAGAGTGTGTGTGTGTGTGTGTGTGAGAGAGAGAGTGTGTGTGTGTGTGTACATGCGCTCGTGGCTGGCCAAGGGGAGGAAAGTCCCTTCCTCTGCTTGGTTCATCCCCCTCAGCTGCTGACCCAAATTCTCCCCACCCTTCAGCCATTCAGACCACACTGCAGACTGACCTGCACACCCTACATAGTAACCTACTCTCAAGACCAGGTCTGAATCTACACACTCCACAGAGTAACCTGCTCTCAAGACCAGGTCTGAATCACAACTCCACAGAGTAACCTACTCTCAAGACCAGATCTGAATCTACACACTCCACAGAGTAACCTGCTCTCAAGACCAGGTCTGAATCTACACACTCCACAGAGTAACCTACTCTCAAGACCAGGTCTGAATCTACACACTCCACAGAATAACCTGCTCTCCAGACCAGGTCTGAATCTACACACTCCACAGAGTAACCTGCTCTCCAGACCAGGTCTGGATCTACACACTCCAATAAGTAACCTTCTCTCAAGACTAGGTCTGAATCTACACACTCCAATAAGTAACCTTCTCTCCAGACCAGGTCTGAATCCACGTACTCCACTAAGTAACCTACTCTCAAGACCAGATCTGAATCTACACACTCCACAGAGTAACCTACTCTCAAGACCAGATCTGAATCTACACACTCCACAGAGTAACCTACTCTCAAGACCAGGTCTGAATCTACACACTCCACAGAATAACCTGCTCTCCAGACCAGGTCTGAATCTACACACTCCACAGAATAACCTGCTCTCCAGACCAGGTCTGGATCTACACACTCCAATAAGTAACCTTCTCTCAAGACTAGGTCTGAATCTACACACTCCAATAAGTAACCTTTTCTCAAGACTAGGTCTGAATCCACGCACTCCAATAAGTAACCTTCTCTCAAGACTAGATCTGAATCCACACACTCCACTAAGTAACCTTCTCTCAAGACTAGGTCTGAATCCACACACTCCACTAAGTAACCTTCTCTCAAGACTAGATCTGAATCCACACACTCCACTAAGTAACCTTCTCTCAAGACTAGGTCTGAATCCACGCACTCCACTAAGTAACCTTCTCTCAAGACTAGGTCTGAATCCACGCACTCCACTAAGTAACCTTCTCTCAAGACTAGATCTGAATCCACACACTCCACTAAGTAACCTTCTCTCAAGACTAGGTCTGAATCCACGCACTCCACTAAGTAACCTTCTCTCAAGACTAGGTCTGAATCCACGCACTCCACTAAGTAACCTTCTCTCAAGACTAGGTCTGAATCCACGCACTCCACTAAGTAACCTTCTCTCAAGACTAGATCTGAATCCACGCACTCCACTAAGTAATCTTCTCTCAAGACTAGATCTGAAAACAATCCCAGGAGAGTAACCTGTGCTAAAGACCAGCAGGTGTGAATCTGAACACAGCAGAGTAATAAGCCAGGTCTGAGCACACACGCTAAGCACTAAGAGGCTCATGCTCATGTCTAGCTCCAAATCCACTATACACAAATGTACTGAACAAGGCTGCATCTGAATCCACTAGGGAGAATGCCAGACACTTATTGAATTCATAATATGATAAAAATGCCAAGTGAATGCAAGAGTGAATTTACAGTAAAAAAAAATAAATAAAGAAGTTTCTAAAGCAATTGTGCTGTCTGGTACTGCAGTATTAAAAAAAAAAAAAAAAAAATATCTGAACTTTGCTTACCTATGAAGCTTCTCATTTCAGTATGTTTAATAGGAAGTAGATACCCAAGTCTCATTGTACAGTGATTCAGGACTATTTACAGACAAGCTTCTGCAGACTGCTTCCTCCTGTGACTTTTTGTGTAAGTAATGTCATCAGAGTGACTAAGAAAATATAGCAGGATGATACTGAGGTCTTGAATAGTTTGCTGCAGGATTTAAATTGCCTTTTTTCTTTTCTTTTTTTGTGGATTGAGCATCTTTTGTTTGAATAAATAAACCTTAGCACCTCAAGTATGGAAAGCTTTCTAAATGTCCTCAGTTGCTAACGTGTGCAATTTTGGGGTTTGTGTGAGGGATGAGTAGGCCAACTGCCATTCTGTTATGGAGGTTGTTTTCCACAGTATTACATGTTTGGTTGGCCCATCCACTAAGGCCTTTTGACCAACTGAGCCGATCAGAAGGCAAGGGGGCGTGGCATGTTTATGTCAACTGTAACTGTGCAGAAGAGATTCTGTAAATGATGTGTGGTTCTAGTCTGCCCTGAACATTTTGTATTGTAATTGAAGGTAATTGGTCACAAACGATGGGCGGGTGATGGGCAGGTTTTCAAAGGCTGCGGCAGGTTTTCCTTGAGTGACATTGTGGTTTGGGCTGCCATCAGTACCTTGGAATCTTTTTTTTTTTCTTCCAATATGACAAAGGCTTGCTCTGCCGTGTTCTGGCTGTTGGGTGTGATAGCAGCTGATCTGTCGCATCATTATCCGTTATCTGCAACCCCATACTGGTGCGTTCTTAGCACTGTGCAGAGGGGAGTTTAGGAGAAAGAACCGAAGTATAACTTAGTTTTATTAATTTATTTATTTGTTTTGCTTAATTCTGTTCCATGAGTGTGTGGGATTGAGTAAGATGCTGAGTCCTTCTCTACTGTCCTTGTACATTTATTTCCATAGGGGAAACACAAATGATTTTTATTTATTTATTTATTTTTGTGCATTCATTATAGAACTACTGGGCCTGTATGTTGCTCAGTGATTAGATATTTCAACCAATGCATTTATAAGTAACAGGAACTCTGTTTCTTCCAGTTCATGCTATTTTTTTATCTTGTGCTCAGTTTATAGCTATCAAATATTTTTACCAGTAATATCTACCATCGTAAACCATGTAGGCTAGATGTGACAAAGATGCTTTAAGGTGGATTTTTTATCTTCTTAATGTTCTATGGTAAGTGATGATTTTTGGATGTTTCTTTTCTATCTCTGGGATTTCAGGTTTCGCTTACCTGATCTTTAGATTTCCATTTCATTGATGGTGCAATTTTGTGGCTCTGAACCTTAGCCTGTTGTGATCAAAAAGTAATTCAGCTTTTGTATGTTTGTACTGATCAGCCAAAGCTAGTCCCTGTGTGTGTCTCTTGATTGTGCACCCCCACCCCCCACCCTGTTTCAGGATACCTATCGCCTCTCTCTATTCTGCATAGGCTTATGCTGGTATCAGGCCTTAAGCCTCTCTGCAGCCCGTCCTTGCAGCAGACATCATTGAGCTGTCACAGCATGGAGACACGCCTGTCTGCTGGGTACTTCCAACAATGAGGGTTTGTGTTGTCATTTCCTAATGGCCTTCACACAAATCCAGGCAGAAGGCCCCCCCCCCAACACACACACACACACATACGCACACAAGCACATGCACACACACACACATACGCACACAAGCACACGCATACGCACATGCACACACACACACACACGCGAACGTACACGTGCCAACAACACCCCAACACACCAACACTACGCACACAGCACACGCATAGCAATCACACACACCCCATACACACCCGTACAACACACGCACCCAAACACACCACACACACCCGCTTTGACTCCAGCCTCCAGCCCTTCATAATACCAGGGTCATTACTGCTCTGGATCCCTGTTTTGAAAGGCTGCTAAGGCAACCTCAATATTCTTCGTCTCCCCTAACTTCCAGTGCCTGCAGACATGTTGGGACTGCTTCTGTGGCTTCTGTTATTGGAGTTTGAAATGAAGGAATGCATTCAAATGTATTCAAGGGCAGCGGAGCTGGATAAATGTAGCATAAGCCTTTGCAGATGTTTGTGAAATTCATCAGCTTTGACTGGAAAATATTTTTTAAATGATTCCTCTTTATATTAATTGTGCTCTGGCCTTCAGCAAATCATGTTGTGTGCAACAACTGTCAAAGCTGCAAATCTCTGCCATCTTCTGTCGCATAACGACAGGGGCATTTTTCGCTTTTTAAAAGAAATGTTTCAGTGGTGCTCATGAGTCTGGCAGATTTGGCGCTGATGTCTTTGTGCCTTGTAATAAGTGTGAAGCGATCGATGTGAAGCCACTACTAAGAGTGTCAGTATTACGGTATCGTGGCAACATAATGCATTAGCACCCAGACCAATCATTTTTGGGTGTGTCCTAGTGCAGCTGCGTTTGTCCAGTAAGTTTCCAGTGTGGTGGCCTTGACTTGGGCCCGAGTTGTTTTCAATGTTGTCACAAAGGCAGGTTCCACCCTCAGAAACACAAAGCCCGAGCCCTGTAGTCTTCCTGTATCTTTCTCCCCCAGGGCAGTTGGCTAATTGCTCAATAAGGCACCACTTTCAAACCGAGGTCACATAGGTCAGGTCAATTTCCCCCCCATCTGAACGGAGATTGCTAACGGTACGCACAACCAGGCTCTCACCCTGGGGTCAGTGGGTTCACTTACTAAGAGAAAGGCTTCGGGTTCTTTATCTGAGGTGGGTGCAATACAAGAAACAGCATGCTCTGTGTTTGTGTTGTCAGTTAGGAATGGCTAATCGCAGTTTGTGCGCTGAGGAGAAGGCAGCAGAAAAGGCTCCAGTGCTGTCAGCGGTCCCGCGAGCGTCCTGTCTGTCGCGCGCGGTGACTGCGCTTGTTCCCCGAGCAACGGGCGTGACCTTGCCTTCGTCCTCTCCTCGCAGAGAAGCAAGGCCCGGAGCGGAAGCGCATCAAGAAGGAGCCCACCAACACCAGGAAGTCTGGCCTGGCGTTCGGGGTGGGCGTGCCGGGGATCCGGACCGGGTACCCACTCTCCGAGCGGCAGCAGGTGGCTCTTCTCATGCAGATGACGGCTGAGGAGTCGGTCAACAGTCCCGGTAAGTGCTTATCATGGCGGCCGTGTCTCCTGTCAGCTGCGTCCCTGTTGCTCTCAAACCTGGCCTCATTAAATCCGGCACCATGTGACGAGAATGAAGTTAAACAATTTCTTTTCCTACGTCAAACGTGCCTGAGTTTTTCTGATCTGGGGTGCTGTTTTTGCGTCTTTGAGAGAGCGTGAAAGCATTGTGTGGTTCCCATTTACCAGTTTGTACTTATATTTGTGTATGGGTATGTGACGTATTTGTGAACCACACACTCAGGGTAAAGTAATCAGACCATATTGCATAATTGAATTGGTTTAAATAATCCAAAGGTTGCAAATTTCAAGTTTCCTGGTTGCATCTTCAGGCTCACATCTATCCGACTATATATAAATATAATATTTTCCCTCTACAGTTTTAAATATATGGTGTATTCATATTCATATATGTAATGGATGTCTTTTGTCACTGTTGATTCAGTTGCTGGTACCCACAAACTATGTAATATAAATATAATGAAGAAGGAATACACCCTATCTAGTCTATGTGGTGATCACAGCACATGTTATGGTGGACAAATCTGGGCTTATTTCTTTCAGTGTTAGAGCGCCACGCACTGGTGGAAAATAGTTTGCATTACTTTCATTTGATTCCTCTTGCACAGATCAAGAATTTTTGTTTATTTCTACCATGCTTTTACTCGTTTAAAATTGTATTTGAATGCAGTTGGCTTAATCTCACTGTTACCTTTCAGACACAACACCAAAGCACCAGTCACAGTCAAGTCTGGGTCAGAAGGGAACGCCAAACTCCGCCTCAAAAACCAAAGACAAAGTGAACAAGCGCAACGAGCGGGGCGAGACGCGGCTCCACCGGGCCGCCATCCGCGGGGAGGCGCGCCGCGTCAAGGAGCTCATCAACGAGGGCGCCGACGTGAATGTAAAGGACTTTGCAGGTGAGGAACACCACCTTTTGTAGGCCACGGTTTTTCCTTTTGGAGCTTATAACCTGATTATTGTCGGACTTAGCCTTTTCAGTTTATACCGCTGCTGTTGTGTAATAAAAATAAGCACGCCATATCGACAGGCCTCCAAAACAAGACTGTATTCCTGTCATTTGTGTCAGAAAAAGGCAAGAATCTGTGGCCTGTTTTGCAGTTAATTTGTTTTTGCTGTTAATATTAAACAACAGCCGGAAGCCATAAGGAGCCCTGAACTATGTGCTACCAGCAACAGCATCTACTAGATCTCCCCCTCCACTCTGAATGTACGGATGCCTCCGAACCCCCTTCTCAAGTTTACGTGTGCTTTTCAGGCTGGACTGCACTGCATGAGGCCTGCAACAGAGGTTATTACGATGTGGCCAAACAGCTGCTGGCAGCGGGGGCAGAGGTCAATACCAAGGGTCTGGATGACGACACGCCTCTACATGACGCATCCAATAATGGGCACTTCAAGGTGAGCTTGTTCATGGCCAGTTTCCTTCAAGGCTATCAGTTTATCCATGTGAATATCGTATCCGTATGGCATAGTTGTGCTTTAGAATTTGTGACTTCTTGAAATCCCAGACAGAGCACTTGATATTGATTTTTTTAATTTTAGTTTATTATGCTGTTAAATAAAGACTTACTTGAAGATTATCTTCTTGCACAAATAAACCATCTAAAGCATTTGAACCACTGATGCCCCTATACTAGCCATTGAATAGCCAACAGGTCTTTGGAAACCTTTTTATGTGTTTGGAATGAAAACACACCAAACTCTCTAGACCAAATATGGATCAAAACCATACATTAAGTAATATCAAACACTATTCCTTTAAAAAATGTGTTACTTAAATTCTGGACTACATGTAATTTGACAGTTTAAATGTTCTTTAGCTCACGGCTGATGCATATTTACTTCATCTCGTTTATAGGTTGTGAAGTTGCTATTGCGATATGGAGGGGATCCTCGACAAAGCAACAGAAGGGGTGAAACTCCATTGAAAGTAGCAAACTCCCCAACCATGTTGAATCTGTTGCTGGGAAAAGGCACTTACACCTCTAGTGAGGAAAGCTCTTCAGGTCAGTGTGAATGAGCTGAGAAAGTATGTTGAATTATGCAATAAATCGAAAGTAGTTTCATTTTGTTCTCACTCGTGTTACATTACATGGTATCAAATATATCACTAAGATATCACTAAGCACAATAAATGTTTTGTTGAATAGTCAGCGATGTCCTACTGAATAGTCATTGGTATACTCTTCCTCAACAGAATCTTCAGAGGAGGAGGATGCGCCGTCATTTGCCCCATCCAGCTCGGTTGATGGCAATAACACAGATTCTGAGTTTGAGAAGGGTCTGAAGCTGAAAGGAAAATCCCTTGACCCGCCTAAATCCACACCCGTGAAAGATGAGTATGAGTTTGATGAGGATGATGAAGAGGAGCGAGTCCCGCCTGTGGATGACAAGCACCTGCTCAAGAAGGATTTCCGTAAAGATTCCGCAAGCAAAGCAAACAGCTTAATTTCCATCCCTAAAATGGAGGTCAAAACCTATTCCAAAAGTAACTCGCTGACACCAAAGAAGACTGCACGGCGAATCCTTTCTGATACCAACAGCTCAGATGAGGACGATCGAACCTTGTGTTTCTCCCCAACACCAACGACACGACAGTTGGCACCAGCAAGCAACAACAAGAGCCGGGAGTCTGCTGTCCTGACCTCCAAGTCGCAAAAAGAGAAGAGCAAAGTCAAAAAGAAGAGGAAGAAGGAGACTAAAAACAGCACCAACAAGGAAGTGCGATTTGGAAAACTCAGTGGCAAATTCTGTACCTCCGAGTCTGAGAGCGAGGACATGGAGAGCGAGGACGACAAGGGCTCTGTACAGAGCTCAAACTGTATAAAGGACTCTTCTGCTTTGAGCCTAAAAGAGTCGTCTGTATTCAGTTCGCTCTCTTCGTCATCTTCTCACGGGAGCCTGGGCTCCCAGAAACTGACACAGTCACTAGCCGAGCAGCACCCAAAGCAATGGAGGACAGACAACTGGAAGACCGTGTCTTCTCCGGCATGGTCTGATGTCAGCTCACTCTCAGACTCTGTCAGAACCCGGCTCTCAAGCGAGTCGGACTACTCCTCAGGCGATTCAAGCATAGAATCTGTGAAACATGTGAAAAAGAAGACGCAGGTAAACAGGAAGAAAAACAATGTACACACAAGTACGTCAGAGAAAAGGACAACCTCTGACTTTTATAAAAGCTCCAACACAGATGGGTCAGTCTCCAAGATGGATAAAGATGGTAAAGTGTTGAAAAAGCATAAAGTTAAACACAAACACAAAAATAAAGAAAAAGACAAGGCCCCCAGCCTGGTGCTAAACCAAGACATGAATGAAAAATTTGTCAAGAGCTTTTCTTTTGATTTTGATGATACACGGCAAAAGTCTCTTATTGTTGAGACTGAATCTCCCTCTGAAAACAAAGTGAAGTCCTCCAAACATGAAAAAGACCGGCTGTCCAAGGTCAAGTCAGAGGACAAGGAGTGGACCTCTGTAAAAGAAACAGTCAGGATTGCTAAAGAAGAAAAATCTAAGAAAACAAAGGATTCAACTAAGGACAAGGCGAGCAAGGATGAGAAGGATAAACCCACAAAATCAGAAAAAGCAAGAAACCTCAAGGAAAAGGATAAGCTCAAGGAGGAGAAACAGAAGACCCACAAGGATGAGAAAAAGAAAAAATCCAAGGACAAGTCCTCTAAAGCAGACAGAAAGAATGAACAAAAGGAGGATAAGCATCTCAAATCTGAGAAAGAGAAGAACACAAAGGAGGAAAAGTCAAAAAAGGAAAAAGTACCCAAGGAGGAGCCTGAATATGATGCCCGTTTTTTAGAATTAGAAGACGGCAAGCTTAGTGCCTCAGATGATCCCCATGACCGATGGGTGTCAGATCTCTCTTCTGACTCCTCTCTCTATGGTGATGATAGCTGGGATGCTCCAGTGAAGGAGTACAAGGAATACAAAGCAAACAACACCGTAAAACTCATTGTTGAGACTGTAAAAGAGGAGAGCCGAGATCGAAAGAAGGAAAACAAAGTCAAGGACAAGAAGTTGGAACACACTGAAAAAAGAAACGAGAAAGAGACCACATCCAAAAAGAAGGAAAAGGATTTTTCAGAAAAGGTCAGTGACAAGAAGAAAGACCTGTCCGATAAACAGAAGTTGAATTCCAACTACCTGTCAGAAAAGGAGAAGAAGAGGAAGGAGCTTGCAGACGGCACAAAAGAAAAAAAGGAGAGGGATTCTGTGGACAGCAGCAGAGAAAGAAAAGATTCCTACGAATTCACAAAAGAGAGGAAGGACTCCAAAAATAAACAAGATGATGGTTTAAGAGATGACTATATAAGTGAAGGCTTTTTTAGAGACAAAGCTGAGAATGACCTTGTTGGCAAATCATCAGAGATCAGAGAAAGAAATCATTCTGGAAAGGAAAAGAAGGGGGAAAGTGTGGAAAAGGAGAAGAAAGAAAAATGTAAAGGCGACAAACATAAGGAGAAGTCCGAGAAGGACAAAGGTGAGAAAATCTCCACTGAGAAAGCTTCCAAGGAGAAAGACACCGATAGAGGCTCCAAAGACAGAAAGGATGGAATTAAAGACAAACACAAAGACTCCCATGGTAAAGAAAAAGAAAGAAAAATGTCCTTAGAACAAGGAAAAGAAAAGAAAGAGAAACCCTCTCTGGAAAAGCATGCTGACCGGGAGAAGGATTTCCTAGAAGCAAAGAAAGATGAGAGAAAAGCAGAAAAGATGAGGGAAAAGACCTGGTATAAAATTCCTGACATTTTCACTGATGAGAGTGAGGATGAAGAGAGAGATTTCAGCAGAGGTGTTAAGTTCAGTGATTCTCTTAGTTTTACTGAATCACACCGGAAGGACATGACGCCTGACAGAGATGAGGCAGATCTTTTGCAAAGTGAAAAACACAGAAAATACTCTGCAGAGGGGAAGCAGCACTCTGGTGAAAAGCTTAAAGAAAAGGACTATAAAGACAAGAAAAAAGACAAAATCGCATTTGACAGTGGGAGAGAGAGAAAGGGCTCCTTAGAAAAAAATAAGGACAAAAAAGAGAAGGATTCGGGAGATGGGAAACACAAGGAACGTAAAGACCGGACCTCTGTCGATTCAAACCTGGAGAAGAAAAACAAGCAAAAGTTACTTGACAAAAGGCACTCCATTGAGGAAAAGCCTAAGGGCAAGTACAAGGACAAGCTTGACAAAGACCAACTAAAAGACAGGAAATCCTTGAAAGGAAGCGGTGAAAATGAGAAATCCCTCCTGGAAAAGTTGGAAGAGGAGGCCCTGAATGACTACAAGGATGACTCCAATGACAAAATCAGTGAGATTTCATCGGACAGCTTTACAGACCGGGGCCACGAACCAATTCTCAGCAGCTTCTATGACTCTTCAAACATCAGCCTTCCAGACATCTCAGAGGACAGACGAGACTCACTGTCTATATCCTACCCACAGGACAAGTTCAGAGAGAAAGAGAGACAAAGGCATTCATCCTCATCTTCATCCAAAAAAAGTCACGAGAAAGACAAAGTGAAAAAGGAGAAATCAGATAAGCGGGACAAACCTGAAGAGATCAAAGAGACCTATGGGCGCAGAGAAAGCCTGCCCTTTGAAAAGGAACCTATGCCTTTGGAGGCTGACCCTTATACTTTCCCTTATGGGGCTAAGCCTGATGGAGAGGACGATTTGGATAAGACTTTGGAGTTTGAAAAGGAGATGTCGAAAAAAACTGACAAAGCTAGCAGCATCATTACCAGCGAGAAGGTCAAAGACAAAAAGAAAAAAGAGAAACATAAGGAGAAAGTTAAAGAAGACAAACACAGATACACAGATGGGTTTAGCTCTTTTAAACATCTAAAAGAAGATCAGAAATCTGGATTGAAGGAGAGCCCCCATGTCATCAGTTTAAAGGAGAAGTCTAAGGAGGACAGTCCAAAATTTGAGGCCAGAAAGAAAGACGTATTGGACAAGGACAGTAGAACTGATTACATAAAGTCAAAGGCAAAAGAAGAAAATGACCGGGTCAATCAGTCCAAGGACACAACTCGGAAAGACTGCCGTCCACGCGAAAAGCTGCTAGTTGATGGTGATCTCAGGTTGACAAGCTTTGGTAAAATGCTTAGTCAAAAGGACCAGGAAATTGAGGAGCGCCATAAAAAACACAAGGAAAGAATGAAACACATTGAGAAACTGAGACACAGGTCAGGAGATCCTAAATTGAAAGATAAAACTAAATCCAGTGAGGACCTCCGGAAGAACCGCCCAGATCTGTCCTCTAAAAAATCAAGTTCTGTAGAAACTGCAATAAAAGAAAAGAAGCCAAAAGATGTTAGCATACCTGCTCAATTAATGTCTCCTGACAGAAAGTCACAGCCTATGGACAGTCAGAATTCTAAAGACTGGCTGGCAGGACATCAAATGAAGGAGAACCTACCAGCTTCTCCTAGGCCAGATCAAAATAGACCTACCGGTGTGCCCACTCCAACATCTGTGATTTCAGGTCCTAGCTATGAAGATGTCATGCAGACTCCACGCACTCCATCATGCAGTGCAGAGGACTATCCTGATCTAATGTTTGACAGCATTGATTGCCAGAACTCATCTGCTATGACTATGTCCATAAATGCTTGCTCTCCATCCTTCTTTGACAGGTATTCTAATGCACCTCACAGCTTCCAGGAAAACACTTGTCTTACACCTGCAAAGAACCTTCAGATGCCTGTCCTTAGCTGTTCAGCTTCAGTAGATGTTAGGCCTCTGGAAGAGGAATTCAAGATAGATACTGACAAGTTTCTCAGACAGCAGAGTATGCCTGCTACCTCTGAGTTGGAGTCTTCAGTCCCACACCAAACAGAAGAAGATCAGGCATCAGTAGACCAGCTTGATCACTTAACTCCAGGTTTTTCTCCTCATGTTGGAATGTCCTCTCCAAGGCATGAGCCAGCCCAGCCCACGTCAGATGAAGTGTCTGCCACCATCACTACCAGAGATGGAGAACAGCTTCCTGAAGGGGTCTACAGCAACTTACTGTTAAAGCCTTCATCTCCAGATGATAGGCTGGACCCTCAGGAGTCCTGTTTGGACATTGTTGCCCCACCAACCCCTGCCCCAGCAGCTCTCCCACCTCTGGATATTGATGAGCTCTCAGAACCACCACTACCATTGCCTCTGTCCCCACGTAGTGAGCCTGCTCTTACTTCCTCTGATCCCGTGAGTGACTTCCTGCCATTGGTTGTGGAGGAACAGGAGGATGAAGATGAGGATGAGGATGAGGAGGGTGGAGATGAGGATGATAATGAGGAAAATGACCCAGGGGAGGGTGAAGGTGAAGATTTTGTTGAGGATGAGAATGTAGATCACTCAAGGGATGACACTTCCTTTACACAATGTGCTGTAGAGGCAATGAAAAAGGATTGGGGTGAATCTCCAGACAGAGGAGGTTCAGACGATATGCTTAGTGTTACACCAATTTGCCCTGCTGTGAGCCTTGTGGAAAACTCCTGTGATCACTCAGTCACTTGGGTTCCAAACCCGGAGATTCTCCTGAAATCTCCTCAAAGACCTTTTGTGGACTTGTCATCAACCTCCAAGATTGTCCCTTTCCCACACCTGGAGGACAACTTGCAACATTCCCTCCCAACAGCAGTATCCTGTCCCCCATCAGCAACTTCACCCTACTCTGTGTTTCCCAGACCTTACTGTCATACACAAGCTCATGTTCCACAGTCTGACATTGAAGAACATAAAGGCACAGTAGATGACATCCCCACACCTGTAAAACCTATTACAGCACCTGTGGAATCTGAATCCATGTTGTCCTCCTCTACCAGGCTAGATTCCTTTTTCACTGAGTGCAAGTCCATCTCTGAAGACAACCAGGTTGTGTCTGAGCCTTCATGCTTGACAACAGACAACCAGCCGGATTCTCTCAGCTATATCTCTGAGAACAGCATGGCCCCCCCTGTGAGTCATGACCCAGTGGTTCCCTGGGCAGATCCTTTTGCTACTACTGTAGAAGATTTGGATGATCTGGGGCCCTTCTCTTTGCCAGATTTACCTTTACAAGACAAGGAAATCCAGGACCCTAATATCTCAGAACCAGGGCTGCCAGACTTTAAACATCCTCCTAATTATATTGCATCTCCATCTAATGAATTAAGAGAGGAACCTGATCCGATGGAGCTTAACATGCCTGGCATGGCAAAAACGCCTTGCTCTCCTTCTGTCCCAATGAGTGAGCCTGCAAGGAATTTATTTGACGCTTCCGAAGATGACTGCAGGTCGGATCATGAGTTGGATTCAGAACCCCAGAAGGTTCCAGAGAACAACTCCACCTTTACAGCAGAACCAGAGGACAAGTCATCATTGAACGAGAATGCTGAAAATGATGGAAACGCTTTGTTGTCCACCGCTGATCCCAACAAAAACCAAGACACGCTAGCAGACTCTTCAGTGGAGAAGTCCACGCTGGCAGCTGTGACTGTATGCCCTGACACTGTTTCCAGTAGTGAACCAGACAGCAGTGAACAACAGAACCCAGCCATTACAGCTCCAGCCGAGAGTAGTCCAAGTCACTCCACTCCAGTGTCAACAATCGCGCATCCCGCTACAGTCCAAGTGTTTGAACCTCTTGACACAGTACCCAAGGCAGCAGTTACAACCACAGCTGAAATTCCTAAGAAGGTGGAGGAGATTCCACAGAGGATGACCAGGAATCGGGCGCAGATGTTAGCTAACCAGAGCAAACAGAATAATTCTTTGCTTGCAGGCAACTTGACATCGTCTACCCCATCTCACAGCACCACCACTGCTCCCACTGTCATCACCACCTCATCCTCTGTCACCCTGGAGAAAGAGAAAGAGCCCATCACCACCACTCCCAGCGCCACCCCCACCGTTGTCAGCAAGGGCAAAGCTCGACTCACAGAGGAAGATGATGCTCAGGCACAACATCCACGGAAACGCAAGTTCCCCCGGTCAAGCCAGCAGCAAGTGCAGGTTCAACTGGTCAACACCGCGATGCAGCAGACAAGGGAGATGATCCAGCAGACGCTCGCCGTCATCGTCAATGCCATCAAGCTGGATGACATTGAGCCCTACCACAGTGACCGCTCCAATCCCTACTTTGAGTACCTGCAGATCCGCAAGAAGATCGAGGAAAAGCGGAAGATCCTTTGCTACATCACGCCCCAGGCTCCACAGTGCTACGCTGAATATGTGACCTACACTGGGTCCTACCTCCTGGATGGCAAGCCCCTCAGCAAGCTGCACATTCCTGTGGTAAGTGCTTTGTATGTTTGTGTCTGCTTGGATTGCACTCCTTTATACCAGTCCCTGATTCAGCTCGTTTTTTCCACTCACAAGGCAGCTTAGCCTTATTTGTAATTTGTCATCAGAACCAAGAGAATGACACTGTGTGCTTTCGTTTTGAATATTGAACATGTTCTACGAATAGGCGCAAAGGCATGGCTGAAGAGTGGGGACATGGCTTGACGACTCTGTTCTGATTTCTCAGATCGCTCCACCCCCATCCCTGTCAGAGCCCCTGAAGGAACTGTTCAGACAGCAGGAGGCAGTGAGGGGGAAGCTGCGCTTGCAGCACAGCATTGAGCGGGTAAGCACAGGCTCCCACTGTCTGCTCCAGTATCCCTCCTTCTGCTGCCATGGCAAACATTTATTTGTGACAAACCATTTTGAAGTCCGCTGTTCAGAAGTGTTGAATCCTGTGATGCACTATAATACAACGAAAGCTTTCTTTATTGTTCAAAATGAACTCCAGTGTGCATTATTAAACAAAGCAAGAATACTCCAGTGTATTATACTGCTATGTATTTTGATGAGCTTGCAAAACTCGATTGTTTCATTCATTGTTTCATTGGTTTTCATGTTTTAACATTAACCTTTATTAACATTGAGGGTCATTGAAGAGCTGTTGAATAACTCTCTTTTTTAATAACTCTTCTTTCATGTCACAGGAGAAGCTGATTGTGTCATGTGAACAGGAGGTACTGCGGGTCCACTGTCGAGCGGCCAGGACAATAGCGAACCAGGCTGTCCCTTTCAGTGCATGCACCATGTTGTTGGATTCAGAGGTCTACAACATGCCTTCTGAGAGTCAGGTGGGCCTGCAGCACTGACACACTGCAATGCACAAGTCTGTGATCACTGTCTGTCTTGCCTTATTTGTACTACTGATTCTTGACGGATAACTCGTACAAGGAGGCTTTTGGCCCCAAAGCCTGCTTTAAAGCCTTCCATCTGTCGGTTCTTTATTAATGTGCGTTCCTCTGCTTCAGGGTGATGAGAACAAGTCAGTGAGGGATCGTTTCAATGCCCGTCAGTTCATTTCCTGGATCCAAGATGTAGACGACAAGTATGACCGCATGAAGGTGAGAGTTTTGGTTTCTTCGTGAGTCTGCTTTTTAATGAAAGCACTATTTCAATGTGTGTTGGTTATTTTATCCCCAGTACTTATTTCACTGTAGGATCGATAATACATTTCTTCATATAGAGCAGGGGTGTCACAATCCAGTCCACTACGGCCGCATTGTCTGCTGGTTTTTCAGTGTTTCAGCATGAGTGATAAATAAAATTTTCACAAGGGGTTAAATTGGCTAACGAGTCTACACACCTTAATTGGCTGCTGATTGGAAGGAAACTGCAAACACCTGCTCTCCAGGACTGGAGTTTGACTCCCCTGATGCTGGGGATGAAAGGTGGTTACTGTCAGATTGTTGGTTTTTTTTGTTGTTTAAGCATTTCTCAGCTGTTCCTGCAGCTGCATGTTGGTAAGATAGACCTCCCTCTCTCCTCCTGGCAGACGTGTTTGTTAATGCGACAGCAGCACGAGGCGGCGGCGCTCAACGCCGTGCAGAGGATGGAGTGGCAGCTCAAGGTGCAGGAGCTGGACCCCGCCGGACACAAGTCCCTCTGCGTCAACGAGGTCCCGTCCTTCTACGTGCCAATGGTGGACGTCAACGATGACTTTGTGCTCTTACCCGCGTGACAGGAACACTTGCAGCCATCTGGTATCGCCTTTAGAAAACATCCAGTAGAACGTATGGTAAGGGCTAGCCGGTTTGAAAAAGGAACATTCTTTCTCGAGGGAAAAAGATCTATATTATATATGAAAATAGAAAAACGTGCTTATGATTCCCTCCTACGAGAGGAGGAAGCATCTTTTTACCGGGAAAACACAACTTGCACTTTGTTCCTACGCGGTTTTATGCTTTCTGAAAAAGCAGAACGCCTTTGCTTTGAGGCTTACTCCCCTGCTTGATTTTTAGAAAGGGGGGAGGCTAAGTTGTATTTCCTAAATTTTTGGTTCCCTTTCATAAAACCGGAAAAAGAGACGGACAAACCCTCCTATCGGCGTGGATTGGAACCAGCGACAGGAGGAGCCGCGGCGACCGCGACCTCGGAGGAGCTGGGAAGCGGCGACGTGCCCGAGGGCGAGGAGAAAGGGGTCCCAGAGGAACCTTCCATTTCTGCCTGTTAAGAGCAGGGTCTGCGGAGTCACACCGGCCCTCAGAGTCACGCGCGGCACTCCGCGGCGCACCGCGCGGCGCACCGCGGCTGGAACCCGGCACAGGCACCGGCACCGTGCGCGGGGGGGGGAGCCACGGGGCCCCGGCAGCACCGCGCTGCCGAAACGGGTGTCCTGAGGCACAGCGAGAACCGAGGAGGCGCTTCAGCCTTTTTTACATCCGCGTCTGGCTGGGAGAGACTCGGCGCTCAGCGACGGCTGAGAGGAGGAGACGGGGAAACGGGAGACTCCAGCGGGAGTCCTCCCATGAGCAGTTTGCATGTGCTGTCCATCGGCCTTTAACAGCTAGGTATTACACAACCCGGCCACTGCAAACTGAGCGCGGAAATGAATGTGTCAGTTCAAGAGGCAAAGACTTTCAGAGGTGATTTTAGCAGACTGTATTCTGTTTTTTGTTTTTGTTTTGTTTTTATTTTGGTCTTTTTCTTTACTTGGGCATTTCATCATTTCTCTTTCTGAGAAAGTGACTTGAAACACTACGGAGCCAATATTAGTTTGATGGAAAATTAAAATGGAAAAAAATGTATCCCGTAAATTCTGTACAGTTTTATATTCGTTAACCAATGTATTCTCGCTGCCTTCTAGATAATTTATTTTGCCACACATTACTGCACAGTTGTAAATAACTTATGTACTGTAACATCACTCTCAGTTAAGTGTAAAAAAAAATGAATAAAATTATCTTTGTATGTACAGTTCACTTTTGGGCAGCACTTTTCCCTTATAACAATGGGCCAAAATGTGTACACAGTATTTTCAGTATTTTAAAGGCAGTCTCCAGTGGAGCCGGTCAGAACCAGTCAGAACCAGTCAGCTGGGTCTTCACAACCACAACTCACCTTGTCAGAGAAACCCCTCAGACTGTAACTACCACAATCTTAATCCTCAGATGTAGCAGAATGGTTAATAAATTTATTTAAAGAAAGGGTATATTATGCTTTGCTTTATAACAGAACTATTTAAAAGAATCAAAACCAAGAAAATGCCTTTTTACAGTCAGCATTTAATTTACTCAAATATTGCGCAAGTAAATTTTAAGGTACACCAGACAACAAGTAACGTAAGATGGCTTTGAAACCAGTTCTCTTGCTGTTTGTGCTATGATAGAAATGTTTTCATATTACAAATCAAATACGCCATAAACTATTACTCATGTATTACAGTGGCATTGTAATTATTTCGGAGTTTGAGCTAATGCGTTAATCAGTGGGTCTGTAGAGATTTTATATAGTGCTATGGGCAGCAATTCCCAGGGTTGCTGAGGTAATAACCAATATTTTTGGTCCCTGATTATTATTTTTTTTAAACAGCCTCTCTTTCTCTGAGCAGTACCGTACTACCACAACCATTTTTATGCCCATTTTGATTTGATATGCTTTCATACAGTATTCAGTTGAGTGGCATGAGGTTTAAATTCACCTCGAAGTCTCACATTTCATTTGTTTATTTACGCTTGGATTTGAAATTAAGGGCGGTTTTAAATGACTACACAGTACATGCCACAGCTTCAGCATTCTAAAATGGCAAAGGATTAATTTTAACTAGAACTTTGAATCGTGAATTTGACGAAACAACAGTCACAAGATTAATTACATTGACATTATAACCGATAGACTGTATGTTCATAAAATCAATTGGTTTATAAGAACAGTTGTGAAACTGGTGCTTTTTATTAAATACAAATACAAAATACTTTTTATCTGATCTTTTATCAGTGCTCAGTGAAAGAGTGGGCTGGTTCAGCTTTACACGTCTGTCTTTCATTTTGACTTCCAGAATTGTACAAGATCTTTTTTTTTTTTTTTTTAATAAGATATCTAATCAGGGTTATACGAATGTTATGGTTTATTTTTATTGAGTTTATTTGCTTGTTATTAGAGGGTGCTCAGTGTATCATAGGCTCTGGTTTAAATGTTAAACTGTGGGGCTCGTTCAGCCACGTTTCTACATTACTGTTTTTATGCAGACACACAGTATTCTCCTTTATAAACAATGGGCAAAAATTGCACATCTCGTTTACCAAATAAAAAGGAGTGAATTATTAATGAAGCGCTACAGGTAGAAAGATAAAACAATATTGCATTGCAATAATGCACTGCTTTCCTGCTCTCTCTATGTTTTTCTTTGTGAGCTGTGGTAGGGATCTGTTTTTATTTTTTACAGGTCATTTTTAACTATCTTTACCTAACAACATGAAATGGCTATAGTTCATTTTAATTTTCTGGTGTGTGCATCCAAATTCCAGTAGAAACATAATAATTTGCACAGAATTAATAGTATACTTTTTTCACATTTGAGCAGAAGGGTTATATTTTTTCATGCGTTTAAATTTGTCTGTGTGGGGTTTCTTAATCAAGTAAAAAGAAAATTGAAATTCCACAGCCACAAAGAAAAACAAAGTGAGCATCCACCTCTAGTCTTGCACATTAATTGACTTCCCAAAAAATTAAGGTATGTTATGCATATCCATACATACAAACTGTATCCTAAATTAGATACAAAAAATAAGTAATCTTTCATTTAGAAAGAATTCTGTAAGTCTGCATTTCCGGGTCTGTATATTTGGCGGCAGATGTTGTCTCATTTGTATGAAGCATAAACACTTGTAGCATGTTAACTGCGTTGCTTATGATGAACAGAATGTATATGCCGTCACAATGCTCTGCATCGTTACTATTGTTTACAGAACGTTACGTTTGTTTCAGTTATTGTCTTTTTTTAACGCTTTGAGCCCTGCCTTTTATTTCTTAACTATTTCTTTACCAACAAAGGCTTGAAATCGTGAAAACTAGATGTCTGAGATTGCTTTGTCACACAGTGGGTAAAATTCAGTGTAGGCACAAACATCACTGAGCATTTAGGTTTGACATATTTGTACCTGAATAATGACAGTACTTGCCGAACTTCTTCTTTGCGCATAGCAAGAGTAACTCAGATGTTTTACTTCAGCTTCTCACAGCATCCCAAATTTATTATCTGTTCTGTGACTTACGGCCAGAATGCTTCAGGGTTTAGAAAGTTAGAATCTATTACCTAGTAACCCATTCATAAGCTATTCTTTGGCTTAGTTGAAATGGCTATTTTCCTATGACCTCTTCTAAGCATATAAATACACATTTTATCTGTTTATTTATTAAGGAGAATCTGTATATGCGATGGTTGAGTGACCTTACCTCAACCCCACCCTCAGCAGCGGTGCACTTGGCACGCACTTAGACTGTTCTGTGACCACCTCAATCAGCAGCACCTTACCTCTACTTTTCAACCAGGCCGATTCCATTTTTATGCTGGATGGAGTGTCTTTATTACGGATAACGTCACAATTTCAAGCCTTTTCCTCGTGTTTTTTCTGTATTAACGTAAACCGGACAGTAGCTGTGTTGAGGAAAAAAAAAATTCAGTTGATGATAAAGCATGGAGAACTACTCTTTTAATGGTGATAAATAACCTATTTATTATCTTTCTGCCACCTGTGGTATGTTGGAGTCGAAGTCTCTGCTGTGTAAATTTCCCTCTTGTAATGCGTAAATGAGACGTTGTACATAGCTGTAAATATATCCCAGGACGTTTTGCACCCTTCTCTTTGTACTAGTCTAAACTTGCGTAGAATGTGGGGTTCTAACAGCGAGGAGACAGTGCGCTCGCTGCCGGTGATGTAACAATGTAATTTTTTGTACAATGTAGTTGAACTGTGTACATATTGTTGGAGCAGCTATGGGGGGGATTTGTTGATGCTGTCGTCAGTGCTGTCACAGAACCAGTACTGTCACCTCTGGCTGTGTTGATTTCATGCAAAAACAGAAAAAAAAAACTCAACTGAGAATTAGTCAAAAATAAAAATGGTTATTTTCTACAGTTGCATGTACAGAGAGCGCGAGAAATGCTGTTGTCCCTCAGAGATTATGTTCGTAAATAAATTTTTAAAATATAGCTTTTGTCTGTGGCTGTTTTTCTTCTTCCTAGTTGTGGCAGTGTGACTAGTATCTGTGTGACTCCACTCCTGGAGTGCTGCAGTGTCCACTGGTTTTCAGTGTGTTTCAGTGCTAGTGATTGATTATGATCATTGATTTTTTTTTTTGGTTGCCAGCAACCATACCACCCTGCACTCTGCTCCTGCCGACTGGCTGAAGCTAAGCAAGTGTGGGCTTGGTTAGTACTTGGATGGGAGACCACCAGGGAATACTGAGTTGCTGCTGGAAGTGGTGTTGGTGGGCCAGCAGGGGGCAATCTTCCCTCTGGTCAAATAAACCCCAATGCCCCAGTGCAGTGACGGGGACACTGTGCTGTAGGAGATGCCGTCTTTCGGATGAGACGTTAAACCGAGGTCCTGACTCACTGTCGTCATTAAAAATCCCATGACACTATTCGCAAAGAGTAGGTGGTTCCCCGGTGTCCTGGCTACAATCCCAGATCTGGCTCTCGCAACAAACTTGCCACCTAATCGTCCCCTGATTTAATTGGCTAAAAAATGTACTCTCCCTCCAGTGGAGCTGCTCAGCGGCCAACAATAAAGGATTGTGATTGTACTGGGCAGCTCCCAGGTGTGAATGTGTATGAGTGTGAAGCAGGGCGTTGCTGCAAAAGAGCATCCGTGCTCAGCGAACCTACCCTGGGTAAATAAAGGTTAAATAAAATGATTGGCTGAAGAGTCCACACACCTTGTTCCCAGAGCCTTAATTTTCTGCTGATTGAAAGGAAACCACAAATACAGCTGCAGAACAACACAAACAGCTCATCACCAGCAACCGCTCTTGGACTTGCAGGTTAGTGCAAAATGAAGTTTAGCCTGCACGTCAACAGAATTGTAATTTCAACCTTGCATCTCTGTTCTCTGCATTTCTTTCATAAGTGGGCTGTAAGCCGACAATTACCCATGTTTAAGCCCAGTGGTTCCCAACCCTGTTGCTGGAGATCTACCGTCCTGTGTATTTTCACTCCAAACCAAAGCACATTTCATTCAACAGCTAGAGTTCTCATTAAGATGCTAATTTGTAGAATCAGGTGTGCCAAATTATCGTTGAAATTAAAACCTACATGACAGTAGATCTCCAAGGGAATGACTGTTTGACGCCCTAGTTTCTTTTCCACAAAATACATTTTCGACTGCATTTTGAGAATGAAATGAAACAAGATTGAAATGGCTGCCTTGGATTATTTTCAGGGGTGGAAAATCCAGGGGTCAATGTAAGGTCAAGCCCTGCCCTGTGTTTCAACCAGCTGATTTCACTAATTAGTTCTACCTCCTGGCTGAAGAGCTGTGCCAATTAGCTAATCCAAAGAATTAAAAAATACCGGGGAAGATTTTTACTTTCTGAATCTGGATTTTTCACCTCTGATTATTTGTTTCTCCATGAGGAGGCCTTGCCCTCTGGCAGTCTCAAAATAACAGTGTATATATGAAAAGTTATCTATCTTATACCAAATATATTTTGATTCAACAATGGACTTGTAATTCCTCCTTGCCAGTTTTTGCTGTGCTTTTTTCCATGTATTATTTATTTTCCCCACAGAGTGGCGCTGTTGAGTTACAGTAATTGTAAACTGAATTCAAGCAGACTCATCTTCAGTGACTCATTGACTATGGCAAGATTTTAACTGTGAGTACATATATAGTTGTTTTTTTTTTATTTTGCCCTATCATATGTAGGCTGTCTGATGTATGCTGTGAAATAGTGTACAGTCTCCGGCAGTTTTGATCTCATCTGTTTTTTTTTGTTTGTTTTTTAATGGGAACATTTCTATTTGTGTGTAGACACGGTGTGTTCAGTCACGTTTGTGTTTGAATATTTTATGGTAACTTTTAATATTTTATGGAAAGGTTATTTTTCTGTTCATCTTGTCTCCTTAACTTTTGAATTCTGCAATATGCAGGCATAATTTAAAATGCATGTCCCCTATTGTGTATTTTTGAGTTTTGCTTAGATTTCAAATACTGTCCTTCCATTTTTAAAATATAAAATATTGAAAAAAGGTTTTTTTTCCCCCAGTGTCTGTGCTAGCACAAAATGGATCCTGTAGTTCTACAACAGGGGTGTAACCACAACACTGTGTCCTTCCAGGACTGTGGTAGTGTGGTTATAGTAATTAGGCGAATACCAGAGTTGAAGTTTCAGTCAACATCTTAAGACTAGGACCATAGTGTGGTTATGGTGACAGCTGCACGTATAATCAGAAACTGAAGAGAAGAACACTAGGATGTTTATGGTCTGCAGGAATAGGATGAGCCCCCAAAAAACCAGCACAGCAATGTGGCTAGGGCCAGCACAAGAGGACTCTGGGATGCAGAGTGTCCGGTATTGTCCAGTGGAAAGTAGCCGTAGTTGGTCCTGCAGGCATTCTCCACCTGCTCATAGGGGATGGGTACATCATCTGGTTGATCTTTAGTGAGGCTGTCTCGCACCTTTCAGGAGAAAAACGCACAGATGTTTCACTCGAATCCAGCTTGGATTTGGTAAAGGTTGTTTTATCAGCATGTACCAGGCCTTTTATTGTAGATGCAGTAATTATGTGTGAGGCTTTACTACACGAAGGGCTGAGTTTGTTCTGATGTCGGACAGTTCCTCAAACCACGGGAATCATCTTGATGTGTGGTTGGCTACTGAGTGAGTAAAGCAAGTTTGCTGTGTACAGGCAGTCAAACACAAGTGAAACACTACCAAATAAGACTAGTGGAAAGCTGTGTTCTCTTGACTAGTGAACTGCAGTGTGTGATCTGCACGGCAGTGAAAACTAGGCTGGGGCAGCGGTAGCTGATCTCACCCTCTCCACGTCCTTGAGGACCCTGAGCAAATTCTCGCCCAATGCGCCCCTGACCTCTGTGTCGTTCCAGCCCCGCCTCAACAGCTCCGCCACAAGGTCAGGAAACTTGGAGACATCCTCCAGGCCCTTGGGCACTCTGGGTAGATAACATGATGGGGTCAGGTTGACCAGGGGATAGATAAATGCACAGGGATCATTTAAAGTAAACCAACTAAACTTGATGATACTCTCATGATCTGTCAAGAAAGCTTCCCTCTTAAAATTGTAAATATTTTTTTTGATAGATTTGAAAATTGGGAGTAATCCAATTTCCCTTTTTTTCAGTTTTTAAATCTACCTGTTAAGCTTTATCTTTTGACACGTATTCATGGCTCTGAAACTGTTTCACGCTAAATCACTTCATGCATTCTATTGAATTAGTCAGTGACTTTTTGCCATCATTCCATCTGCGTGCAGTTTGGTAAGAACAGTATAGAATAGACAGGTGTAATTATTTATCACATTGAGAATCCTGGGTACACAGCTTAAAATCCATGGTTGTTTCTCACCTTCTCACTCCATCATAATCAGAACCAAAGCCAATGACTGTGTGGCCAGCTACCTTCTTGATGTGATCAAAGTGATCTGAATTCAACAAAAAGGAGGAATTGCAGGTATATTTTTAAAGTCTTAAGAGTTTAATGTTTCAGTACACTAACATGGTGACTCTTGGATGTGTGAGATGGCACTGACCTGCCACTTGGGAGAGATTAGCCGTCTGGCTGCATGTGACGTAGTCGTTGTAGAAGTTCACCATGACAATCCCTGCCTTGTCTCTCTAAAGTAAGTATAAAAGTCATAATTAGGTGACCTCTGAGCTGAGAATGAGGCTAGAGTCTGTGACTATAGGGACCAATCTGAACTCGATTTGCAGACCTTTATCAAGCAAACCACTTGTGAGACTGATTATCTGTCACCTCTTCCCTTTATAGTGTAATAGGAGAGTGCCCTTGCTTTCTGGTTTGTGAGATTTTCTTGATGGCTTATTAACATGCAGATATTCCTTGCCAAAGCAAGCTATGAAATTCGTAACTATTGTTCTGTTGCGATTGTTCTGTCGGATCTTCATATCTTTCCAAAAGTGCCAAAAAGACACATTGTGAATGTGTCTATTATGTTTTTATATTTATTGAGAGTATTCAAAATTATTTCTTGTTGTATATTTTGCTGTGGCTACTAATTGATCAGTCAACCAAACTAGGCTAACTTGTTATTCAGTAGCGTAGCCATGAAAAACAATATCACTGAAATGGCCAAAAATAATTCATAATTGGCAGGCTGGGACCATTAGTGCTCAGCAGGTATCCAATAAAAGTGGTAATCAAGGGGAAGAGTTGTGTTCCTAGAAGACTCTACTTCAGAAGCTTTCCAGGACTGTCTTTAAACCCCAAATTGACTCCAAACTCAAAACTGCAACTTGGTCAAAGTGTAGGTGTCCCTGGTTAGATCAAAAGCCTGTGTACACCACAGTCAGTCTCCTCCTGGGCCAAACCCTATAATAATTAGGCATTGGTACAGATTATCCCAATTAGGACGCCCACCCCTGTCACTCACCACTCTCTTAAGAACAGCATCCGGAACGTTCCGCTTGTGTTGGCACAGAGAGTATGCAGAGGAATGGCTGAAGATGACTGGAGCCTTGGATAAATCCAGCACCTGATTCATCACCTTCTCGGACACGTGCGCCAAGTCAATCAGCATCCCTAGGCGATTCATCTCCTTTATCACTTGCTAGAGGCATTCAACACAGTCATTCAGTTCAGTCAGTCACATCCCTTTTGCAGAACAATACTTCTGCTTTGAATGAGTAGACTATCTTAATTACTTTTAAAAATGGACAGGGTTTAAAATGTCAGTGTTCTTTGGGTGCTGAATCCACAGTAGGATTTGATGGTTTGGTGATCCTGAGTCTGCTTGAGATGGATATAAGGTCTGTCTGTACACCTTATGCTCCAGAAAAAGACATAAAGGCATTTTAAAAGCTTTGTTTTGTTAAATGATTCATTCAATGTGAACAGAGACCTCTATGCACCATAATACATTATTTATTTTGACAAAGGTGAAAGCAAGAGGAAAAAGGTCTGCCAGCAATGCCCTGCACAGTATTTGTATTAAAACAGTGTTGACCACAGGTTTTACCCCATACGGCCTATTCAGTATCATGTCATTTTCTACTCTTTTGTCCAGGGATGCTGGGTGAAATTCCCATGCCCAGCCTAGGACAAAATTATAGTGTATTATTTCTGGCCTCAGGATAATAATACTTACCACAAGTTCACAGACCATTGCCCCCCCCTCCCCTCCAGGGCCCGGGACAGCATACCTGGTTGTTGTGTCCCCCCCCCCCCCACCCCTCCAACAGTGGCAGCTCTGCTTCTGTCAAGAACCTGACGTGCTTACTTTTCCAAATGGAGACAATCCATTATGCACTGGGGCTTCTGTTCCTGTATCCACTTTCCAGTTATCAACCCTTAAAGAAATAAATGGAATGTTTGCCATTAGAATCCAGTTAATTTACTGTATGTGCACCTATGTGGCTCGGCTGCATAAATTATTTTTATCTCAAAAACTGACATTGAGGATGATGCAGCAATGAGAGAGATCTATAATTATCTGTAAAAATCAAGAGCTACTTATCTTTTAAAATGCCAAAGTAAATTTACCTTAGTTTACTATATAAAAAAAAAATTTGTGAAAAGCACCCAACAAGATTGTTGCTTTTTCATAAAGATGCACACAATGCTCGCAGGCAGTGCCTGCTGGGTTGCCAGGTGCAGTGCGCAGGGATTGAGCAGTGTTGCATTATGGGTAATTGGGGGCTACTCACCAGGGTGTATTGCAGCTATGCGTGAGGGTGAGGTAGCGCACACCCAGCCGGTACATGATCCGCAGAATGCCCAGGCTGCTGTCGATGGAGTGCCCGCCCTCCACTCCAATCAGACTGGCAGTTTTGTTCTGGATAAAAGCTTCCATTATATCTATGGTGTAGGGCAGAGTATGGTGCTCCAGTCATACATCAGTGATAATTCACTACTTTATGCTATATGCCGTGGGGTTTTCAGTTTTTTTTTTTTCTTACACGGATTACCCTTTGACTGAATATTACGTCTGTTTAAACTGACTGTAGAAGATGAGAACAGCACCTTTTTACATGGCCATGAAAACCACTCCTTGTGAGGGCTCTTGGCTCCAATGTATCTCACCTTGGCTGCTGGTGGCAAACATGAAGGATTCTGGGTATGCATCACACATTCTGTGGATGATGTCAATCTGATCCAGAGTTTGCCTGACTGCGTCCTTGTGCTGCGTGTCACATGGTACGTAGGCAGACCAGAACTGTAGATGAAGACGACATAAGTTTAGACAGCATGAAGTGTCGGTCTGAGGTACTGATGTGTTTTGTGTCTGTGGGCGTGTGCGCGTGCGTGCGTGTTAACCTGTACCTGTGCTGCCAGATGGCCCTCTTTAATTTTGGGGATGTTGGTGTGTGTGGTTTGTATGGTGTTCAGATCCACTTTGCTAAGCTGGTTGTTGAATTGCTTCCTTATCTGCCAGGGAAGGTCATTGTGTCTGGGGGGATGGAGGTCAAACATAAGTTATAGGGCATGCATGTACCCTGCAGACACTTGAAGGGCATACTGAACGTACAGTTATGAAATAGGTACAACAGTGTTTCTCTGTGCTATATCTCAGATCCTCAGAACCATTATTCATGGACATGTCTCTGATTTCATATTTGCTGTGAACAGCACCTGATTTACTAAGTTGGGTATACAGATCCCTCAGCTTTAAGCTACACTTTACTCTTACACATTCATACAAATACTTGCTGTAATTATCGTGCAATGTGAAAGATGTCATATTAAAAGGAAAGACATATGTAATACATAACTTATGAGAGAAATGCCATCTGTCCAGTATGAAATGCAGTACCTGAACACAAAACTCATGTTGTCTGTGGGTCATTGTGGTTGTGCTCGTATTTCAAACTTAATGTAGGATAATTTTGTGATCATGCAGTTAGGAGAGGTGGAAGTGCCAGTCTCTTACCCATCTATCAGAGGGGTCTGCTTCATCAGCTTTAAGGCTTTGTCCTTGTTGCGGTCCATAGCGGAGCAGTGCGTGAGAGCCACAACAGCCCACAGTGTCCAAAACCACCACATGATTACCTGTCTCTGCTCTGATTCGCCTATGATAACCTTTTATTTAAAAAAAAAAACAAAAACGCATGAAATAATTATTCTGACTGAACCGAACCCGTCCCTCTCGTGGCCACGGTGTTACTGAGCTCCTTGCTCTGTATCCCACAGTCGTCTTCTGTCCAGCCCCTCTCCTCTTGTCTATGGTATTTACTACTGTTTGTCTGAACACACATAGCCATGCACCTCTTCTGCAATATTCCTGAGTTAATGGTTAATGTGCCAGATGTCCAGCTGGGTTCCGCAAGGGAAGGTCATGCCTGATAAACCTTCTGGTATTTTTTTCAGAAGCTACCAAGTGTTTAGATTATTACAAGGCACATGATATTATATACTAAGTTTTCCAAAAGTTATTTGATAAGATACCACAGACTTGTGGACTTGTTACTAAAATGAAGATGGTAGGAATTAGAGGATGTATTTCAGAGTGGATTTGTAACTGGCTACAGGGTAGAACACAAAGAGTAGCTGTAGGAGGGATATTATCTGAGCAGGGAACTGGTGGAAGTGGAGTCCCACAAGGATTGGTGCTGGGACCACTGCTCTTCCCCCTATCAATGACCTTGACAGGGACATAGAAAAGTGCATTAGTCAAATTTGCAGATGATTCAAAACTGGGAGACCCAGCTAATAGTTTGGAATCTACTAAAGTAATCCAAGAAGATTTAAATAAAATGCAGAAGTAGGCAGAAGCCTGACAAATGATATTTAATATAGCCATAAGACAAATATGAAATTATGCATGTGGGAAATAAAAACATTAGGCAGGATTATTTTATAGGAGGAACAAAATTGGAATGTGCTCAATTTGAAAAAGACTTGGGGGTAATGGTTGATAAAATCCTTTCAGGATCTAGGCACTGTGCTGTAGCAGTAAACAAAGGGCAATGGAATGCTGGGATATATTGCCAAAAGTATTAAGTATAAAAGCAAGGAAGTTATATTTATACAATACATTAGTTACACCTCACTTGAAGTATTGCATGCTGTTCTGGGACCCACACTACAAGAAAGATATAGAGGCTCTGGAAGAGGTTCAACAAAGAGCAATCAGATTGATTCCTTGTATGAAAGATAAAAACTGTGAGGAAAGACTTAAGATGCTTGACCTAAAAAAAGGAGTAAAAGGAGACTGATTTGATTGAGGCTTTTAAATTGATAAATGGATACTATCTAGTCTGTAGGTAATGAGCACTAATTTAGTCAGGAAAATGGCGAGCATTGTCAGGCTAAATGGCCTGTTCTCGTTGTTACATTATTTTATGCTATGTTATATCATGGCCAATAAAACTCTGTTCTGATTGTTGCTGATTGCTGTGTCTTACAGTAAAACCAATAAAATGAGTAATAAGTAATAAAGACCAGTGTCCCTCGGTTTTTTGATCAACTGGTTACAGTCCACATAATCAAGCTGCTGAGTACAGGATGACTGAAAATATCTGGTAACAACTTGCCTTTGATTATAGTATATAAACCTATAATTACCCCAAGTGAGGCTTCACTATGTTTGCATTTGAGTAAGTTTAGGAGATGGTACTGGAAGATAAGATATGAAGGAACATTTAATCTCTTGAATATCCTCTGTTCAAGGCCATGATATGCTGACATCAGCCATGTTTGATTACCGGCATCATCAACAAGGTTGATTATTAGTGCAATGAATTAGTCCTTTACATGCAGTCTGCTATCTATCCAGGAGAGTGCAGACCAGCTTGCTTTCTCCTCAAAGGCGCATGATGTGAGCTGCCATTTCTTATCACACTGCAGGGCACGAGACAACCTTGCACAGACATGCGACATTAAGAGTCTCTCTACTCGGCTTACCCCTTTAAGGTGCGAGACTGTACATATGTGAATAGAATGTTCTTAACCGAACATTCTAATGCCGATGTTACGAGCAACGGAGTTCTAGAACACTGACTTATCATTTTGAAAAAACATTCTAAAAAAATATATACTCATCAAAGGGTTAAAGGCTGGTGTGTGAAGGGTCAGTGCTGACTGAGCTCTGCCATCCTCGTGGTGCTGGAGCCAGCTGTGAATCGCCCTCTGGGGCTGTTGCCACAGGCAGCACTGCCATGATCTGTCATCACTGCTGTGATCAGGACTGCCATGATTTCATATATCAGACTGCCAGGCCCCCTCTATGCACAATTCCATAAGAAAGATTGTCAGAGGGGTGAATGGTCACAGATAGACTACTCCAATATATGGCAAAAGTACTCCATATTTATATTTATTTTTCTATTAGAATGCATCAGCAAATAGTGGCCACTGAGTATTAATTTTAAAATACTACATGTACTTTAATAAATTGGCATTAACAATAGTCTCCCATGTCCTTTGCCTCATTATGTAAATATAAAATGTTAGTATGAACTTCAAACCTTACTGACTACTCCCTTAGAAATGGAACTGGTCAAAATCCCTCTCCCCTAAACCTACATTAAGATTAAATTTATTAATCTCAGGAACAGAGTTGATGCAAACAAGCAGAAATGTCAACTTGTATTTAAAAATGCTTACAAACATTTTACTCCTTTAATATGTTTCCCTTCCTTTTTTATATCGTATGAAAGAAAAATGGCATCTCTGACTTTTCTTTTGTGGCTGCCTCCTTTCATGGCTCCCCTGGGCACCCGATTGACCAGCAGGGGTCACTAGACCCCGCACTAACCAAACTCTCCTGTACCCTGGGCAACGCAATCGCAAATTACGCATCACCCTATGGAGCTACTGGCCACAGTCGGCGCTGGCGTGGGTTTTGATACGATCCCAGACCGTGGGGTTCATTCTTGCACCACAGCATGGTGCCTTAACCACCAATATGACACCTAGCCGCCCCTGCAAATTAGCATTCTAGTATCTGGAAAAAGTACCAGCCCCTCAAGCTACTGTGTTAAATCTGATTCATTTCTAATGTCATTTAACCTTCTTGAAACGAGTGAATATGTGAAAGTAAAATTATTTAATCTGTTAGGCATGTAGGCTTTCCATCGACAAACTAAAATTGTATTGGCAATTTGATTTTCTGTATATTTATGGACTGCCCTGTTTTATGCACTTGCAGTATTATGGTTGCTGATATCTCAAATGTGAATTGGCGCACTAAAATTTATGACGTTAATCTGGTGGTGGATGCCAAGTTTTTAATGCTCTCCTCATGCTTCAGGCATGTGAAAAAGGAAGATAATCATTATAGTGAAACACAGCACATTTAGTTTAAATATAGCAGTACTGCAAGCAACCCAACTTATTATAGTTGCTATAGGCTACATTACATTACATGTATTTGGCAGGTGAAAGTGAAATATGTCTCAACTCCAGGAAGTTACAAACTTGTGCTAAGAATCATGTATACTTTCAGGAGAAAATCTATTTAAATCAGTTTATTAAGATACAGTATATATTATATATGAAATAGAGGTTAAATTGATGTTAATTGATGTTTTCATATGTAATATTGACCATACAATGATGTATTAAGCACATTTTTAAGATCAAGTTTTCTCTGGCCATAAGCAAATATTGACAGATTTTCACGATAATGTTTGATCTGTCTTCCTTCTGGTTGTTGTTTGTTTCATGCTGAATTCTCCTCCCTTGCACAATGTCAGTTTATCAGTGAAACAAGATAAATTTCTTATCTGAACACCAGCACGCTGTTTCATGTAATGCATTCTGGGTTGTATCTAAACTAGGGTGCCTGTTTGATTGATACAGAATGGATGCTTGATAACCTACACTTGGAAGAAAAAGTAGTTTATACGAGAACTGTTGTTTTCGTGGTAATCAACACTGGGATCAGAAAGCTATTCTGCAATAAACAATTAGCCATATGGAACGAGTGGTGAGCATAACGGGAGAGAAACAGTCATTGCTCAATTGCTAGTAGTCGCTAGTGCAGGAAAACCTGAGGTTTGATGTAAGGGACACAGATTGATGAAGTTTATATGAAATAACAGCTAGCTGCTTCTTTTTAACTGCAGGTTACCATTTGCACAATTCAGGAGTGTGAGGAAGGGGCGGTGGTGGGGGAGGGGGGTGTCTGAAAAAGTGTTACCCTCGGGACATTTCAGCTAATTGCAATCCACCCTTAACAGCTGCCAGCTACCATAACTTTGTTCATTTTTGAAGTTCATACTCATGTCTGTGTGTTTACCATTGTTTATCACCTGTTGTGAATCAGCATTTAGGTCATTTGTATATGTGAAATGGACACAAGCCTTTAAAAAAAAAAAAAAAGAATCGCTAATTTCTTTAAATTTAAACAAATCCAAATTTGAAACTCATCACAATTCTGGATTATATCTGGATGAAAAATTGCCACTATGTAGTTTGCTCATATGAAAAGGGAAATGATTTACCTGAATAGAGGCAATTATCACAAATCCACCTAGCTTATTAACAATGCATTTGTGCTGAATAGGATTTATTTGGATTCCATTGTGATAAAAAAAAAGCAGCTAAACAAATATGTTTTAACATTTGGATGTTTTTCCAATTTTATTGGAATAGCTGACTTCTGATAACAGTGAGTGTGCATAATAGTAGGCATTGATTCACAATGAGAATTTTTTTTTTTTTTAAGTTCAGTGCTCTTCATGAAACCTGGCTGAATTTTAAGTGCTGACCTATATTCAAGCACTGCAAAGTAAGTCTTGACATTTGGATTGCGATGATGGAACCGTGAGGGTTGTGTTCTCAGACAATGTTGTTCTCATCTCCCGTCCGAGGGTCTAGACCTCCTCACAACCCCCTGTCAGGACGAACTCAAGGAATGAAGGACCAAACTTGGAGTTACATATTAACCCCCTGCCACTCACAGACAGTCATGTTAGCTATCACACCACTCCCCACATAGCAATTGCACGCATAGCAGGTGGTGCGAACACTACTGGTCATCCAGAATGCCTCTGAATAGGTGTGGCAGGTTCACAGGCACCATGTGGTTTTCTGGGTGGAGAGCACTGTGTGAGTCGTATATGCTCTGACAGACCCTCTCCCATAGGCACGCCCGTACAGATGGAGATTATTACTGGACACATCTGTATCAGAATGACCTGTTTGGAAAGAAAGTTTGTGAATGAGTAGAGACAGAGGGGTCATCCCAATCGCTTATTTCATCTGTCCTCGTCTCCTTAGTCACTGCATGACCCGTAAATCGATCACGATCCATTAAGGACACTCTGATCCATGAAATGCTCATTGGAGGAGCGAGGAGCTAAGAGTGAGGAGACTCCTAGAGGATGCTTCCACGAGGATACACCAGTGCAGCCTTTGCTGAAGTCTTCCTTTTTTTTTGTATCACGTGATGTATAAATGATTTACCCTGCGGATCCACCTCTCCAGACCTGCCACGTCCGTAATTCATGCCACTTCAAACTGCCGCTTGATGGGAAAGGACATTCCATTTGCCTAATACATGTGGCCTCGATTTCTCCGTCCTTGTATCTCATCCATGCATCTCTTCCTCGCGTCCTCTATTGGGTGGAGCTAAGGAGCGAGGAAAGCACACGAGCAAGAGATGCAAGGCGTGAAAACAAGCGATCGGAATGAACCCAGTCACACGCCTCACCAATTCTTCTTCTCATGAAAAAGAATGATGATTCGATTTTCCAATGTTGCTAAACTCCTGGAAACTGTGGCGAGTCCTTGGTTCCTGGTTGGCAGCTAGCTAATTTGGCTAACAAGCTACCAAGAAACGTTACAGTAACTGAGGAGGAATTATGCCAAATCCAAAAATATTTGATGTTTGCCAATAACATTTAACCTACTGTAGCTACTGTGTTGGATGAATCATAGGGTGGAATTCTGTTTCCTGAAGGCTGTTTTGGGGTCTGGTCTGTGGGTGTAAGGGATCCTGTGGGTGGATGTGTCGTGCATGTTTGTGGTGGAGATGCACGGAGTTTAGAGGACAATGATCTTAAATAAATTAGACCAGCAGCCTAACTCACTCCTTTCCACCACACAGGCATTACTCCTATGAATAAATAAAGGCATGCTGGATGTCTCATTCAGTTAAGGCACCATCTGGACTATGCCAGTGCTGACTGTGGCCAGTAACCCTATAATTGGCAGTTGCATTGCCTAGGTTACCGGACAGTTCAGTCAGTTATGGATCTGCGTTTCATCACTCTCTAGCTCTAATCATTTACAGTGTCCCATTGTCTCAGGACCTGAGAAGGCGCTCAGCCACAGAGGGAGAGGGAGAGAGACTCACCTGCGACACACACATAGGAATCATAAACTTTATGAATAGCATTTTTGTCTGCTATGTTGTGGAAGAAATGGTGGTACTGTGCAACTCACATACACCAGGGGATTTATTGTGATGTTCAGCTTAATAAAAATAGCACATTCACTCCAAGTGATGGAGATCTGTGCGATGTGTCTCATGTGCATTTCCCTGCATGTTCATCTTGACTCCGTGCTAAAGAGACTGGCACGTGCACACACCCAAGCACGACTGCCCATGTGAATGCAAAGATGGATAGTCAACCTCATGCTCTCCATCAATATTTTATTTTCCAGTCAGAACCCTGGAAAACATGCATCATTATTCTCATTTTCTGAAGTATGGGCTGCAGTTTCTAAAAGGATTCATGCAACATGTATGTATTAACGGAGCCTGACATTAAGCTAAATCAAGAAATAATATCTGTATTTCAAATGGAGAGACTCGATAGCCCTGTAGATCTGAATAATACATTTTTGAAGTGGCCAACCAAACCATAGTGCATGATGTTCTGCATCCTCCTCCAATGCCACGGTGTCCTTATTCTCTGGGGTTGCTCTGACAAAACAATGAAATAAGTTGTAAAATGTAATTGCTAGAAAGTGCCGAAGGAGCCACGCGTTCTATGTTTAGTTCTGTGTTTTAAATATTAACATAACCTGATGTCATATAAAAAGGCCCATGGGAGGTACGATTGAAAGTGACGAAGACGGCTGATTGGTTGGGTTCCAAATGCGTGTGTTACTTTACATACAGCTTTGAGTTTTACCCACTAAATGGCTTGGCTTTGAAATATCCATTCATTTAAAGCTTGTAGCTGCTTTTGTGAGCATGTTTTCATCATAACCTTTAGTTTAGCCAGTTGTTGAACAGAGGTTCTCACCTAAAGATCATGGAATAGCAGAAAGGAAAATTGTGGATAATGGAATCTGAAATGGATTATTGATGTAGGAGCATGTGACCATACGAGCACTCCATCCAGTCACGTTGTCAGTGTATTGCTTGGTACTGTTGCTTAGTCTGATGCTGTAAAGGTATCAAGCGGAAACATAATCTTGAAGTGGTTTGTATAGCTTACAATGACACGTGCCTTGGTGCTTTAATTCAGTTCTGAATTTGAGCGGCAGGTAAAGCACTTAACTATTGTATGTTTAGGCCAGTTAACTGAGTGAATGAGTGTTGTTGGTGTTGTTATTTAGCCTTAATATATAACTGAACTTTTTATGAGGAGAGATGTATTTTTGTGAACCGACAATTGTAGTTAAAAGCCCAACTTTCTGCTGAATGAGTCAATGAACACATTTCATGAAGGAAAGAAGCCTCTGTAGGTGTCCTGGTGTGAAACTGAGGGTACAGAAGCAGTGGTTTAAGTTTTAAAGCAGGAAGTTTGGGATGGCTGTCTTCTGAGTCCGCTGACAAGCATGTGCATAACCAGCCATATTCTCAGAAATGTGCTTACAGTTATGGACGTAATGGACCACACGATTACTTTCATTCCTTGTTTGATTGTGATATTGATCAGAAGCTTCAATGTGAGACTGGGGCTTGTCTGTGACTTAATTTCCTGTGCCCTCAAAGTTTCTAATCTCATTCCCCTGAAGAGCAATGACTGTATTTGCTAAGCTGGACACAGCACTGACTCGCTAAAGAGAAAATGGGTTCTGGAACAGAACACGGTGGTGGAGACAGGTTGTAGTTTTTGCCTTACAAATACCTGAATGTGAGCTAGAAACATGCTATGCAACCATAACCAAACTGCGAAAATCATGTCCAACTCTCGGCTATTTTGTTTTGTATTTGTTCTATTTTGTAAAAGCTGAAACGCCTCTGTACGGTACATCTGCTTTTATCTTGGCAGGCACTGGTTGTAACGTTAGCTGCTCAATTTTATGCTCCAAAGTCCTCTTGATTGCGTGCAATGGACGTAAGCTGTGTAGGCTATTGTGCTATCTGTCAATAGTAATAGGAATTACATATACATGCATAGGCTATTTTTCATGAATGACTACTGGTCGGGGGAAAAAATCTGACAAACAAAATATCGGTGCAGACGTTTTTGTATTAATATGCCAATATGATCAATTAATCAATTTGATCAGTTAAACTTATATCTAGAACCATGTTATTAACTATGCAGTAATCAGTGGTATTTAGAACACTGTGTGGAAAGTTGAGATGGGAAACAGAAGCATTGGTTGAGAATGCTTTTGTGTACACAGCTGTCTACATGTTTTCGATTATATATCCGCTACTGTAGCTAAGAAACGATCATTCACTGGGTGAACACGCTTATGCTAACCGAGGAGATAACAAACGTGTATTGTCAAACCTTACGATCAACAGAAAATCCAAGATCTGCAGAGGTGATAATATACATAATACTGTACCTCACAGCAATGTCGTCCACAGTGAATCAGTGATCCACGATGAACACCCGACTGTATTTGCCTTTCATCTGAAGCTTTTTTATTAATTTAATGCATTTTTGCAATGTAATGGTGAGGTTTAGCTACACTGCGGCTGGGAAATTGTATTTTTGCAGGTTCTCAAACACCATTCTTAAAAATGAATGTAGTCAGCTTTTTATGAATAGAGAATGATGACTCTTCTTCAAAACAGTCACAAAAAGAGCCATTGTTTTCTAATGACCATTTCCTCCAGCCACAATGGTATCTTACTTAATGGCGTCATGTGGTGTGTTGCCCTGTATAAATGAGAAAGTCAGAAAATGCACATATCATCTGAGTCAGACATCGTCAACACAGAACACAAATGGAATACCATTCATAACCATACCAATCAAGGCAAGACTTTTGTCAGCCTTGCTAACCTTATAAGGGAGGAATATACAGAGTATATCTTTTGATCCTTTATAAGACCCACTCTAGACCCTCCCACCTGTTCCCACATACTCCTTGGCTGTTTGAAACCTTGCAAAAATGAGCTCTCAAGGCTTTGAGCCGCTGTGAGGATGTGGCAAAAAAGTGGCTCATCGAATAACCTCTCCTTTTTTCAGTCTCTCCTACCCTCCTTCTGTGCATCCATCTCTGCTGCCGAATCAAACTTTTACCTCTCAAATTCACTCCTTTACTCCTAACCCCTAGAAATTATTTTTCATCATATCTCCTCTCTCCTCAGCCCCCCCTCCACCTTCTCCTCTCTTCTGTCTTTCTGCTGAGGAATCTTGTCTCCTATTTTGAAAAGATGGCCGACATCCGAGGTTTTGCCTTGGTTCCACCCCAGTTGAGTGGTTTTCATTTTTATTATTTATTTTAATCAAACAACTTCAAACACTTTTTCAAAATATTCCAAAGTGTGGAATTGAAGTGAAAGAGACTTGAGCGTTGAAAATCACTCATTGAACCTCACAAATTCTGACCAGTGTTTGTGTTTTCTGCCTTTCTTGCCTTTTGTTCAGATTACTGAGTGTCTTACCCTCTTCTAGTAAACCCTCCTCTGAACACTTATCCCTGAAGTCTTTACTTCGCTTTCCTTCACATTAAACCACTGTCATAATATCCCTTTCACACAATTAATCAGTGCTGTTATATACACCCTCATTCTTTTTTTTCATGCAATTTAGGAAATTGTAGTTGAGTTTTTAAAAAATCCAATTTCATTGCAGCCACTGGTGTCATACATATCAACCTCCACTATCATGACCCCTTTTTTTTGCTTCTACATGATTGCTTAGTTTTGTGCTACATCTCTTGAGTCACTTGCTAATTTTTGCTACACCTGGGAAGGAAATACACCTGTGACTCGACAGACCGAAGGGTTTGTAACGTTTCTGCATTCACAGCCTTGGTTTGGGGATTTAGTATCTGATATTTTACAGTCCCGTGGCCGTCAATGCATTACATTTCCCCGACTGTTTGCTTCTGTAGGTGGGTGGACATGGTCTCTGGCCTTGTACAACGTGTGGCACTGTCTGTAACCCGTCAAAATGTCTGCGATGGTGTTTGGGGGCAGGGGACGTTATGTAACTCTGTCAGCTCTGTCCTCCTTGAAGGAGCACGCCTCCTGCGTTTACAGGCCAGAAAGGAACAGGAAAGTGCAATGAACTGGAGGTAGAATGTAACAACCATTGACAGGGGTATGAATATTTCAGCTAAAATGGTAGTACACTTCCACCATAGCACTTTAAATTAAAGAAGAAACCCGTCTCAACCCTTATATTTTTCCTGTGCTCAAAGCCATTCCAAAAGCAGAGAAAGGGTATCGAGTAAACTAAAAGAAAGATTTAGTTCATTCAATTATTAACTAAATATGTTGGTAAAATTTTCAATATTGTAACAAAGGCTTATTTTAATAGCATTTTATGAGGGAAGTTTTATATTTATGAACTTTATAAGTTTAAACATGTTGCAGATTACAGTATGTATCCAGTAAAAGCTGAATCTTTCGTAAAAATGAAGTAGCTATGCAATCAGCCATAATACTGAATCCATGTACATGTTGTTTGTTTCAGAACAGAAAAGTATCAAATCATTGCAACCATTGCTTCAAATGCCCATGTGCATTAAATACTGTTGATTGGGAACATATCAACAAAATTAAGTGGCCTGAACCCCTCAAATTGCTGTCTGTTCTATTACAGAGTAAATAAAACAATGTCGGCAGAAATGTATGGTGCTATTTTACGGTGGTCAAGAAAACAAGGAACATTTAATTATGATAAAAATGATGGATTGCAATCATCTTATTCACAAGTGATTGTGGAGCTCGCATATGAAATAGCTTGGAATGAACTCTAAATAGCAGCCGATGAAAAAGCTGATGTTAAGCTTTAATAGCATCTAATAGTTAAATACAGTGAGCATATTTTGTGGTTTTGGAGACCTTCAGGACCATGGACAGTAGCAGCATCTCCTGCAGGCACATGCACAGCTAAGGCTGATTGGGAATATGCCCAGCTTGGTACATTTTTAGTTGAGGGGAAGATAAACTATGCTGGTGTTATTAAGCTAAATTGGTTGAATTGTCATAGATTGTGCATTGACTTGTTGAATTGAAAAGCTGTTTGTTGATGTTGTTTTGCTAAAATTGTTGCAGCTCAACTACCATGTTGGTTGTTGCAATCTGCACAACCATAGTAACCAATTTAATTGCACAAATCTTCTTGAAAATATCCTATAGAAATTTCAAATTTCATCTGAGCCTTTACATTCTAAGCTAAAATGTATTTTTTATGCGCAGAATTTCTGCGCGTGCTTCATAGCCTGAATATCTTACCACACTACAAGTCTTTCTGGCAAACATTTTGCAAAATTAATTGGATGATGTGTTTTCTAGCTATCAGCTATCTGATAAACAGCTAAACTGCTGAAAAAATTCCAAGCTTGCTACTTAAAAATCATTAAAACCCATCATACAGGATGTGCTGGGATTGGTGCTTAATTAGGAGAACATGGCACCAGAATCTTCCATTTTTCATTTCCTTATGATTCTTCAAAGCAAATGGATACATGCATGAAATGGCTCTGTAAATGTACCACTTTGTGTCAGAATCAATAAAGAAGCATCAACTCAGAGAGGTACTGTGAATAGGAGTGTGATCTTCAGAGACCTTTTTATGGAAACTGTTAGAGTCCTTCAGGAAGCATGTCACCAGATGTGTTTGCCAACACCTATCATACGTGATGGCACCCCTCTCCCTCCTGCTCCCGAGCACCCTTCGCTGCTCAAATGTAATTTATTGAATAAAAATAGCCGTAAGTTGTCAACGCCTGAGGGCCCAAGCAGGGGGGATTTCCGGTTATATTGATTAATATATCCTTTATCAAGGTTTGTCAAGGAAGCATTAAAGAATAGATTAGGCCCTCACCTGGGAAGAAATGTACATTTTGCATTTCTGATGTCATCGAAAGAATTGGGAATTAAAAATCTGCACTCTTTATTGGCATTTTATACTATAGCATATAAACCACTTGTCATTCCAGTGTTATCAAAAAGTTATATTCATCTTTAATACACCTGGTATTCAATATACACTTGGCATACATATAGCCAGTAATCTATAGTCAGGAATAGTTTTATGCAGTAATGGTTTTTCTGTAGTTTGATCATAAATTCTAGTCTTATGGTTTGTGGATTCTCAACTGGAAAAGCAATAACGTTTGCAGCATTATGTAGAGTCAACAGTAACTGCTGATATTTTGATCATAAATGTATGAATTGTAATGGTGAGTCTATTCTCAGCCACTGTAAAATATTCTGATTCTTCATATGAGATATGTGGAGATTAATCCGCTGAAACCTTTTGTAACAGGGAGATATGATTACTTCGTCATAAGTACACCTACGGCTGATTTACTAAGCCATCTACAACATGCCTCAATTGAAGACTGAATGTTGAGGTCAATGTTTCATTTACAAAAAAAGTCTGCCAGATCCTTGAGACTTGTGTGGCTACTCCATGTTTACCAATATCATTGCAGAGTACTTGCATCTGTTGTGGACCAGAGTTGATATTTCAGGTTATACTGTTATGCTGTTATACTGTTACTGCTAGAGATGTAGAACTAGCCTTCAAGGGATAGTTCAATTTTTTACTGGTCCAGGCAGTTTTTGTGTGTGATTCTAGATATTTAGATATTTATGATTATCTTCTAGTGTTATAATGGCTGGTATAGGGGTATTCGAGGATTTGTGGTCCAAAGCAAGGAGGAACACTTCAGGTAACTGAAAACCAGATTGTACAACAACGTTTTCTATTTCATTAAAACTGCAATCAATCCACTTGTACATTGTAGTTATTATGCCAATCCTTTTGTTTGCACAACATTCTCCAACTGTAATCATGACAAGAGTAAATTAAACTTTAGTATGCTTTGCCTCTCAACATCACATTTAGGCACACAATCCAGTTTCTGACGGAATGTGTTCTGCCATGATGTGTTATCCTGATCTGGTCATTCAGGACCGAGCTGGCGTGTGTATGATATTTTATGGTAGGGTCCTTCCTGTTGTTTGGAAGCTCTGGCCAGCAGGAAGATCTCATTGATGTTTCAGTCATATGCTCTTATCAGAATACTCTCCATTTATATCTGGAGTTTTTCCAAGTTTGCTGGTTGTGTGTTATTAAATGAGATGAAAGAAAAAGAAAGAAAAAAGCATTGACTTGGCATCATTAGAAACCTTTCATTGAACAATCACTTCCAGAACGAGGTCTGCAGTCTCTGAGAAAGGCATATTCAAAGCTTTTTAATCATCTCCTGAGTCAACAGTTGTGCAGGAATATTAATAATCAATTGGAAATAATGCCTTGGGTTCTGAGGACCACATCCCAGGTGGATTAATGTGTGCCTCATTCATAAAGTCTAATCAGTAGGGTGGACAGGAGCAGCACATTATCAGGCTGAGAGGTCTGAGGTTGCTTTGGAGTACAATGCTGCTGTTGCCTTTGAGGACCGTGATTTATATCATACAAGATATCATTATCAGCTTGAGAGCCACATTATGGCAAAGCCCCTCTAAACTGCACTATATACTTCTCTTCATTTGGATTTTAACTTTTCCAGCTAGTTTATTACCTCACCTGTAACCTGCGCTACCCAATTTACTTTCTGTGATAGATCCCTTATTACATTTCTGTTACATCCATTTTTTCCCCCGAGTTAGCACCAGGCCGGCCAGCGGAGGATGGGCTCCCCCTCTGTTGTCACCTTTGAGGGCTTCTCTCCCCACTGGGGAGTTTTTTTTAATATCTCATGTGTTTGGTATTTGGGGGTTCAGGCCTGGCATTTGTGCTTTTCCCGCTGCTCTTTAAATTGTTTGTGTGACGGTTTTCTGTAAAAAGCGCTATGCAAATAAATTTATTTGATTTCATTACATGTCCTCAACTCTGCAAAACATCATGGGGCCCTCTGGGACTTCTCTGTTCCACCTTCCACTGTTAAAAAATGGCATTCAGCCTTCCTAGTACATTTTAAATGTAGTCAATGCACCATGTACTGTTTACCAGCTACAGGTGCACTACTATTTTATGTAATATAGCCTTAAATTCTATACATTATCAATCACCGCCATTGATCTAGCAGTTAGAATTCAAAGGATGTGAGCCAGTCTCTGGTTCTTTTTGCTTTTTATGAAAGAGCAATTGAGCTTGTCCATACAGTGTCTTTTTCTGTCTTCAGCTTTTTACTGTATTTTTCAGATCTAACACAAATAACTTTCAAAACCATTCAAAAACCTGCATGAGTTATAAAAATGTAATCCAAATGTAAAACTGTGTTTTTAAGACATGGTAATTTTAAACATTAGATTGTAATGAGCACAGACTTTGTTCTTGCCGTTTTCCAAATTAATTAGTTAAATAACTCATTCATTTGTTTATTACATTACTGGGACAGAAGAAACTAATTTTTATGAAGCAACAGTCAATTCCTTGTTGCATTGTTATCTTCCTGTACAACATAAAACACAAAATTGAAATTAGTATGCCATAAATTGTGACCCAAACAACGGGTTTGTGGATGAAAATGAGCCCTATTTTGTGAACCATGTGAACCATGCAGCCTTTATTGAGATTCAGTGCTGTTTTAATATTAAGGGTTTGATTGATTTGTGTTTTCGATTTTTTAAAATTTATTTTCATCTATGTATTTTTTTTGCCAAAACTGCCAAGAATATATTTTTAGTTTTTGCGGCATCCATCATAGCACGTTCTGCTTTAACGACGTAGTGTGCGTGTGCTCGACCTTCTTTTACCCAGCAGTCCCCTCTCTGGCTGTGCTTGCCAGTTCCCCTTGCCTAGCACAAGTACTTTCGGAGAAGTCAGCACGTTGTCCACCCCAACATGATTGCTGAGTGATTACAGAATGAACAATATGATTGGGATTGACGTGTTCCCAAATGAGAAAAATAGATTTTTTTTAAAAATGTAATCTTAAAAAACAGTATTCATAAGGTGATTGTAAGAGTGAAATTAGATTACAGAAGTAAACATACATATGATTTAGATTATAATGGTTTATCATCATTTCCTGATGGAAATGTGCTTGTCTAGTTTCTATGTTTTACAATTTCTGTAGTCAAAGGTGAACTGCAGACAAAATATGTAAAAATTTCTCAGGATTATAAATAAAATAAATGCAGGTAAGGTCTTTTGCATTATGTATGAGAATGAAGAATGACTTGAAATCAAAGCATTGAGTTAAAAGTAATGGAAACAGTTAACATAAATATTAATTTACCATCTGCATATATAATAACAAAGAAATCTGTAGAGACATACATTCCTTAATTATGTACAGGATATGTGGGAAATGTTTTGAAAGCTGAGGGGAAAATTATGTGAACATTTTTGGGCCTGGAGATTGGAGGGGCAGTGGGTGACCCAAAAGATTATTTGAGGGTGAAGCTGTCAGACCATAAGGCCACAGTCTGTGACACACTGCCGGCAATATTTCCTGTGTGAAACTAGCTATGATAACAATTAATCAGACACAGTGCAAATGCAAGTCTGTGTGTGTGTGTGCGCGCGCGCGTGTGTGTATTGGTGTGCGTGTGTTCGTATGTGCGTGTGTGCGTGTGTTTTTTCTTTTTTGTTTGTTTGTTTTGGTTTTTTTTTTGTCATGAGCAGAATGAAGAACATAGAAAGTGGATCTAACTCTGTTTTCCTTGATGGGGGAAAGGAAAATGCAATATGCTCTATTTACAGAAAGCGCTAACCAGAAGAGCATTTGTGATGCATGAACAAGCAGTGAGAACATGAACCAGTGATCCCCTGTTGCTGGTCTGGAAGTAATGTATCCAGAGGGAGCTCTGGCACGCCTGTGCACACGCAATGAGAGCATCACAGGGCTGATTTTTTTAAAAAAACACTGCTACGCTTAGGTGAAGAGGTGATGGGTGGAAGAAGGAAGGAGTGAAAAGAGAGAACAGAGAGGGGACTAAACGAGGAATAACAAGCAAGGACTGGGAGGTGAGAGAAGGGGCTGATTGGAGAGCAGAGGGATGTAAGCGAAGAGCGTGAAAGAACAGTTTGTCTGAGTGAAGTGAGGTGAGAATGGATTGGATCTGATGCCTGTGAAAAGATGCTGGGATTGAAAGGGTTAAAAATAAATGACAGGGAAGGGGGTGGGGGGGCTGGGCATCTGAGAAAACTATTTGAGGTGTGACAGGTCGGACAGGAGAGACGTGAAGAGCAAAAAAGAGAGGGAGGGGGAGTAAGGGAGAGAGAGTGAGAGAGAGTGAGAGAGAGAGAGAGAGAGAGAGAGAGAGAAAAGACGAGGCTGTAGCTTTGGGGCATTTGAACTCTCTGTCGTGAGGGCGGGGGGGTGGGGGGGTGGATGGAGATGGAGAGGGGGAGTGTAAGAGCAGAAAACCGACAGGAATCAGAAGAGCATTATTGAAGTTGAGAGCTACAGTGGAATAGGGATGCTAACCCTCTCCCAGGTAATCGCTGTTTTTTCTTTGCGGTTTTGAATGTGATGCATTCGAGGATTAGACTCCAATTTTTCCAGCGAAACTGGATGTCTCGCAGTGGTATCATGCTCACAAAGGGACACTGATGACCGCGGGATGAGCCCATGCCTTTGTAACATCACTTGAACTGAAAATGGACTCCCCTGCACTTCAGTAACATCCAGGTGAGAGCCATCTGTGTGGATTTTTACAATCGGTGGCATGTATGTTTACTGTTAACTGTTTTTTTTTTCTTTGTTAATTTAGGGAAAATCATTTTGAATTCCAACTATAATTCCTTAGTGTTTCTATAAGTAGAACTAGCAGTGAACAAATAAAACAAATGGACTGAATAATCAGAAAGTTATGGGGTTATCTCCGGGTACATTTAGAACATTTTAAGAACTTCTTTTTCAACAACTTTTTAATGAATTTAAGAACAACTATTTTGCATTCTGCATTCTATTCTATTTACTTCTGCATGTAGATACATAGGTTATCTCTGTGTAGTATGAATTTAAACTGTGTATCTGTGCAACAATACCAAAGGTGTTGGAGAGTGTCAGAAATCTTGTAATTTAACCATCTAGGTTTGAAAAGTAATCATAATTACGATTTTAAACCATGTCAGTGGTGTTGGTTAGGGTGTCCCTAAGGAATATAAATTATTTTTAATATGCTTTTGAAAATATATACAAGGAACATGGGGACAGGAAAAATATTTGTCTTGAAAAATTTTCATATAGCCGTTGTTCTTATTAAAAACATGTTTGTATTATTATTATATTGCTGTTCACTATTCACAGATACCTTATTATGTTTGCATAATCAATGTTTCTGTTTAAATGTTTTTCAGTCATATTTGCAATCATTTTAATGATTTTGTTTATATTTTGTTTTGTTATGTTATGTTGAACAATTAGTCCAATATAGTATTTAAATAACCAAGTGATTTTTGTTTGTTTGTTTGTTTAATTGAGGATGGTGGAAAAGAGTCATAGGGTTAACACAGCTTATGAAAAGTCTTAGGGTTATCCCAGTTTGCAAGACTTTCTTCCTGGAGATTATACTTTTATTGCAGAATCTAAAAAAGTGATTATTATTCCTTTCCATTAATAGCATTATAATTATATCAGAAATATATGTCTGATGCATTTAATCATTGCAAACTCCAGAGAACAACATGAGAATAACCTCACTAAAACAATTTGTTTCAGTTGATAATTTCTTTTAAGCATATAACATGCAGAAGCATAAAAAAATCATATTCCTTATGAAATGGAGAGGGGGAGAATATGTTGAGAGGTGGGTAGATTAAACATGCGAGAGTGAAACAGAAAGACAGGAAGAGGGTAGTCAAGAATGGAAAAACTTGGAATGGAAAAAATGATCAAAAGAGAGAGCGAGATAACGCATCTGTTCAACAAAAAAAAGCTCTAGAGTATTTGTGCCACCGAGAGGAGGCCATTGTGACACGAGACTCTGTGTCACTGTCCCTGTGTTGTGGCTGGGGAGCGGGGCTGCGTCATACGAGCCAGCTCAAGAGAAATGATGCCAGCGGCTCCTGGGCACAGGGAGCAGCCCCATTCATCATCCCCCATGACAGACGCCCTGTCTGAGCTGCAGCTCCCTGACTCTGCCCTCCGTGACCTTCCCAGCCTAATTCCTCATCCCAAGACTGTCAGCAAGGACGTCCCTGCAAGGAGAGGCTCTCGCTCTCTGTTTATGGACCAGTGTTATCAACAGGCCTTTCCAGCAGGGAGGCCACAAATGCCGGCGAAAAGTTCCAGTGATTCAGGCAGCCCCAGGCTGGACTGGACCCAAAAATCTCTGGACTGATCGTGTGGAGTGTTATCAATTTCATCAGTATATTTTTAAGGGGCCCAGGGTTGCTGGCAGCATCCCTGTTTACCAGTGGCCACTGTTCTCATCAGCAACTGAGCGTGGGAAATCAATGCAGCCATTTAAGCCTTGCAGAAATGATGGTTTCTGAAGTGTGGAGTCCCCTGCTAGCATTTTGTCCTGTGACCTGGCAGGAAGTATATTTCCCTGACAACACAAGTGTCCTGGATGACAAAATAATTGCAGTGAAAATATTTTTGAAAAATATTATTTATATCTGTTTTTTGAATAGCTCTTGGAATGTAGGTTTCAGCATACCAGAATATACAATGTGTTTCTTTAGATTATTGCCAGAGGCTTATGCCCCCTACAGGGACAAAAATAAATGGCTGGGTCTTAGGAGGTTATGTACACAAAAAAATTACATAGACAAGAAGTCTTCATGCTACGAATTTTATAATAACCTAAGATAAGATGTTTTTGTTTTTTAATATCTATTCAGGGTCCCAGACTCGCAATAATACAAAGATTTCATCTGGTTTTTAAAATAGGCTGCGGTATCTCAATATTACATGGCACTAGCACGAAAGGATTTTGTGGGGAAAAAATAAACCCAACAATTGTATCTGTAATTTTCATTTTTTATTACTTTTTATGTCTCCCTCTGTTTTACAACTGTTTTGTATACAGTTCTATGAAAACAACAGTAAAATCCTGGAAATTGCTTGTTTAGATATGCCAAGCATCTACAAATAATCAAGTGTGTTCAGCTTATGGTGTACTTGAAATGTAATTCATTACACCAGTTTACTTCACTAGTTTCCAGGAATTTTGTAAGATAATGGTACTACAATTAAGAACTAATCTCCTCTTTCTTGACATCTGTAGTTTCTTCATTTTGCAAAAGTAATATGCTACCACACTATGCCCGGGGAAAAATAACAACAAAAAATATATATATTTTAAAAGGAATAGTTGCTAGGTAAGGGTGTGAGATTAAGATTAAAATTATCAGTTTGGTTTAATTATTTTAGCTGCAAATCTAATTCACATCCTCACAAAGAGATTAATATGATTTGCCATATGTGTCACCATTAACACAGCATGTAATCTTATGTATATTATTGTTTAGTAAAATAGTCATTTGAGACACACTGCATTTGCGGTTTGTACCTGTGATGTTCAGGTTGTCTTTGGACGTTTCACTGCAGTACAGAGCGTTCTTATGGGTTTCACAAAAAGGACAAAGAATTGCCTTCTGTCAGTTCAGTGTTCCAGCCAAGATAATTATCTGCCAAATTGAAAGCTAGTTTTTATAAAAAGCAGCTAACAAAACCTGGCTCAGGACTATTTGGCCATGCTAGACACACATGTTCCTGTGAAGTTCCTGTGAAAAAGTGTTAGCCTCACCGTGATGCACAGGATGAGCACTATGAAATACGCGGAAATTGAATTTAGGCTTTAACTCTATTAGAAGAAATTTACCAGTGAGTTGCCAGCACTGTACAAATATTGGCAGTTATAACATTTGAAATGAATGCTCGAACAGCTAATCCTAGTTTATTAAGCCTCTCGACAGAAATGAACCACAGGAACTAATACGTACAGCTGAGCCAATATTGGATCATCATCAATATTGACAGATTATTATTACAAATTGCAATCATTTGGCAGATGGTCTCGTCCGGAGTGACGAACAGTAGCAGAGGACGACAGTGTTACTCTCAGGAATAGCAGACTGCAGGTGAATGGCAAATCATCCTCCTGGGCTAACTTAGCTAAAGGAAGTGGTCTTTGTGTGTCCTCCTGTCTCCACAGGGAAAAACCCGCTAACCAGACTGCTGGTTGTAGGGCCGTTGAACTCCACCCCTTCCGGGCCTGGGCCTCCAGCATGTCTGACCTCCCGGGGAACCTGAGCGTGCCGTGGGGGTCCGAGTCACTGATGGGCGTCACGAGTGGCCTCAACCTGACGGCGGCGGCCTTCGCCGGCCCGTGGGAGAGGCGGTCCCAGACTCCGCTGTGCGCCTTCTGCTGCGGCGGCCTGCTGAACCGCACGCTGGCCGTCGTGTTCATGGTCAGCCTCTCCTTCGCCATCGTCGCCGGCAACGTGGTCACGCTCACCGTCTTCGTACAGACACGCCTGTTCCGCACACCTCAGGGATACCTCAAAGGTAAACACCCATGCATTCACACGCCCCATGCATTCACAAGTTTTTTTTATTTTTTTACACATAAACATTTGTATGTACATTCTCACTCACACACACACACAAAACACACACATGCTAATTTACTCATGCAAACTCATGTGAAGCACTCATTTGGATTAGTCACGGACATTGCTAAATACTTGGTTACGTCTAGTAATCTTATACATATAACACTAAATTCACTGCTGATTTAAAGCTAATTCTAGCAGTAATTCTTGGGGTTATTATCTGAAATATTTTAATGATTTAATTTAGTCAAGTTCTGAGATTATCTGCCATTTGATGGTATTTATTGAATGGCTTTTTGATTCCTCGTCCAAGAAATTGAAAGAATGGAGATGTTCATACATGTATCATGAAAAGTATAATAATTATCTCTAGCTAATAGATTAAACTATTACAATGTGGTGCTATATAGTAATGCCCAGGTGAGATGATTCCTTAAATTATTTCTATATTTGATGTTTTCTTTTCAGAAGTTGAAAAACATTAAATTGTTCACCATTCTTTTGTTACGAAGGTCATAGAATTTGATGGTGGGAGCTATAAGCTGATGTTATCATTATGTAAAAGGATTAAATCCCACCTCTGTTTTTAATTTAACATATTTCCTTCTGTATGTTGGTATTATGTAGAATTTTAATCTAAAAACTATGTCTACTTTTCTTGGAACTGTAATCATCCATGAACCTTCAAAACATCCTAACTTATTTACGGTTAAATAACACAGAGCTATTCACCCGTACTGCTTTCAGGGTGAATTTATGATTTGGAAAATGGAAAGCCTTAAAGAATTCTTACAAGAAGGATGCAAAAGCTGTATGTTACGAAGAATTATTGAAAAGTGGTCATTGTTATGCCTTTTGAGGTGATGCATGTGTGTAATTAAGCTGGGAAGGCAGAAAGGGAAAGTGAATAGAAGATGATAATTCACAGCAAAGCCTTTGAAAACCGTAGCAATGGATTCTGAGTATTACATTGTCCAGATGTTGTGTGCAGACACCCCGTATATAAACATGGTTTTGTCTGCCGCAGTATCACTGGCCTTGGCAGACATGATGGTGGGCATGCTAGTCGTGCCCTTCTCCATCTACACTGAGGTCTCGCTGATGGTGACCAGCACACCGCCTTCCTGGTACCAGGGCGGGTCCCTTACTTCGACGGGGGGCCTGTGGGGCCCCTGGCAGCCCTGCTGGCTGATCGGCCCCGTGTTCGCCGGCTGCACCTTCGTCTCCATCAGCACCATCTTCCTGATGACGGTGGAGCGCAGCGTGGCCGTCCTGCGGCCGCTGCACAAGGACTCGGTGGTGACGCGGCACCGGGTCCTCCTCCTCATCCTCCTCTCCTGGGCCGGCAGCTTCCTCCTGGCCCTGGCGCCCCTCATCCTCAGCGACAGCTTCACCCTGGAGTACAACGAGTGCAGCCGCATGTGCAACTACGTCCCCCTGCTGGACGGGGACGGGAGCGTCCTCCTGCTCTTCCCCGCCTTCGACTTCACGCTGCTGGGCGGGACCCTGGCGGTCAACATCCTGTCGTTCACCTCCATCCGCCGCTACACCCGCAAGCGCAAGCTGCTGTCGGAGGGAAGCCTGGGCGTGGACGGCGGCAGCGGCGGGTGCCCGCACAGGCCCTCCTTCTCGGACATCAAGGCGGCCAAGACCATCGGCATCCTGACGTTCGCCTTCACGGCCTCCTTCTCGCCCATCGCCGTGTTCGTGCTGGGCAACGTGGTGGGCTACACCTGGTGCACTTTCTCCTTCTTCGCTTTCTGGATCCTGACGGCCAACAGCTGCTGCAACGTCATCATCTACAGCGTGAGGGACCAGCGCTTCAGGAAGGGGGTGGTGCTTCTCTTCCACAGGGACTGAGCCCCGCCCCCTGGGGAGAGGAGCCAAGGCTGCGGCAGCCTGCTGCTGGTTTCAGTCCCGTCACATTTGATTTCATGCACCCCGTGTCTGTAAGGCCAGCGCTACATTGTGTGGCACTTCAGGCACCAGGCAGGCACTACTCCAGGGATTGTTATTACAATATTCAAGTGTCTTATTGTGACATTTGTCTTAAAAATGAGATTTATTGAGACATCAATTTATTTCACATTGCTTACCTTGGGCTGCTTCCTGGTAGTGGAGAGAAACTGTACTTGTTGCTGGTGTTGATACGGCCCGAAGGATATAGCTTTATGGTCTCAGTCTGAAATTTTTACATGGTATCTTGAGCATACCTCGACCCACTATAGTGCTTTCTGACCATTATTCATTTTATTTATTTTATGATACTGTATCTATATGACTTTTCCCACAAGACAAGGCTGAATGAAAATTTTGAAGGCTCTTTGAAGACACCTCAGTTTAATTGGGTTAAATATTGATATTTTTCAAAGGTTGAAAATAGCGCTGCTCGGTACAGCAGCAATGAAGGAATGGCTTATTTCAGAGTAAGATGAAACCAAATTATTATAGTTATTGAATAGGTTAGGATTTTACAATTACATTTTATTAACTCTGGGCTGAAATTTCTGAGGCTATAAGATATCTACCTAAGTGTTAGTGCAGTTAAACTTTGAAATCTTAACTGTTAATCTTATAAATGACAATTGTGAAGAAAATTGGACAAATCTAATTTGTATTTGTTTACGATTAAATTAAAAGATACGTATGTGCCAATTAAAATAAATAATATACTTCAAAAATAATATACTTTAGAATTCACTGGCTGAATGTTTTATTGGAGATTATCGGCTTAACCTACGTGTTGTCCTCAGGGCCAAATATGACACTATCCTGGGTTTAACAGCAATAAAAATATCTGAAATATAATTTTTCCAAGATGAAATTCCATAAATTTTCCTGGAGTGACCCTACCATTGCAAAAAACATGTTATATTTTTATTAAAAATGTTTCACCGTCAGGATGCAGAGATTGTACGTCACTTCGGATAAAAGCGTTTGCTAAATAAATGTAATTGTCTTATATGTATTTTTTTAACCATGCAGTAATTAAATCAGAAGTCATAATCAAAGTGCCAAAAAAGTGTCACAGATCCATTACAGCAACAAACAAAAAAATCGATTAAAATGTAAAAACGAGTGGAGTTGCCTGAATAAATAGAGTCTCTCTGGACTTTGAAGTAGGAAAACAGTTATTCACCCATTTATTTATGAGTAACAGGATTCCACATGGAAAAAATTGAACTGGTTTAGGGTTTACAATTCAATGCAGGGGCTTTATCATAGAGGGTCCAGTGAAGGAGGGTTATTTTGACCCTGTAGACATGGGGTGTCAAGACAAAGGTTGTAAACCTTAAAAGCAAAACACATTTAGATGAACTTAACAATATTGTTAACTAAATTTCTGAAAAATGTTCCTTTATTTTTCGTACTTCTCAAAGCTGTGAACTTGGACTTAATGTGTGTTCTGAGTCGATACTGTATTGTTGTGGTTGACATTATAGACACTGTGCTGGAAAATACCAGCATTGCTTTATTAAATTGATTGTGACCACAATTATTTTAAATAAAGACCATTCAAGCATAATCCTCATTCCTCTTCTGTACAGGCAATAAGATGTCTACAAAAATGACATGTTTTTGTTTTGTGTTTGACAGGAATACCATCAGATGGAACATGCTAGATTATACTCTAATGAGGTGGAACAGGAATATGGCAGCGTTACTGGTGAAGTCTCATTACAGAGACTTCACTGTTCTATTAGGCGATGGTTGCTTAAAGACCACTGATGAGTCCATACTGACAATAGATCAAACCAGTAAGAATCTGAGGCCAGTTTCAACAGTGGGGCAGTTATCACTTATCGTATGCTGGAGTCTAATCAGAGGGCTGATTCCTTAATGTATAACCTTTCTCAAAATCACAGAACTCCAGTGTGTGGAACTCGCATACTGTAACTTGTTTCCCTTTCACTTGTTTCCCACAGAACAGCTGGTGTGATGTGATGGCTCCTTGATGTGCTTTCTTCTCAATAAGTGTATCAAGGTTTGAGGATGGGTTTCATTCTCAACTTAGAGAAGTTTGTAACTAACACCATACTTTAGAAGTGTGATTTCATCCAGTCAGAGATGGTGCTAATATTTTGGAAAAATAATTCCTGGCAGCGTCTCTGCAACTGATCATTGTGTGGTGGAGGGTCATAAGAGGAAATGACATAGAAAGATTCCAATTTTGGACTGAAGGAGATGAGGACAGAAAAACAACCCAAGGTAGGTCTGTGTGTGGTTGCGGGCCTGGTGAAATTACAATAATACTGTGTACACAGAGAACTAAATGCTCTACACCACTTAAACTGTCCAACCTTGGATATTGTACAGACTGAGGGTTTTGTCCCTAATTTTAGATTCAATCCAATAAGAAGGCTGAATGTGTGCTGCTCTTGGATGCAGCTGGTGAGTGTTAGGCTATTTCTGCTGTTCTTTTTCTTTGCTTCACTGAATGTCCTTTTTTGTTCTTTCTCATGAATAATTATTTTCAATTCATATTTGGTTTATGGACACTTTTTGCAATAGATTAGAACTGGTTTTGCCATCATTTATTCTACGCATGTTTATTATTTATAAAATGAAATTCTCAATATGAGTTTGAATAAAAAATTCTTAATTGAAGCATCACCTGTCACCAGTCATATCTGCTGTATTGACAAATTTGAGTAGCTGCCACAGTTCTACTGATCATTTTGTTCTTAATTATTTCTATCCCCAAATTAAACAATTCTATGCATACATTTGAATACTCGTTTGTGTTAATAAGTAATTTAATTATCTCAAATGAATGAGAATCATTTACAATTTTATCATATTTACTTGAATCCAGTATTCCAAACAAACACATTTTCAACAACAAATCTATTAAATTGTTGATTAAACATTATACCACTTACATTTATTAATGTACAATCCATTTATACAGCTGGATATTTCTACTGAAGCAATTCAGTAAGTACCTTGCTCGAGGATTCAATGACTGTGCCCTACCCAGGAAGCCCTGTTTCTTAAGCCTTTCTGTTTAGGACTGAAGGGCATACTGGATTTCACATATTTCATCACATACAAACTTACTTCATGTACAGTATATACTTGAAACAAAACTATGCTCAGATGCTCCCCAGAACCAGGGTTTCTGCATCTCAAATAACTAAGCACCTCCCAGTGACAGTCACCTAAACTGAAATGCTTGCACAACATCATAGCACTTTTTAGACATCACATGATCTACAAAACTTTTCCTGAATCAAAAACTGGAAAAGTACTAATTTTTTTTTTTTCCTTTTCTGTGATCTACCGTGGACGTGTCCTTTGCCTTTTATTGGTTATTCCTCACCTTGGGGGAAAAAACACTGAACTCAAAGCTTTCAGCTGCTGCAATGAGATATTTTTGCTCTTTCGAAATGCACTTCTGGATTGGTGTGATTTTCTTTTTGCAACTTGCTCTGACTTCTCTTATTTACCAATTAACACAATTCCCACATCTCTCAGCACAGCAGTAAACCCACAAACCGTACTTCATGCTTCTATTATTCTTATTTCCTCTTAGACTTCATAAAAGATACGTTAAATACAAATGATTAATTGAATCTATTATGACCGCCAGAGAAAAACTAAGAATTAAATAATTTTTGGAGTTTGAATGTTGAATGGCCATAATAAATGACTGTCAATAGATCATACAGTGAAACAGATTCTTCTGGAAATACAGTTCAGATCAGCTATTCCTGAGCTTTCATATCCTAATTTCTGCTCTCTTCACACACACACACACACACACACACACATTTGTATGCAAACACAGATGCTGTCCAACTGAAAATACCCTTATAGTTGCTCTGAAATGTATGTGCTGTCCTTTAACTAGTGCTACCAGGTCTGTCCTAATTTGAAAAAATTTGACAGCTTCAAAGGTCATGGGTATATTGTATGGGGCCATTTCCAGCCACCTTTTCATCCATTTCATATTAATTTGAATTCAATTTTGGCAGGTGCTTTGTGTGGGTTGAGGAAATGCATTCCAGTAACAACCTGGCAACTCTGCTGCAAGGTATTGTTGAGATTCTTGTAACAGCCCTGCTTTCTATTGTTTAATATTACAAAGGAGTATTTCACAGCCTGTGGCAGTAGAGCACAGCTGAACGAACAGCAGAAAAGCAGTGATAAAGAAAAGCAATCACAGGTAATGGCTGAACCACATCAACCACCTCCATAAACCACATAATGTCTCCAAGTGCTTTAGTACTCCAGCCCAAAATACGGCCTCCACAGTCATGACACAGGATGTAGGGCTTATATTAGAATTGTGTCTTGGGAGATTTGACACAAGGTCATTAGGATGTTTATTTTCAAACTGTTTTTTTTTTGTGTGTGCATCAGTTAGTGTGTGATGAATGTTATAAAATGGCTGCCATATTTGGTGCAACACATGGGTGATGACTGAATCGGTGAATGAGTCGGTAATGCATTCTGAGATCCACGAAAGGTGCTAATTAAGTATTAACGTTATTTATTACACAGTATTTTTATATGCCCAGGCTCTGATCCACTAGCACAGTTCAGTACCTGTGATGAGGCTGCTGTACATGAATGGTCTTTCCCTTCACGGAGTCTGTATAGTTGCCAGGACCCCTGGAGCGGATGCGTGTGTGTCAGACACTGTTCACTCCTGTGAGAGCTAGGCACCCGAGGAAGACTGTAGACTCCAGACTGTACTGTTCCAACCCCAAAGCACTGCAACGCTTCTCTGTACATCTGTACAGTGTCACACACTTTCACATTCAAAGAATGAGAACAGGTTGCACGCCTACTGCAGCAATTTTCACATGTACTGCAGCAATATAGACTACAGAACTGCTTTAAATCAAATTATGTTGGAAATAGGAATCTCTGTCTCGTGCACGATAGCAATCTTGAAATGCGGCACTGAATTTATTTCGTCTGCAGGTAAGCTACAATTTAAGTTTAATTATACAGTTTAATTATACATAAAATATTGCTTGTCTATTAATCTGCATGTAATTCTGCACATGCTGATGTATGTGCTATTCCACACTTAAGAAGATGGATGTGTGCAAGTGGGCAGGGAGAATGAGCTTCGGCCTTCTGAGCACGATGTGTACAGACATGTCCTGGGCAGGAGTGAAAGGAAGAGACAGCGAGGGCAAACCCACACACACACAGAGCTATGTCCCATCAGGTGCTGTAACAGAGACACGTCCTTGTGGATGACCTCACAGAGCCGTCTGTCCCTGCTGGCTAAATTCCCCTGGAGCCATACCCTGTGATCACCCCAGACCTCGGCTTGTATCCCGCGGATTATGCCAGCCTGTCTAGCCTCCGCCTGTCTTTACTGCTCGTCACATGTTGAACCGCTGACCAGAGAGTTTCTGAAAGCCCATCAGCCACAGCTTGTATGTCATATAATTAGGCATTATTTTGTATGCTGCAGAACAAACACATTTTCAACATAAGCCGACAAAAAGCCCGAGGACTGACTTTCACTGGAACCCCTAAGAGAGAAATAGTGATAAATGCACAGTGATATATCCTTGGTCTTGTGACTCAATGTTTGAACAATCAGAGTAGAACAGTGTACCGAAGCAGCAGAGGGGAGGGGAAGTTGTGGTCTGGTCCGGTCATGCGATATACATGGCCAGGAGTATGGACTGTGAAGTCGGGGGAAATGGTATGGGACTGTGTTTTGTGTGTGTGTGTGGTGATGTGCTGCCTGTGTGTGCTGTGACTGTGTGTGTGTGTGCTGCTGTGTGCATGTGTGTGTGTGTGTGTGTGTGTGCGTGCCTGTGTGTGTGCGCGTGTGCGTGTGCGTGTGTGTGCATGCCTGTGTGCATGTGTGTGCGTGTGTGTGTCTGTGTGTGTGCTGGCAGAGGAGTGGAAGTGACATGCAGCCCCGATGGCACCATCAGAAGACAACAGCTGTGGCTGAGACATGAATCTCAGTGCAACTGTCACTCATGCATGAAGGGGGCTGGGACCAACCAATGAGCAGCAAAGTGTCCTAAGTGGAGCCAGGTCAGAATACACTCAGAATATATAAAACAGAAATTTTATTTTGCTAATTTTTGAGGATCACAATAATATTGAAGGCATTTTTGTTACCATTGAATTAATTCTATTTAGAGCTGAATTTTGTAAGTGAATGATGTAGTCCCCGGCATGGAATATCATCTGGACTGGGTTGCTGTGCAACGCGATTGTGAAATTTGTAAATTGTAAACATAGTTATAGAGTTTGACCATGGGTACCTTTTTTTCATAGAGCCCATCTGAATGTTGCAGGAATGATTCATTTCATCTGCAGCTGGTGCAAGTGGGCTGCAGGCACTGGATCCAGCAGAGAAGTTGCTGTTGTGGAACCAAATTGGCATAACCACCTTCTCCTGTTGGTAATACAGTTTATTATTAATAGTATTATTACCACTGACATAGTCAGGATTCTATAGTAGACCATAAGACGTGACTAAACTGATTCCAAGGATTTTAGTTGGAAAGCGACCAAACAGCACCCATAATAAATGTATTCTTCGGTTTTGAGGAGCTATGCAGGGATATATTGACATTGAATGCTAATGTATCTTTTGCATCAATAACACTTCAGAATTTGAAAATGAGTTGGAGGAGTTGAATGAAATCCTTTAAGAACAACATACTTCTGTATTCTTACTCAGTTAACAGCGCACACCCATAACCAGATGGAACTGTAACAGACGGATGGAACCAGATGGAACTTTATTTCAGAAAACTGTATTCATGATTTAAAGATATTACCTTTATTGAACATTATTTTACCGTTATCTGTACAGGAATTATGAGAATGTCAGCACTGTCAGATATTACAGCTATCATAAACACAAGCAAGATATGATCATTGATCAAACCACTACATTATTACGCACCAGGCTCTCTTATCCAAAGTTATGTACTGTGTATTGTGGACATTTCTGGATTAATTTATGTTTAAAATGACAGGTCCTTTTCCATGGACATGCTTCCCTTAAGAACCCTTTGTTAGTTTTTTAATTGGTAGTTGAATCTCTGTCACCAAAGGCCAAGCGTGAAAGCAATTACTTAATTGGGATAACCTGTTTGTAATTTTAGCAGGCTTTAGTTACTGGTTTGAGGCATTTGTTAGGAGAGGTTGTTGCAGCCATTTTAAGAAGCATGTCTTTAACCACACAAAAGCAAGCATAATCCTGGCATGTATTGTTTAAAAATTATAAGTATTAGAAGAATATGCTAAATGATTGAAGAATACAAATACAAAGGTGTAGAGGCTAGCAGATATGGCTGGTTAAAATGCAGTTAAAAATGTTCATTGGCATGCTAAAGCAAGCTCATGCTTTATCTGAAACTTGATCTTAAAAGGCACATAGTAAATGGCACAGTATCTTTCATGGTTCCTCAGATGAAAGGAAAAGTAGAGGTAAGTTGTGTATTAAAATTATACCTGGAAGCCTGCAGTTCCCCAATTAGCCTCAGCTCAACTGCCATGAAAAGTAGAAAGTAATTCCATGGTGATTATGTGAGCACATTCAGACATTTGATGGGAAGCTATGCCTATGCTGTAATACTTGGCAGCCGAAACCAGTGTGAAAAATAATATGTTTCTTGTCATATATAAAATATGTGGAACTATATCGTTTTGGGTATGGAGTGCCCCAGCAGTGGGGTATGGACAGTCAGATTCTTTTTTTCCCCAGGCACTGAACTATTTTTACCAAGATAATTTGAGTTCTAGCATTGCCTGGTTGAGGAAGAAGTTTGCCATAGGGAAGAAAAAAATTTTTTGGCCTTATGAAATATGAAAGGTGAACATTTTTTATAACAACTGTGGACCTTGTATCTGCTGGAAGGAAAACTTTTGAGAGCAATATATTCTTGAATATGTTTCTGGCAAACTGGTTTCAAGCAATGTTCCTGACCATACCCAGTTAGCAGGACATTTCTCCTTGACCTGGATCCTTGAAGTTGGAGTGGGCATTGAGGTGCCTAGGTTAATTTTAGTGTTGTAGATTGATCACTGATTGAGAAACCCCCACATCCTGTATCATAAGTCTGTTAAATCAGCATCTATTTATAACTTACAAGTATTTATGACTTACAAGTAAATGTGTTACACTTTTTCTTGTCAAACTTAGTTTGGCAAAATAGTTTTAGTGATTGCTGAACCGAACTCGCCAAACTGCGTCTGTGAAGAAAACATAGCTGATTTTCATTCAGTTTAAACTCAAAGGGCAAATGTTTAATGAATCTAGGCCATTATTACAAGAAAGTCAGTGTAAACATCTTTTGATCATTGTTCAAATCATTATAGTGTACATGGTGTGTGTCAAGCAAGATTTAGGATCTAGAATTCACGATCATGTCGTCAAACGTTATATGTAATGAAGTTGTAATGATGCATTTGGTGTGATTTTGTTCCAACCTTAAAATGGTTCTCCAATACCACAATTATGGTACTTTTCTGAATCTGAGTTCATTCTATTCTGTCATCCTCATAATCGTAAGAAAATTTCCACCCACTGACAGAGCTCAGCAGGGCTAGCTGTCATTAGGTTATTAAATTAGCCTACTAAATATTTATCAAATGCCAAGGTAGTTACCTTGAAATTGAAATCATTTGTATTGATCTCCTACCATATGGGGTGGAATATTGCTTTATGGATTAATGTTCCATTTGGGACTCCTCCAAACTAATGTTGAATTCAATTAAAATGAAGCCCAAACAGAGCAAATGAAGGCTGGTCATAAAACAAGATACAGAGTCAGGGTCTGTATGTTATCTAATCCCTTTCACTTGAAGTACATTTTTTTAAATCTATAAAATCAAATGCCTCAAGCCACAAAGATGTATAATTCAAAAAGGATACTTTACTTTGTTGATTATGGTTTCTATTCCTACATCATTTTCACCACATGCAGTACCATATATTTACAATGGAGGGTAGAAGGGTGAAGCTGATGTAGGAATAAATCCCATGCATTTTATAATATGGCGGGTGGTCTTTATTATTTTTTTAAATATGAGAAATTCTACAGGTCCTGGAGCACCTGTTAAGATAGACATAATGAACACCAGTATGTACCAAGACATTTAAATAACAAAACAATGCCCCCCCCCCCCCCCAATGAGCTTACAAGATTTCCATTTTCATTTAAAAATTAAACTTTTGTGTCATTTTTGTCTATGATATAAGGGTCACAGATGCAAAAAATTTACACCTTACCTTCTTTTTGTATGTATCCTGCACCCAGGTCCTGCATTTCCATGATTCAGCTGGACAATGTCACTGACATTCAGAACAAATCGGTCTACTAGTCTGCTTAATATCAGGTATGATGATTGGCAATCCTTGTTCACCTGGTGATGTTACAGATAGAACAAATACACTATTCTCCATTAGATGTATGTGATGTGGTCTGCCTCTCCAATATTTTGCAATTTAAGGAACTTATTTTCATCCCTACACACCCTCTCAATCGTACACAAAACTGCTGTTCCACCCATTACTGTTAAACTGTCACAAAGGTAGCAAATGTTTTACATGTGAGACATGACCATCTAATTACAAAAAAAGATTAGCACTATTAAAATGTTTCAGTAAAGAGCTAATATCCAAAAAAACTTGAGGCACACAATTTAAGGCCTATTAAATGATACAGATGAGACATGTAGGCTGGCAATCTCACTCTTCTGCCCTGAAATACAGCTTCAACTTGTGTGTATATATAGCCTGCCCTCTAGTGGCACTGATGATGAAAGCAAATGGTCAGTCATACTTCTTTCAAACCTTGATTAGATTTAGGGATGAGAGGTCAGTGATTAGAAATAAAATAAATTTTAAATGTTAAAGATAATTACATAAGGATCAGATTTAGTCAAAAGTCTTAGGTAAATGATGAATTTATGAAAGTGCCAGTATTAGAACTTAACTGACACTGTGATAAATCACAAAAGCTATACACCACAGTAACATCATGCATGAAGAAAAATGTGCCAGAAACGTCAATACTTATAAATATTTCCTTTATTACACCCAGGAGAAGAACATCTTATTAGACAATGTCAGTTTTCTGTGACAATAATGTGTTTTTACTACAGAGCTTATATTTAGTATCAAACATTTAAACGTAACACTTCAAAAGGTGGACCATATGAAGATTACATTAGTAACAGCTTCTCAGGAGTGTTGTTTAAAACTCAGACTCACTAAACAGATCTAAAGCACAGGACTATAATCTGGTCACTCAATTTGCAGCACAGAGTAACAGAGCAACCACAAATCATTATGCTCACAATAGCACAAATAAAATGAAAATTTTAAGTCACCAAACTGTTTGAAAACCCAAAAGAGCAAAAAAATCAAGCAATAAGTAATATTAATCTGAATTGAGTTGTACAATATTTTTAAAAATAGAAGTTGCTCAACTTCCAGGAAAATAATATTATGGAAAATGAGAAAAAGCTGACAAAATAGTCACAGGTCCAAATCTGAACTGCCAAGGCCACCGATGGGTTCTGTTAAGGATTAATCTTGTATTAATCAGATACCATATCATTCTAACTAGGGCGGTTAGTCTATTATCAAATAAAATGTTCTGGTTTCTGACAGTATGCTCAGATTGCACAATGTGCTAGTGCTGTTGTCTGATGTGTAGTCCATGTGTAATACACTTATATTCAATGAGCATCAGATTGGCTGATTATTTTTAAATTTTTACAACTTTTAAAAACTCAAATTGTGTAATAATATAAGCGTGATCATTAACCAAAAGACACCAAAAAGGGGCAAATAAATTTCAAATTAATATAGCAACTGTATCATTAATCAAACACTCTGCAATGTTTTGGCATTCAACACCCTGTCTGACTGTACTGTACCTATCTCCCCTGTAAGGTAATGTATGTTAGCAGCTTTACAATGTGACCAGTTCAGTGTAAAAGAATGCAAGCTATGCAATAGTGTCACCTGAGCACATCTGAGCCAAAGAATCCCATATCTGATTATACATATCACATTACCACTGGAGTTGAGCAGAAAAACACGCTTTTCCAGTCTGGGTGTCCAGTGACTCACTTGCTGAGATGAGGCCAGGGAGATCTGACACTGACTAATAGAACTCCCTTAAAACACATGTGCATATGTGTGTATATACATGTATGGCACCCAGTTTGTACTGCCATCAGGCCCTAAAAATGACACTGAAAACTGATGAAATGTTTAAATGGTGGGAAAACACCAGAAGCTTAAATTGAAATATTGAGTCAATTGGGATTCACGCTCTCTGCTCTAAAACACCCACAGGGTGGAAGTAGCCTCCATTTGGGGTGTCATGTTTTTCACAAGGTCCCCACAGTGCGTGTCCTTTTTCACACACAGACAGATCTGGCCAGCTTTTCACTTTTCACAAGTGTGTTTGTCTGCATCACAGTTATCGACCGCCTTTTGAAGTCACTAGGCATGCTGACTTAGCTTTACAACTACGCTACATATAGCATTAGCATTATACATTGGAGCAAATTCTATTAAAAAGGCCATTATGCATCCAAAGTGCTCATAGAAAAGGTTCCTGTTTGATGATAGTGTAGAAGCAGCTTAATTTTCTAAATAGGTACATTGAGACCCACAGTAGGTTTTTCCTTCTCATTGTACCTCACATGTTCCTAAAGTTCTGTGAATAAAATTGTTCTGAAGAAAAGCTCATCTTAATTCATTAAAAACCTCCCCTGCAATCAGAAAGATGCCTTTTTGTGTTCAAATGAGGTAAGGTAACATAGATATCTGTTAGAATAAGTGAGGGAATATTTACTGCAAGAGTTTGCAGCCTAAACTGAGTTGAGAGATTGGCTGGAGGATTAAGTCTTCTTCTTCAGTTCCTCAAAGCGCCGAGACAAGTCATCAAAATCAATGTCATCAGAGGGTGCAGTATTTCCACCAAAGGAGGAAGCGGGAAGTGTGTCGGGAACTGAGGGAAGCTCAGGGAGGGCAGTGTTGTCATATATCTGGGAGGAGGGACCAGGTCCTGTGGAGACACACGATATGTTTTAACGGGTTACTCTGCACAGGGTACAGCATGTGCTTGACATCCACAGTTAAATGTCAGTGCTTAAACATAACTCAGAATGGAAATTCCTTCTAACCTCATCAAAAATATGTAATGCATGATATAGAGATGATGAACTTACCAGATTCCTGGGAGTGAACAGAGGGCTCGTCAAACTGAAAAGGCAGAAATATGTTAAAGCTTGTCACATTTGTCAAGTCAACTGCACTGTCTGTCAAGGCAAGTCAATTTTCATGTTGTACATTTTGTACATTTTACTCTCCAAATATCCAGATATGTAACACAATCCAGTCAAAGGTCAGGTAATTCATATATTACTACTGGCCAGCCCTCAGGTCACCAGCAGAAATATATCAGTTAGTATTACCATTGCTGCATGATTAGATTAACGAAAAGCAAAGAAACTTATCCTCAAAAGCATAGCTTATGGGGGAAAAAAACTAATCTGACAAATAATAAAATAACATACTGTAAATGAAACCATGACAAACCCAGGAGAGTACAATGGTTAGTAGTTCACAGGTCTTATAATCCATGAACCATGTCCGATCATAAATTTGGGTCTGTTCTTGAACCAGTTAGAGAAATGTGAAAACAAACAAGCAAACAGAGGAATGATGCCAAACGTCTCGTTCCTGAAAGGTGAATGGGCTGGCTGTCCACCTGTCTGGGGGCAGGGGGGCACTTTCACTTACAGACACATATTCAGGGGGGTAGCTGGGCAGCTGGGGTGGCTGCCCTCCTCTCACTTGAGGCTGGGGGTTGTTAAAGCCATCAAAGTTGCCCACAGGGCCATTGAAGGGCTCCTGGAACAAAGAGGAGTTAGACAAGTGCCTGGAGTGTAAAAATACATTTTACAAGCAGTCACTTGACACAATCAATCAGAATTTGAGGGATTTATTGTCCTTAGTGTCTGAACCCATACATTGTGGTCCTGTGGAGAAGAAAGGCATTCTTACTGATCCTTTGGCAGGTGGATAGCTGAAGGCAGAGGGTGTGGGCATGGGCATTGGCATAGCTGCAGATGGTGCCGTGAACCCTCCACCACCCCCACTTCCACCGCCTGGCTTCCTGCTGTCACTGTCCACGTCTATGAGGTCAGCCTCCTCACCTGGGCACACCTCAGGCTGTGGTAAAAGCAGAACGTTACAGGAAAAAAAAACATAGACATCAGAAAGGTAACACGTGCAGCACGTCTACAGAAACGGAGGCAGTCTGCCCTTCTCACCCTGACCATGGCGTCTGGCTCGTACGGCACATTGTAGTTCTTGGCAATCTCAATGAGGTAGCGCTCCACCAGGATCTTGGGAGGGGCCTCTACGCTCAGCTTGTGCATCAGCTTCAAGAGAAAGTGGAGACAGTCACAGAGGTACTTTGTGCAAAGTACACAGTCTTTAAGATCAAACCGCTTCAGTTTTACAACTAACTGCAAAGTACAACACAAATTCTCAAAACCTACCCTGTCATTGACAGTTCCAATCTGGTTTGTCCTACATAGCTTGCCATACTCCTTACTATATTTGGCACACAGCTGGTCAGACACCTGGTTAAAGAGCAAACTGTCAGTCCCAGTTGACACAACGCAACTGCGTTCCTAAACATAACATCAGCATCCAGACAACCAATAATTTGCAGAATTGTTTTTTCTTTCTGAGATTTACAAATTATGCAAATATGGAGAATATTTATCCGTTATGTAATATATAGCACAATAGCCTACTCACAATTTTCAGCTCAGAGACTTCAGACTGCAGGCGAGGGGCAGCCCAGATTAGAGTGGACACTGCTTCCTGTAGACCAGGGTCGAGCTCTCTGAGGATGAAATGAGAAATCAAGCTGGTCTAAATAATGCTAGGAAAGAATGAGTGGGGCCTCATTGTATTGCATCCAGTTAAAATGCTAGTCCATAATCCAGTGATGTGCCCCATGGCTCAGTACTGAGTCCTGAACAGATCAGTCAGGCTGGCAGGGATGTCCACAGGGTAATGCACAGGTGTCTCTGGTTACAGTTGGCTGAGTTTTCCCTGCCTCATCTTGCAAAAGTGACTCCTCAGCACTGGTGGAATGGGAGTCTGAATTCTGCCATTTCTAACTGTGCATGAACTGTACTCCTTAGGCATAATGACTGCATGGTTCAGAGGGTGGACCCCTGTGAGTTAAGAAGCTGGGGCTAGCAACATACTTCAGAGAACATACTTGATCATATGTACATTCCCAAACTGAGACGGGTAACCGTAGCAAAATGACAGGTCTAGAAATATGACACGTACATTGAATGTAAATTGGAATTATGTTAGGTTCACTAGTTCATTAAAGGTACAAGTGAGAATTTATTGTAACTTCAGACGTCACACACTCACTTCATTGATTGGATGAGGCCAAAGCGAGCAAGCAGCAGGTCACAGTAGAGTTCCAGAATCTCCATGGCCTCCACCAGGTAGTCCTCCCTGATTATGTGCTCCACACGGATTCGAGCTCGCTCATCCTTACCTGCTGACAGGTAATCCGCAATTTCTTTCCGTGCTTTCTGAGCGAGCTCAGCTGCGAGAAAACACAAGCGTTTGTAAAAACTCAGATTGACAGCATTGTTAGATCTTCGGCAATGTACTGCTCACAACCGTCAAAGCGTGTTGAAGACCTGATTTTATAGCTGAAGCCATACAATTGTTCACAATATTGCACTGGTTCTTCATTGCCATTATTTTTAAATAAATGCACAAGAAAAAACTCAAAAACAATGCTCAAACTGTAGCTTTGAAAAGATCCTCACTTTTCTTCTTTTCAAGGAGTTTAAGGCGGTTGATGACCAGCCGAAGATTGACTCGAAGTCTCTCTGCTTTGAATCCAACGCCGAGCATAATGGAAAGCTCACTGTGGAAAAGACACTGCCTTCATTCAACAGGTACAAACCTAATGCAAAAAATGACAGTCAGACCTACAAATAAAATAAGAAGATTTTACAGTTATCTGTTAAACTTTCAAATAATTAAGACAATGTCAGCTAGCTAAAATGTAGGTAGCCTGCTTAATTGCCGGCTACCTACATTCTTTTTTTCATGGTACCACACACACACACACAATGAATGATAACACAATTACAATAACAAACACGTTATCAAAGAAATGTAAATTTAATTAATTTTTTCTTCGAATAGTTTTTGATTTAACGTTAGGTTTTCAACAAGCCAGGTACATAGGGCAACTAGATACCTAGCTATCTAACGGCTACTTGGCTAATTAGCCTAAGCTAGCTGACAAGCTATCAACTATCTGGTAACGTTAAACTAAATACTGTATGCTAGCTTGCTAATACAGCACATGTTTCATAAGAACGACAAAACACGGAGCACATTCACTAACTGGCCTTAGAAACAAATGAAACCTTTGTCCATTAGGACTAGCTACATTGTCTAATAACAATGCGTCTGCTCAAGCAGGAAGTGATTTTCTAAACTCAAAAATCGTAAACATCTTCCCAGCAGCAAAGCTAAATTGGCTAGTGAGTTACTTGGCAATCGTTAGCTTTCTACAAAAGCTTATTTCTTCAGACAAACCATGAAAAAGCAGTTCTCATTAACTAACGCTAGATGACCATTAGGTTAATATAGAAAAAAACACCGATGCATTACATTACCTGCTTCGCTGTTAAAATATTCTTCCGCAAATGCAGTTATGACGCCCAATGCAATACGACAAGGCAAGGATCAATTCTGCGCTATGCGCCGACTAGTGTGTGTGGTTGAGAGTAAAAGGGAGCCGCGATCCAGTTAGTCCACAGTAGCCTATATTAATTATTTGGCACGCGGTTATCCGCGGTGTCCTACAGGGCCATGTCATAATGGCTAAAACGACAACCCTGTCGTTTTTAAGCATGGTACGCGCTATATATCATATTCTCCTTGGTTTTTCGTTATATATAATCTGAGATTTGTATGCTTATTTTTCAAATAAAGGAAAATGTACTTTTGGTTTCTACATTAACGAGGGAAAGCCCAAGCATGTGTGGTATATTTGTGACATAATGGCACCTTAATTATTTTTATTGACTTAACCTAGTTTGGCAACACAAGTCTGGCTGTTATACGAATTGAATAAGAATGGATTTCATTTTGCATTTGGAATTTCCCGTAAAAAAAAAATGTTATTTTTACTGAAGCTGCACAAGTGTAGCGCAGAATTGATCCGCGTTTATGACCTTATTCAGGCAGCTTGGAATTCCCCACATTGCCACTGAGGTGAATGCAATCAGAATCGTCAGTTGAAGGGGTGCTGTTACATTTATTTGCATTATTTAAATTAAATTTAAATATGGTAAGATTTACACAGTCCAGTGATTATCACAGGATTATCACCCCCAATCCCCCCAAAATCCTACAGGAAGCTCAATACACTGACGTCATCCAGGGGCGCCACTAGGTTTTCACGTAATAGGCTGTGAAATGGGCACAAATTAACATCTATGTCTGATTTGTTAAAAAAGTAATCATATCAAGTCCCAAAGGACCACAAAACACTGGGTACAGCACCACAATGACATGGAGAGGTAAGTTAAAATTTATTCTGTGCATCAGTGATACAATTAGACTTGTTAGCAACCACACTAGCATTAGCCAGCCAAAGAAAACAAGTGATGATCTATTTCGAAGCTGCAAACTAGCAAATGACTAAGCTTACATCGATGTTCCTCGATGCATTTTCCCCTGGCTGTTAACGTTGTTTAATATGTGGTCTATGATGTATAAAAATAAATACATTTTTATAATGGTTTAAACCACATAAAGTACTTTCTTTACATTTTAAAGCTACATTGCTAACCACCTACCCACAGCCTACATTAGTTCATGAGAATTTAATCAGTGAGCTGCAAACCACGTAGCGTTAATGTTAGTGGTGCAGTAAATGTTGGCCAGCAAGAGCTAAATTAAGCGTTTTTCGTCAAATCTGGATTCGTTTCAGTTAACTAGTGTTGCCTCACTGTTCAATATAAAGCGTGTTGTTGGCGTTAGTAGTTAATTTACTTGGAACTGTATAAAGCTGGAACATAACGCTTGTTAAAAAACATTAACCAACATAGCTAGCGAACTGATGCTGCGATGTTGGTAATTGCTAACATTATCAAGCGGTTCATAAAGTAGGTTATCCCAAGAAAGAGAACCAGTTCAGCTTGCCTCTTTGGATAGACTCTGTTATATGTAAAGACGGTTTCTCCAAACGCGTAACATGTCATTTTACTAGCTAAATTAAAACTCAGGTGCACTACAAAGTTTGCCCATCTCGTTGGCCTGCTTTACCTTTCTTTTTGGCAAGGTATATACAGTGATTTCCACAATTACACACCCTTAATAAACACGAACAAAGTTAGGATAAAATAAATTAGCTATACTGTATGCTCAAATTGGAAAAATGATATACTTTTACGCTAATATTGTCGGTCAGAGAAGATGTTTGACAAGTAGGCCTAGTAGGACACACTGGTTTCCTCTATCAGTGTGGTTTTTAAATGAAGTAAAAAGTATGGGGAAAGACAAAGAATAGAATTGGAAATCCTTTGCAGTGTATTATAATATTACTGTTAGGAATTCTGTTGTTATTTTGTTATATTCTGTTATTGTAATATTACCTTTAATATTGTCTATTATATATATGAGTGTCACGGTGTCTCTCTCTCCAGGTGTGGCGGTTGACATCAGCAGGAACTTTCCAGAGCTAGTTCCAGTGGCACAGTCTCCATCCTCCCAGCTGGCAAACTTTGCCCTCTGCACACTGCAGTGAGACGGAACCCCCACTCCCCCCCACAAACACCGTCCGGGACTACCATGAAGCCCACGCATGAGCGCAACCAGGAGTGCCTGCCACCCAAAAAGCGGGACCTTCCAGTCAGCAGCACCAGCAGTGGCACGGGGGGAGGAGGGGGTGCGGGTGCGAGTGGAGGGGATGAAGGCACTCCCACTCACAGTTCGATCGCTACCTGTAGTGAAAGCCAGGGGGGAGGCACAACTCCTGGGGAGTGGATGCGGGTCCAGTCCAGCCTGCAGTACAGTGCAGAAAATGCTGATGGCATCAGTGTTCCCGTTGACCAGTACAGCATGCTCTATAAAGTAGCCCTCCCCTCAGTCACCTACTCCCCTACCAACCTTCACCCGGTGTTAAGCCACATCTCTCCTGCCTACACTGTCCCCTCCCCACTCCTGCAGCATCCTGGGATCCCCTATTCCCCTCTTGGATACGCCCAGATCCCCCACTCATCCCTGCAGTTTGTGAGTTCCCCTTATGCGGTTCCTTATGCTGTTCCACCCGGCTTTGTCCCCAGCTCCCTGATCTCCCAGCAGTCTGCCATCCCACAGGGCCCCCATGTCTCCCACCTGGTTCCCTACCCCTCGGTCATTCAGGAGGGCGTGGTCTCCCCTGCCTCTCAGCCTCCGACCTCGGCCCACGCCTTCGCCAAAGTGGCCGCGGCCGGCAGCGTTCCGCTGGTGCTGGCCCCGGAGCAGGCCGCAGCCCAGCAGCACCTGGGCCCTGGGGGTGGGCTGGCTGCTGGCGAGGTCAGCCCCAGGGGTGTAACGGCCTTCTACCACCACCCCGGCTCCAGAGCTGTCTCGGTATCCACGGCAACCGCCTACAGAGAGGCACGCGGCACCCAGGAAGTCAACGGCGGAGAGGAGGGAAGGGGAGGGAGGGAGCTGCTGCAGGACTCCGTGTACTCCCCCAGGGGTGTGCGGCCAGCACATGCTGCGCCCGGCTCCAGTGCAGCAGACAGCCCGCAGGACAGGCCCCTCGGGGCCCGCAGATACGAGGAAAGGGGCTCGCCAGGCCGCCGCAGCACTCCGGACACGGACCTGGAGGTGAGTGACAGTGTCCACGGCGAATCAGAGACCATCACTCGCTTAGTTACTGAAAGGCACAGTTCTCTTCCTGATTTAATTTCCTGTTTTTGTCATGTTTTAGTAGTGCACAGTCAATTAAAAACATGTGTAGATTGCTGAATGCAGGATTGTATGTCTGCACAATGTTTATGTGGCATTTAAAAATCTGTTTTCAAGCTGCCACTGTCACAAATGAGGTTTCACAATCTCTACTGTAGTAGCCATAAGTACGCAAACAAAGGCTGTTCCTCTGCTTAAATGTATCGAGAGCCTTTGTTCAAGCAGACTTGTATCAGGGTTTGGATCTCCTGAGTTGATGGTAATGGTTTTGCTTTTCCTGGTGAGCAGTCTAGTGGAATTCGTTTTTTTTTTATTGCTTCCTAAAATGACAGATGTGGGTGTAGAATATTCTCGCAAGCAGAGTGAAAGACTTCCTTTGGCTCTGCCCATGGAGTTACACGGCCAGGTTCATCTCCGTGCTCCATTCCACTTCCTTCCTCATTGACCGGGGTGTGTGTTGTGTGTTGATGGTTGGGCAATCCAGACACTGCTGGGAAGGAACGGAGATTGCTGTCTGACTTGTGGTCCACCCAAAGCTGAGCGGAAACCAGAGTGTGGTTAAGGGGACCGGGGGACCGTCTAGAGTGGGCGCTTTGCAGAAGTCTATTTGTGTCTCTCACTGAGTATGAGAAAAATTGAAACAGTTATGCATTGCACTGTGAGGTTTAATCTCTTGCATTCATTTGAGTATTTGTTGGTATTTATCATTGTGCAAAAGCGTTGTGTGTGGGGAGGAACATTATAGTGTTAAACAACTTTGCGTTGCACAATCGCAAATCACATCTGCCTTGTCATTTTCCTGCATTAAATTAATTGTTGCTACATGGTTTTTCAGAGAATGGCAAAATGTAATATAGGCTGCTGTTTGATTTTCCGTTCCAGGTACTGCACTGCATGTCATTAAAAATACATAAAGCTGTGTGAATAATCAGGACGTACATCCTCTTCAACACTGTGCTTAATTACGCTGTAGCGCAACACTCATTATACAACACAGCGTTACTAAGTTGTTTCTGACTGGCTGCTAGCCAGTTAGCTTGTGAGACTGCCCACAACAATAAAGCAAAATTAGCTTTCTGGCTATGTTGTTAAATTGGGTTGTGGTCTCATATTTTAAAATCCATCCCCTCATTTCTATAAGATTGACTGGATGCTACGTGCCCCATGGTGGAAGAGACAGTCCCATAGACTGTTAACACTGGTGGACAGAAATTTATTTTGAAATCAAATTGTAATTTGGCATAATAATAATTAAAAAAAAAAGTTTTACATTTGTCTCAATGCATTGTACCCTCTACTTATTTCACTCTGACTTCTGACATTGAGTAGAAAATGTCATATAAGTGTAAAGTTTCTACTTAAGAAAATGTTTATTTTATGGAATGTTACTCAGGAAATGTTGCAAGAAAGGGCACAGTTGGCTAACTGACCACTTCCTATCTTCATCCTCAAGGTTCAGCAAGTGGTTGGACGTCTAACTTCTCCTAACCAAGGTATGAGTGGGGGCCATAAAGAGGAACCACTGGGCCCCCTGAACTTGTCCCAGAGTTCCCAGAGGAGTTGGCAGGCCCTGCCAGCGGCCTGTGTGGAGAACATGGTGGGTCTAGGCAAGCCTTTGTATGAGGCACACCCAGCAGGAGCCGGTGACCCAAGAGTAGCGATCCATCAGCAGCTGGCACAGCCTGCCCGCCATGCCGTGATGCTGGCCAATGGGCAGCCAGTTCTCGTCCCCCTGGACTACAAGCAGCAGCAGCATTACGCAAGCCTAACCAATGATGTGGTCACCACTGCAGCAGTCATGCCGGTGAAGCACTCAAAAGCTTTCGATTCTCCAGCCCAAATGCACCCCCCTGACAGGGCCCCAGTGGAGCTGGCACACCAGCAGCTGCAGGTGCAGCCTGGCCCTGCTGTCCCAGTCCCAGTCCCTCTTGCTCTCCCTGTTCCAGTCCAAAGCCAGGCTCCTCCGTCCCTCACCCAGAATCCCTCGCACTTCATGAAGGGAGCCATCATTCAGCTGGCCACTGGGGAGCTGAAGCGGGTGGAGGACTTGCAGACCCAGGACTTTGTGAGGAGCGCAGAGGTGAGCGGCGGCCTGAAGATCGACTCCAGCATGGTGGTGGACATCCGTAAAAGCCAGCAGAAGCCGGGCCTCATGACCCTGCACTTCACTGTCGGGGAGCAGCAGAACAAGGTGACCATTGACGTTCCCCCCGAGCACCCTTTTTTTGTCTTTGGACAGGGCTGGTCCTCATGCAGTCCCGAAGGCACAGCCAAGTTATACGGGCTGGCCTGTCACCACTTGCAAGTTGGGGATGTCTGTGTGTCTATTGCTTTACAACAACCACAACGGCAGGAGAAACCACTGCTTCAACAGCAGCAGCAATCATCCAGGACACCCACCAAAGTCAGTTCTACCACCAGTGTGATCACCCAGTCCATGGGGCCACCCGCTCCCCAACATTTAAGGCCACCAGCACAGTGTAGAGCAGAGAGCAGCCACCGCGAGAGGGAACGCGGGGAGGAGGAGGAGGAACCCATGCAGGTAAGGGGCGGGGGTCATGGGGACACACCCTCCCGCCCAGACAGGACTTCAGCAGAGCACACCAGAAGCCTGAGCAGCAACTATTTGCACACGGAAGGCAGCCCCCGAACAGTGGCTGCGATGAGGGGGCTGTCGTCATCGATAATCGGAGCTCAGAGGCACTGGTCAGTCCCTAGCTTCCAAAGATATGGGACCATGGATGAGGAAGAGGCCCATCTTTCTTCATCAGGCTCCTCACGACCCTCCTTCATCCCTCAGGAGGTCAAGTTGTCCATCGAGGGGCGCTCTAATGCGGGAAAGTAGCAACAGCAGTAGCAACCGCAGGAGGAGGCTGTCTGAAGAGTGAATGCGTTAAATGAGCAGAAAATGACAGGCAAAAACGGTAGCTTCAGAATATTTGGGATTTTGCACACTCATGAAGGTTAGAATCTCTCTCTATGAATATGTCATGATAACAGTTCAGAATCTTCTGTGGTCAGGCCGGCCTGGGCTGGAGTTCAGTTGACTACACAAGGTGTTATCATGACGAGAAAATAACACGCAAGGTAACCAAAGTTTGGTTCTTTGGTAACAGTTTTGGTTATGAGTTGTTCACAAGAGCCCTGAAAAATGTAAGCATGGGCCCCTGCTTGACCTCTGCTTAATGGAAAGTTGAGGACCATTAGCAGTGGTTACAGTATTAACCAAAGCCTCCACAATCTGTGTGCTGTCCAGTGGATGGGTTCCAGTCAGATCTGAGGTAATTATGGCGTTGAAGAGAATCTCCTCACCTTTGACCAAAATCACACACACAAACCCAAGACTGAACAGAATGTGTGGCTGCACTGGGGTGAAGATAGAGTAGTCTGTCAGACACTGATTCTGGTGAAGTGATAAAATCACTGCACCTCTTGTGCTATAAACTATGTGGGGGAATTCTCCAGAAAAACCTTATTTTTTAATCTTGCAAATCATTGGTCATTGTGTTAGATATTGATTCCATATTTTTTTCCACATTTTCTTTCCTTTAAATAATTTTCCTTTGCCAAAAGGCTCTTGGTATGTAATGGTTTTTGGGCACATCTCTCAGATTAGATGTTATGCTGCTGCTTATTGCACTTGCTTCTTCTGTGCTACTCCTCAAAGTGTGACTCTGCTAAAGTAGTTCCCTGATTGGCATGGGGCACACATGGTTTCAATTGTGGTGAATCAGTACCAACAGACTTATGCCCTCCCCTAACACCAGTGTTTACAGTCTGTGTATGATGTGCCTCATCTTTCTGTTTTTTTCTTTACTGTTCCTGCATTCCATTAACACATCGGTTGTTACCCTTTATATAGAACTCACTGCAGTATGTTCACAAATCACAATGTACCCACCAAGAGTGAGTGGAGGCAGGGCCTTCAATACCTCATTTCTCAGCTTAGCTGCTGACTGTTTACCATCACGAAAATAATCCTTACCAAGGTAACTTCAGTAGGACTAACCTAAACCCAAAGGTGGAACACAGAGCTTTTTTTTTGGCAAATTTGCCACTTGCCCTACAAATTCTTTGCTTTGAGTTGGTCTTTTTGAAGTTAGTCGGGTGAGGATTCTTTTGTGCGTTTGTCCTGGCTGTTGGACACTAGTCTGTTCTTCTTCACAGTAGCTGGCCTAAATGTGTCTGGCACTGTTTTTGGGTTGTTTGCTCTTGTTACATCTTTGTCATGTGTGCAGGATTAGGCCTCCACTGAAGTCATCCATCTCTTCAAACCATCTTCAAGGATCTGGGGCTAGTGGTGATTATCTGCGTGCTGGGTTTGGAATTATGTCCTTAAGATCCAAGTACCATTTGGAAACACTGACTGTAGTGTCATGACTCGTATGTGGTTGGAAACTTTGTGGAGAAGAACACCACTGATAAATCTTCATTTCCTGGATGCTTAATTATGATTATCATAGCAATAGTTACTCTTGGGAACAAGGCTTGGTAAGGTTTACTCAACTTTGATGTTTTTGGTAATGTTCAGATATGGACAGCAACTGCAGTACTGGTCAATAAAGCTAAAGCTGTGCAGTCTTTGCCCAGCCTTGTTTTTTTTTTAATTTTTTTTTATTTTTAAGAGATGCAGTTTTTTAAACTGGTCTTTTAATCAGAATATGCAGCTGACACTTTCCCTTTGAAGTGTTGGGTTGAGTTTTAGGAGGTTTTCCTGTTTAAAAGATAAAGGCAATCAAAGCTCTCTTATGGCATTCCAAAGATCCTTGGAATGAACTATAGTCTTACATGCAAGCATGTCTAGCAGAAACCTTAATGGCCCCTTATTAACGGTGATAATTTATTGCATTCCTTTATAGTTTGATATGTTCTGAAACAATTTTTAAAAAATCCTTTTCTGTGAGTGGTGCTAAAGCTTGTTTTGTGTTTCACACAGTAAACGTTAGCTGGCACACACTTTTTTGACTGATTTAGCATGAGAATCTTTTTTTTAAGAAACTGATGTCTGTTGCACACTGTTTACGGTTAAAAAATGAAGAAGAAAGGCTGTATGTGCTGTTTTCTAATGCAGATCTTTCCTTTATGGTTACTGTAAGACAATTAAGAACAAGTGCAATTAGGTTCAGAATTGATGTTCCTGCACATTCCCAACAATATTTGTATGAATCTGCATATTCCAATTTCCTCTTTACTTTTTATTTTTTACCTTCTCTGTCCTTTGAAGCGTTGTCTCTGTCTGGCTCATCTGCCTGTAGTTACTGTCCTCAGTCACTTTCCAAATTACAAACGATAAACACCAGCATCGGTCTGGTGCGTTCAGTGTCAAATAAGACCTCTAATAGCAAAGAAAAAAGTCAGCATTATTTATCATGGTTTTTCATCAAATTCTTGAAGTGTGGTAATGTGGAAATGCTAAATGTTTCTGCAGTTGTTATATATGTGTCAAATGTGTGCGGTGTAAACAAACTGGTTTACAATTAGGCTATATAAGATTGGATTCCAGTCATCACTCAGACAAACCCAGGCCTGTTGCACTGCTAGCCATGGGATATATGTTTTCTGGCGAGTTTGTCAGTTACAAACCTGAAGTTTGTAATTCGTAAGTTGCTGACCTGAAAGTGGTCATTGGTTATTCATGTTTTCATTTTGATGAACCATTCTTGGCATATAAACATAATCACTGTAGACGCTAGTTCATACAGGGTTATTAGTACAGGCTGGCCACAGTTTAAATGGCAGTTTAAATCTGTTGGTGGCTTGTACTTTTGACAAGGTGGTACTCAAATAATTTAAGATGTCCTACTTTAAAACAAGAGTTATGCTAATGTTTTCCTCATACAATACAGTATCTGCTTAAAGTTTTGGTGTATGCTATGCAGTGTGAGACCTAAAGTATCCCACTGTACTTTGTCCATCCAGACTAACTGATAAAATTGATTTTTGTATACAAAGTTATGCGATGCAATCATTGTGCACCAACTAAATCCTATTTATTTCATTCCTAGGCACCTCTGTCGTGGGCCTTTTGGGGTACTGGTTCTTTAAATCCATTACAGATTTAGCACAAGCTTTCTTTAATGTTCTGTTACCTCATCACATAATCAACTTGCTCTTACTGCCTGTCTCAGATATAACGTTCACAATATCTTTCCTCTTGCCATATTCAGACACAATGCTGCGGCAGTTTAAAGAAGTGCATTGCCTGCTTGTAATTTAAAAGGCTTTTTAACATCAAAGTTGATGTGAGCTGCCCTCTCCCCTTCAAACTGAAGTTTATTTTTCTGGCCTCTTTTGCTTCCCAAGATGCTTATCTTGAACAGTCCAAGTACTCAGGTCGGTATTGTTCCTTTGCATGCGTGGAAAATGAATGCACATTGAGGAGAGTAGGAATTAACAGTTTTTGGTCTTGCACCTCCAAATCATATCAGCCTTCAAATGGCTCTCAGAATTAGTGCTGTCTCTTTTTTTTTAGCTCTTTAGTATTTCCATCCACTTAGCCCCTTAGTGCTAACTGGTATATGTCTGCTGCGGTCTACTCTCTGCTCTGATTGGTGACTGCACTTGGTTGAAGCTGAATGAATTGAATTTTCCAGATTATTTGCGGAAAAATGAAACCAGCTTTTAGTCGATTGCAAGGGCTGCCAAAATGATCTTGGTACAGCATGTGCAGTAGAAAAAGAAGACTGATAGCCTACATTTTTGAAATGGCTAAAAGTAGCAGTGATTTTTATCGGGGATGTGTCTGCTTTCCTTCTGTAGCTGAAGTCATCGATCTTGTATGCCAAGAACCAGTAGGATTTGATGGGAACACTTACTAAGACATTCCTGACATCAGGAGGATTGATTCTAATTTTACCTTTCATAATTTAATCTTGTCCTCAAACCTCTCTATGTGAATAGCCAGTCTTAACACACTTTTTCAGATATGTTGTCCATAGTATTATTGCCCAGTATAATGTTTGATAGAATTAGTACCAGACGTTGTCTGACTAAATGTGTTTTCCTTGGGTGTTTCCTAGCATATTTCCCCCAGGAAACCTGACCTTCTTGGCCATTCAAGTGCTATACTTATTGATTCAACGGTCAAACAGGTACTTTTCCAGGAAGCAACTGAGAAGCTAGCCACAGAAACGAAATGACTACACGGTTGTTTCATTCAGCAGGTCTCTGTTGGCAGATGTGCAAGCACCATCTGGTGTGTGTCACAGGCAGCTGGTTACTGCTGGTGACGGTGAAGATCCTGCACTGTACCGGTCAGTCAAGATTCTGGGTTCAGGAGCTGTGCTATGGGTTAGGCTACATTTTGGTACCTTGCTCAAGGGTGCAACAGCAGTACCCAATCTGGGATTTGAACCTGTAACCTCAGCGACCCTCAACCATTGTCATTGCTTTAGCTGTGTGCTCTCTTCTTTAGTTTTCTTGGAGAGGTAACTGGCTGACCATGGCCTCAGGCTAATGAGTGGAATATCTAGCTCTAATACTACACGATAGCTGCAGACTGTGGGCTATTGCTACTTCTCTGCTTGTGCACAGAGCACCGTAAAGACACACAGCTTGTGCAGACCGGGCGTCTAAGGGTGATTTTGGATTCTTATTTTTCATCAAACACTTAATTTCCTTAGACTTGTAGTGATAAAACAAACTGGTGGTCATTTGTAGGGGTTTTTCCATAAGATCATGTATAGAACCATCGAAAAGACAACCAGCAGGTGAGCATGTGCATGAGCGCATGCTTAGGACGTTTCTTAAAAAAAATATTATCAAGCTTGTCAATAATGCCTTACGAACCACAACATACATGTGAATGATTGGCAGGTGTTTCTTATTTTTTTTGTTCTTCCCCCTCAACATATTACAAGAGTCCTTCATTAAGCAACGTTTCCTTTGTTTTTATATTGTATGAAAGTTTTAGCATTTTATATAGCTGGCTGATAGAGTATATGCATAAGGGAAAGTGAAGGTGTTGGCTGAGGTGCATTCGGTCTCTGCACTTTTGTTTCCACAAGATTTAATGGACAATGGTTGTGAAGTTTTGAAATGGGGGGTAAAAATGTGGCAAACTGTTCAGTCACGGAACAAATGGTATGTGTGCACACTCAAAAGTTAAAACTTAAGTTAGTTTTTGCCTACTTTTTTTTTTCATTTTTGTTTTCTGGGAAATGGTAGAGAAGGTTTTGTCCGCAGAGTGCCAGGAATGGTTTCAGACTGAGAAATAGGAAACCAGTTGAAGAAAAAGACATTTCCTGCCAATTTTTTTTGTTTTGTTGCCATTTCAGAAAAAGGTATTTACATATACCCTGTTTAATGTAAACATAATGTCCAGTCTTGCGTTTGTGTGACAAAGAGCGGACTCTTCCCAGTAGTGATGGTAAATGTGCTGCTTTGCATATTAGTAGATCTTGTGGAAACAAACAGCATTTGTTCAATTTAGAAATGGCTCAGAGGAAAGTTTGCATATAACCCAGTTGAAATGGGGTGATGGGGCAGCTAAAGTTTGGTTAACGGTGTTTGACTATATCATGAGAGTTTTAAATTAATCATTTGTAATATCAGATTAAACTTGTACTTTTGGCACTATGTGACACTGCTTTTATGTGATGTGTAATACACTGATAAGAAAGGACATCTTTAATGCATAAAAACTGCAAAATATATGCAATGATGTATATGTAATATGAATCCTCAAATATAATCCAGGTTGTGTAAACATTGTATAGCAAGTTTTAATATCTTATGGCTGTACCAATATGTATTAATTCTTATCGGAAGCCTTATAGTTGTGAACCCAAAGTGCTCCCTTTTTCTAAAGTACCGTACACCTACCTGAACTTTCAAAAGCATTAATAACTATATTTTGTTTTATTTGTACTCGTTTTGAATAAATTAGATTTGTACTGTATATTTGTACTTTTTTGTGAACTTAGAGCTGAATTGTTTTTTTGTTGCTGTTTTAACACAATGTACTTAAGGACACAAAATATTGTATTTTTACTGTTACAGCTAACTTCTTATGAAATATTGCATTTATCATGTTTAAGTAAACACAGTATAATATAATATATATATGCTTAATCTTCTGGTGATTGTAGTATTTCTCTTCTCTACCATGTGTGCATACGTGTGTGTCTGTGTGCTTGTGTGTGATGCCCGTGTGCTTTATAATATCGCCACTTGTTCTATAATTTTCTATATAATTTATAAAATAGACTAGTCTTATTCTGATGGGCAGAATATGCACTACATTAATATCAATATAAATGTTTCAAGATGCCTTTTTCCAGGGGAAACCAACGAAAGAGACGCGTTCTCACAGCACCATTTTATGTAGCTTTCCAAGTGGTCAGAATTCATTTATGAAAGAGCCTTCAATGCTAGCCTCAAAGACAGGACTTTTATGACAAAGGGAAAAAAATATAGCGTCTTATTTACCGTTCACCTTTGTCATCATATCCTGTTGCATACCGTGTCCCCGTCTAAAGGCTGTTTTTATTCAGCTGTGGTCTGTTTTGGGATGATTCTGACAATATGCAAGTTGCAGGTCGTTCCATTGTCTTGTCCTGCTAGGACACAGTGCAATTGTGTGGAACTGAGGAACCCAGTGGTTTTCAACATGGCATGTTCCTATTTGGAAATGGGCTCTAGTTGGGAGGTTAAACTAGAAAGGAAGGAGACCTGGAGCCACAGAGAGCACTGCACATTAGAGAAAATGTTAGTTTATTCTCACATTCTATTCTCGCCTTCGTTATAATCTATACATCTGTTAATCCAGTAACAGAGTGGTTCCCCGCTTGGGGCTATTCACAACACGTGACGCGACGGATCTATCATAAATAATGTTCTCCCTTCATATTTTCTCCATTTGTATTGGCCACTTTTTTTTTGTAAACATGAATAGTAAAATAGTATCCAGATAAAGTAACAAAATGACTGAATTTAAGCAATATTGTAAAATCCCCCATTTTTTGAATTCTAACAAAAACAGGCAGGCAATATAATAGCAGAACACTAGCTCATATGTAACAATCCTAGAACAAATGCAGTTTACGACATGCAGTATCAACCTACACCAGACTGTAACTCCAGGTTACGCTGACAGCCACTCCAGCACTAAAAGTCTTCAGAGTTTTTTTCTTTGCAAATGCATAAAATGCTGTGGCATTTCAAATAAAATCGTTAAATTTACACAATTGTTTGAGAAGTATAACACATTGACTCAATAGCCTTGTCACAATGATTTCACAGATCTTGAAATGTACAGTAGTTGGTGTGTGTGTATATATATAATTTATATATATGTATATTCTAAATAAGCAAAACAAAAAGGCAAAAACATTTTGAAGGTGTACTGGTAGTTTTCAGAACTGACATTTTTAACGGAGTATGTGTTACAGTAGTTCTTTATCCAGAGGCCCTGTTGTCTCTTCAATTGTATTCTAACACTGGATAAGCCCTAGAACTGGAGCAGATATGTTCTAGGAGACTTGGGAGGGAATTTCACCGATGCTATAGAAATGTGTCCACACAAATTTTTGATTTGGTACAGTATTTACTAAAGGAAACCATGTAAATGAACAAATCTGCAAATCTGAGCTTTAACATTATTACTGCAATTAACAGAGACACTCTTGCGAATGTGTTGATAACACATCTTAATTTCAGGACAAGGGACAACTCGACGGAAACTTCCCATGAGATGTGAGCTCCATTGTAAACTTCAGTGAGGTATGAGCCAGACGCAAGGCCCCGTAGAATGGTGAGGCAGTCCCATGTAGTTGGAATGGTGATTTTGTGTGGCATCGTCTGATGTTTTCTCTCGTCCAGTATTGCATAACTTGGGAGCCCATAGGTTTTTACCTTTCCCCCCCCCCCCGAGATCTCTTAAAAGGTCACGTAGTAAACAATTTTCAAATGTGTTCTCTTCAATGCTAACCATATTTCCCAACAAATACAGCGGCCGTGGCAATGCTCTCGTGCTTGAAAGTTAAGAGTGCTTTCCCCAGGCAATTAAAAATATGCAATTAATAATCTTTTATGAATTTGCAGCCATGTGAGATCATGTGAGGTAGTTCATATGCATGTATTTGCATATTCCCCTCAGTGTTTGCAGTCTTGCATTAGAAATGCATATGCTTTTAAGACTACCCAGAAAACTCCATCAGCCTGCAGTTTTATCACATTTCACTTAGGCGGAATGCAGGTTTGGTAAATGTGGATGTGCAATTCTGTTGCATGTGATGAAGGTTGTGCACGTATCTTACCCAACACAAATACTTAAAACTGGGCCCGTGGGGAGACAGAGTTTGCCATAACCACACCTTTGATATGATTATGGTTGTAGCATAGGAAGAAGAGTCACCCTAATAGCTCATCTTGCACCAGGGTGCTGAGTTAAGTACTCAAAGGTCCTCCATGCTGCATTGCCTGAGTTGCACAATTCATTGTATTCGTGTCCATTTCTTAAATCACTATCTGCATAGTTAAAGTAGATTTTTCCATGGGTTTGAATAAAACTCCTGTTGCATAACAGTTAGAACCTACCCGAGGTATCAACTTTGCTATAAAAAATAAAAATGTAAAATTAACTAAAAAAGAATAATAATTCTAATTACCTGGGACAGTTTCAGTCTCATTTCCCATGTATTTTTCAACGTTTGTTGTGTTTTGTTGCATTTAAGCTTCATTCAAGCTAAATGGTCAAGATGCATTTCAACTGAGCTACATTTACAAACATACCATATTGAGAATAACCCTTTAGTAACAAACAAACAAACAACAAAAAAAAAAATTACAGCCAATCAAAGGACGTCTAAAGAAGTCCTCAGCAGTTGAAAGCCAATAACCCCCCAATCGTGACGACCAGGAGTGATTATCTCAGGCTGAACAGTTTCTCTGATAAAGTGGCATGGGAGAACTATAACGATAACCTTGTGATGAAGGCAATGCCATCACCTAAAACGGCATTCTTAGACGTTGGCCCCGACTGAGCTTACCGAGGTAATAACCAGTATTAAGAGCAGCAGAAGAAAATTGCATTTTAACGGGCCTCCTCTGCAATGTGATGAATGCCAGAGTGATAGACTTCCTCTATCCAGATGAAAGACTCGGCAGAACCGGAGGCTGTATGCAGTGGGTACACTATGTGCAAACTGGATTCAGAAGGGTCAATGTGACCGGTAAAGGCAGTGAGCTCCAAGGCTTATGGAGAAGATAACAGAATGGTCAGGTTAGGAGAGGCTAGCGGGGGTTTAGAGGAATTGCATTTTTCCTCCCCCCCTCCTCCCAGAACCAGAAACGCAGGTCTTGCTGTTTTTTCTGTAGTGTACAGAAAGAGCTGAGGTGGTGTGTGGGTGTTATAAACGAAACATTCAAAATCACTAAATTCATCCTCTCTTAGAGTGCCACATAGAGATTCACTGAATATTAGCAAAGGAGAGGGTAGTCTCTACCTTAAGTAAGGGCATCCTGGGATGGGTGAGCTAGGTAGTTTGGGAAGAGGAGGTGGGAGTTGACGCAGCCTTGATTGTAAAGTGAACTTGTGTGTGTGTGTGTCTGTGTGTGTGCCCGAACAGCCAATGTCCCATGGGCCTGTCTGGGTGCGAGGGAGTCAAAAACGAGGCCAGGGGGCAGAACGGGCACTGCCAGGGCCCGGTGCCAGGGCCCAAATGCGAGGTAGAAGATTCAGTGGATATGAGCTGGCAGGTGACTCACGTTGGCAGCGTACGGGAGGAACAGCCAATAATCTGGTAGATTCGGACAGCAGGGGGAGGTGAAGAGAGTGGGCGTTTCCCTCTCGCACCACCTGTAGGTCCGTGTGCAAACCGATTCTCCCACAACGGGGATGAGTTGCTGTCCATTGCGGGGGAGTGTCAGGTCTGTAGGTCCATCAGTCCAATACAAACAAACAGCATAATGTCTTTAAAACATGCTTCTTTATAACAGAATCCATAAGGTCTTTACCCTGTCTTTGTTTTGTTACAAGTTCACATTGTTTGTTGTCATTAATAGGAGTCATGTTTTGTCTGGATGGGCAAGGTGTCTGTAGTCGAGCAGTGAGGACCAGGCAGGAATAGTCGCACACGAGCGCCTCCAGCGTCAGGGCAGGGGGGTTGCATCGTGGCTCGGCTGGTCCAGTCTGAAGACTCGTGCGGCCTTCCTTAGGGGCTGTGCGCGCGACGGCGTCGGCGGCTACGGCAGCTTCATGAACAGGCTGCTGTCCAGGGCGGGGCAGGGCATGGGGCAGGGGAACTGGAAGAGGCTCATGTCGGCGGTGAGGGCGGCCATGGCGGCGGGGTCGTGCTCGATCTGCGTGCGCAGCGACGGGTCGATCTTCTCCAGCCGCCGCTTCAGCCGCTTGGCCTCGCGCTCGCGGACCAGCCGCGCCTGCCGCTTCTCGGGCGTCTCGTTGGCGCGCTTGAGGCGCATGGCCTCGCGGTCGCGCTGCAGCCGGCGGGCGCGCTGCTCCTCCGTCTCCTGCATGCGCTGCAGCCGCTTGGCCTCGCGGTCGCGCAGCCGCCGCAGCTCCCGCTCCTCGGCCGACTCGCACGCCCGCTTGGTCTTCTTGGCGGTGCGCTCGCGCTCCAGCCGCTGCATGCGCGCCTCCACCGGCTCGTTCTTGCGCCGGGCCGCCCACTTGCGCATGGACGGCGACTGCGCCTCCACCAGCTGCTGGTAGGCCACGCAGCTGTTGCACACCAGCAGCACCCCGGCCGGGTACACGGGCATGGGGCTGAGGATGTCGGGCAGCGGGGGCAGGCCGGCGCTGGAGGGGCTCAGGGAGTCGGGGAGGGACGGGAGGGAGGGCGCGGAGGACAGCAGGCTGTCGGGCAGCGAGGGGAGCGCAGGGCCCGGGCTGGAATCGGGCATGGAGGCGCCGCAGAGGGACTGCGACATGGGGCACGCATCCTCGCTGCCGCTGTTCTCCAGGCTGCCGGTGCCGAGGACCTCCTGCAGCTTCTCCCTACACAGGAAGCGCAGGAGAGATGGGAATATTCATCTACACAGGAAGCGCAGGAGAGATGGGAATATTCATCTACACAGGAAGCGCAGGAGAGACGGGAATATTCATCTACACAGGAAGCGCAGGAGAGACAGGAATATTCATCTACACAGGAAGCGCAGGAGAGACGGGAATATTCATCTACACAGGAAGCGCAGGAGAGACGGGAATATTCATCTACACAGGAAGCGCAGGAGAGACAGGAATATTCATCTACACAGGAAGCGCAGGAGAGACAGGAATATTCATCTACACAGGAAGCCGCAGGAGAGACGGGCATATTCATCTACACAGGAAGTACAGGAGAGACAGGAATATTCATCTACACAGGAAGTGCAGGTGAGACAGGAATATTCATTGACTTAAGCCAATTCAATAAGCCAATTGTGCTTTAGTGTAATATCCATTAGTACAAAAACCCTTGTGTTTAGTTTCATCGCTTAGTATCTGTCCTTCTCTCACAGTTGTGTAGTGGCTGAGTCTAGTCAACTTTGTGCTGAATTTCTATTTCTATGCTCTGGTCACCATAGCTACCCTCTATTTGCCACGAAGGCCTTGTAAGTCGCTTTGACAAAAAAAATGAATCCGTCGAAGAATTAACCAGCGATATGCGACTGTTCACTGTTCTGCCAAGCCTGACCACTGCCACCCAAACCACAGTGAAATAAAGATTTTTATTTCTGTCTGTTAGGCGTGAAGTGTGCGTGTGACTGCAGAGGGTCCCGCGTGTTCGGGACACACCTGTTGAAGTTGCTGGTGTCGGTGAAGCGTGCCCCGCACACGGCGCAGTTGGACAGGCGGTCCGCGGAGTGGATGAGGAGGTGGCGCCCGAGGGAGCCCGGCGAGCTGAGCGCCCGTCCGCACACGGGGCACACGTAGCTCTTGCTGCCGCCCACCATCGCCGTGTGCTGAGGAGGAGGAAGGAGAGCGCGCTGTTCACACGGTGACCTCCCTCTCTTTAGGCCTAATCTGCACCTTCTCCGCACTGCTCTGTACCACATACGAATATGCACATAAAACAGTGGTGTCCTGACAGATGGCGTACATTGTGCAGCTGGAAAGATGCTTACCTGGTACACGTGTGCTATGAGCTGCTCAGGGCTGCTGAACTCCAGCGTACACAGAGGACACAAGTAGCCGTTGGCCAGGTCTCCCCACTCCTCGCTCTCCTGCAGGACACCACAGGCACCATTTTACACAACTGCCTGATGGTAGGCCACAGCACACTGATGGTCCAGCGCTAGCACACTGTCAAAGCTCGCTTTTCCGCCTGCATCCAGTGAGTACAGCATCTCTCCTGCATTACAGAGGCATACTTCTGCTCTGTTATCTCCCTTTGGCCCCACACATGCTGAGCACCAGGATTACAAATGACTGAGGATATAGAACTGCTCTTTGAAGCTGGTCAGCGCTGTGACAAGCAAATGAAATGCCCTAACATGCACCTGTTACCATGCAGAACAGTGCTTTGGAGAGGACTGAAACGATTTAAGAATGTTCTCAGACATCAATAAAATTAATTTGTTTCCCTTTTTTGTTCTATGTTCTGATTTGCTGGTCATCTGTAGATAGCTCTATCAGAAGAAAACCGCTTCTACTGACAGTTCTGGACCAGACTGAAGAGGAGGACAGAACAGAGGACAGTATGAGTCCTTCCCTCCCACTTCAGTGACCAGGTGAATATGGCACTATGTACTGATCTGAGTTAAGAACAGCAGTGCAGGAATCAAGTGTGCAAAGTGAGGTTACAAATAAAACATGTGAAGGGTGACAGGAAGCAGGCAGAAAGGTCATTTTGGCTGTTTAAGGAGACGCAGACTCCAGCCCCACCGCAGGGTCCCCTGGCTGTGCTCACCTCCTTCACCTCCCCCTCCTGCAGGGGGCACTGGCCACTCTTAGTGCCCGTCATGTTGTCGTCTGCTGAGGTGCTGGAGGACGAGTCCTCACCGGGGTTGTCCAGGTAGCTGTCACTGTCTTCTACAGAGACACAGGTGGCCTGTTACTGTGGCTCAAGTGCAGAACTATCCTCACTGGGAAAGGTACTGACCCTGGCTCAACTTGAAATTAAAATGAAAATACTGAAGGCAAAAATTCTTCAAAAGTACATATGATAGAAAAAAATGAAGAATATTGTTCATTTTACATGCGTTAATATGACCCAAACAAAAGTTTTGGCCGATGCCTGATGTACTGATGAAGGCAAATTAATCAATTAAATCAAGACTCTGAGCTTAGCTACCTGTCACGCTGTCCTGCTCTTCGGCCTCTTGGGAATTGTTGCTGTGGCACTCGCTGTCTTCGGCGTAGTCGTCCCTGCCTTCCATCTCCATAGCGAGCTCAGGGCTTTCCAGCCCCACGGAGGGGAACAGCCCTGAGGCCAGAGGGGAGGCGGTCAGCATGATTGGCACGCTGGACAGATTGCATGCTCTGAGCTTAACGTGGGCGAAAGCCAGGAGGCAAAGCCAGCTCCCACTAGTACTGATGGAAGCTTTCAATTAGCCCCGCGGGCCTCAGAGGACCCAGACGTGAATGTGAGTCTCAAACGAGTTTAAGAGCTGCTGTGCTGCTGCAGTGTGGAGTCTGCTGCACCACAATTGCATGAATATTATACAGCACAGACGCTGCTGGCTCAGCACTTAACACCCAGACTAAAGATATGACGGAATGAGCCCAGACTCACCAACTGAAGCACAGAAACTGCAGTGCCAACACGCATAGAAAAAGCTTTGAGGCGTAGGTATGCTTGCATAAGTCCTATGATGTTAGGTCAGTACATTGAGCAATTTGACATATGCACCCAGACACCAAACCCCACAGAAGTGAAACATCGCACAGACACGCACGCATGCACGCACACACACAAACCCCAGACACACACGCACACATACTCACAGCCCCCACACACACACACACACATGCATGCATGCACACCCCACACACATGCACACACACACTTACACCCCATACACACACACGCTGTTATTGATTGGCATGCGAAAACCCTTCTTCGCTCCTGTAGGTTTCCTGCCTGTAAGCCAGAGATCCAGCGCAGGCCTGTTAGCCCTCTCAGCCGTTCCCCTGTGGAGACTGCTCTCCTGCAGACATGGTAAAATGGCTCTCTCCTGGCCCCTTCCTCGCTCTCTTCCTGTTTCCCCAGGCTCTGCCCTGTCTGTTCCCCTCAGGGACCAACGCGCTGCCAGCAAACCCAGCCAAACAAACCAGGAGAAGGATATCGGCATCACTCGCCACAGTCTACGGTGCGTTTCAAAGCTCTACTTTTCTGTTTGTCTGGTACAGCACAGTGTAGGTGTGTGCGTGTACTCAGAGAGGAAGGCATTCTGTAATCCAAACAAGCAACCCCCCGCCCCACACACACACATGCAAACTACTAATAAGAACTGCATCTATAATACTGTGTCTAAAAAAATCATGCGCTGGTATAACTATAGTACTGAGCTATCATACACTACCTCAGATCCTTATCTTAGACACTCAGCAGGAAGAAAAGGCATTTGATTCTGAGCCTGTACAGTCAGGAACACCAAAGAACTCATCAGAAATTAAAACTCCACAATGATACACTTGTTTAAATTCATATTGCACCTGATCCATGTCTGTACTCTATATGTCCCTGGGGGAAAGCACTTTTTTTGGGGTCCAGAGTAATGAATAGGGATATATAAATACCCTAATTATGGGGTTAACTGTCCTACCCTCTGTGATGGAATCGCTGGACTTTATCCTTTATTATATGTAGACAGTTTTCTTTGTTGTCCTTTCATAGTTCTCAGACCTGCTACTCTCTTCCTCAGAGCTAATGACACACCCACACAAGTATCTCTGTGCTCTGCGGGCCAGTGCTGCTATGTCCAGCCAAGGGGAAGCTTTGGCCCTGCTCCCTAAGGGAGCCCACAGTATTTCACACCTTTTATTCTGCTTGGTAAAATCTGAACCTAAAATGACAGAGACTTCACTCTTATGCAGTCACATGCAGCTCCTCTTGCTCCTCATCAAGACTCAATCAAATTGTGCTTTGCCCGTTCAGTGACGCCACGTTTGGCAGAGACTCGTTATAACCTTCAGTAATGGCCCTGAGAGCATGGAAATACTGTGCAGATACAGGCGTGATGGGAGAGGCCTTCTCTCGCCATTTCACTGGGCTCGACGGTTCTTTTGTTACACTTAACAGACGTGCATTAAATAAAGCAATTTCAATGTATTTCTCATGGCCACAAAAGGGCTCCTTTCAACCAGAAGATCATTTCTGAGTGCCAAACTACGAACCGCTGTGACAAGCCGGCTGAACAGAACACTGCCACAGTGAGTGATGTGAGAAAAGCCCCTCCCCCACTGTCTGTACATCTGTCTCGCTCGCCCCCCTCTCTCTGTCTGTCACTCAGACGCTATCTCAGTGTGTGTGTGTCTGTAGGCAGGAGGCGACGCAGTCTCACTGAGACAAGACAAAGAGGCAAACTCGTGGGGAAACAGACAAATGAAGGTGGTTTGTGTGGGGGGGGGGCTGGTTGTAAAAACAAAACAAAGAAAAAATGACGCTCCAATCAATAGAACTCGGACCCCCATTCTGACATGCCAGAAAACATTATTGTGAAAACGATGGGGGCTCAGTCTTCTATTCGGTGTTGATTTTTACCCGCAGAGAAATGAGGGAACAAATGATTCCTGTCCCAAACTCATTACCCACTTGATTGAGTGATATTACTTCTCCTGAAAGTTTGCTCCTCTGTGGAGCCCTCCACTCTCCAGTGAAGAGCAGGGATCTAAATGGCTGTTTCAGTACTCAGTACTAGCCCAAGGCATGGTGTCGTACTACCAGTGTGGATTTTACTGCTACAATTTCAAATTATGCAAGGAACAGAATCAAGGAACTAAGCATGATCTCTAATGTAAAAAAACAAAAAACATCTTTGTACTGAACTGTGGCATTGAAGTTGGCTAATTTGACATTTGGCTTTGGAGACTATTAAGAATTTCCACATATAAAACTGATTTCAAGCTACCAACTGCAGCTCTGGAATAAAGATGTTTCCATTGCTGTTACTGGCTTTGACTGAATTTATCAAAAACCAGAAAACCTCCCAGTACAGATTAGCCTATACCTTTAACAAAGCATGCATGCTACTACATATGCTGCTACAGTACAATCAAAACCATGTCTGGGGTTGGCAAGAGACACATAGCCTACATTACACATTTACAAGACATTCAAGATGGTGTCAAAAGAAATATGGCATGTAAGTGGTTTAATGCTACATGCTAACTTAATGCTAACTTACACCACTGCTAACAGAGTCAGAGGTTTCGATATATTTCATAGTTTAAACATTCTATTTCATTGAGCAGTTTCCATCGCAACAGATTTGCAAAAGGTTTCTGCATTTCAAAACAGACAGTTTTTAGACCTCAGATCCCTGAGGGCTCAAAGCCTACTCTTGTATCAATATGAGAACTGACAAAACTAGCAAAACATTCATCGTTCAACCAACCGGTTCACAGCAGCTGGCTTCACAAACTTTGAGTGCAGCAGGCTACTTCCAATTAGCCATTTTCAAAATGAATGTCCATCTTTCACAAGTTCACAGTAAATGAACCTGTGTCATCCTATGTTCCAGTACTGGGTGGCATGTGAGCGTAGGTGTCACTTCCTCAACACGTCCACAAATGAAACCAGCAACTGATAGGCTGTGCCCCTTATGCCCAACACGGTTTAATGTTCTATGGATCCACTATGTAAAAATGTAAAAGCAATTCCAGTAGCTAGTAAAACCATAATGTTAATCAAAGAGAGGAGAATAGTGTAGGTGGTATAGAGTTCAAGTGGTGGTGTAAACCAAACTAGTGCAGTATACATTGTGTATGCCCAAGTATATGTGCAGCATACAATGCAGTTTTTACATTTGGTTTAGAAGAGGAATTTGAAGGACAGTTGTTCACTTCTGAAGATTACGTGTGGACCTATTGGATGAAATTGTGTATGCACAGATAGTGCTAGAAACCGATGCACTGATGGCCACACGTGGTGACGCCCACACAATCCACAGTAAAATATAGGCTAGTTATTTTCTCATAGCAAGAGCAGCAGTGTAGCGCGCAGTGGTTAGGGACCTGGGCGTGCAACGGCAATCTGGTAGCTTTGATTCCCAGGTGGTGTACTGCTGCTGTACCCCTGGGCGAGGTACTTGGCCTGACTTTTTTTCTGTAAATGGATTGTGTGTAAATAGTGTGTATAGTTGATACTTAAATGGCATAAATGTAAATGCAGGGAACGTCACAAGCAAAGGCAGTGTTGCAAGCCAAGCTGTTAGCGACCAAAATCAGCAGTTTTCAAGAGATGATTAAGATGGCTATGTTGTACCTTTTACATTGCATGTGATATCACAGTGACACTCCACATAATGAAAATTTAACAATTGACAGCTGGTTTGTAAGATGCCCTGCATTATTCAGTGTCTCTCCACTTTTCAATCAGCAACAGACTGCATTAACCAGTGTTCCTTTTATATTCTGGAAAAAAAACCCAAAAAACAATAACCCTGCACCAAGCTTTTTCTTGCAGGTATCCATTTCTTCACTGTCATTCTGCTGGACAAATAGTACACCCTAAACTAGACAGAATCCCTCATATTTGGGGAGTGAAATTGCTGATTCAAGAAATGGCTGCTGGCATTTGCATTAACACATCACAGGAGGATAGGTATTATTTCAAGTAGAAAGATCAAGGTTCTATTCCTTTGAACAGATACCATAAGCAAAACTCTTTCCATAATCAGTCAGTAGCTTTACAAACTAATGTCTCACACTGAAAATTGTTTTTTCAAATATATTTGTTAAATGGCTTTCATAGATGGATTCGAAAGAATAGATATTGTATTAACTTAATCCCCTTTGACAAAGGGATAAATGAATAGGTTAACTTGGTCCCTTTTGACAAAGTTGCGCTCTTGCTGTGCCTGGTTAGCAAGCTAAATAGCTAGACATCCAGGCCAATAGCTGGATTAGCTGAATATTGCTTTTGATTGGATATGCATAAATTGGAAACATCCACTGCAGAGTTCCAAGCCAAGAAAATACATTTTTGTTCCACAGAAGTTGAGCCAGAAATGCTCAAGTCAGAAACTAGCTAGCACCAGCCGCCATCTTTCATAGTTGCATGGAGGGGCTCTCAGAAGGCAGTCCTAAGGAGTCGTACTTGAGGGGATTCTTATATGCATCCACTTGCATTGCCCTGTCTGCACCTTAAACAGCCTCCTCCTTACTGGCCTCAAGAAAGTGACCATTAAATTTCTCCTCTTCCTGCTGCTTTCTATCCCTTTCAGCCTACTCAGCAATTTATAGGCTGTCTGAACTGAAATATACAGACATATGGCCAATATATGATCCACATTAGAGGTTTTGCAATTGCTCTGAGTGACGCTGTCAAACTGCTGATTAGGATTCTTAGGAAGGTCCCCTTCAAACTTGCCACTGCTCTTGCCCACTGTGAAATGAGTAGAGAGCCCATCATTTTCATCATCTCTGCTACTCAGCAGCTGTAGTCACCCCCTTTTGTCTCGCTTCAGTCACATCACTTAGCGATTTCACCCAAAATAACTGTCAAATCCAGACTGCACATCCTTCTTGGCCACGTCCTAACTTGCATTCTTTCTTTTTCTGTTGACATAAGCAAAGGAAATGAGGAACAAGGAGCACCTTGTGATTATCTGTAAAAAATGGCAGCACTTCACAGTTTGGTACTTCAGTATTTGGTCATGCCTTCTCCTGAAAACCAGTTATTTTTGCTTCTTTTATGCAATGATTGGGTTACAATGCTTCTTGTCATGCTCTTGACAATTCTTCTTGTCGCCCAATCCAATCAAAAGTGATGAGTGAAACAATCAACCAAAAAGGAGTGTGCATACAAATGTAGGCCTAATTGGCTATAAGTTATACTTACATTGCTGTTGAAGCACAAATACCAACCCTTTGGGAAGGCTTTCCCATGGGAGTTATGTACATATCAGCAATTGATTAGATGTGGTAGTGAGGTTGCTGTGATGAATAGAATGTGTCAAATCATGCAGCTACACTCGTTAACACAGCTTCTTCCAAACTGACCCACCTTGGTCCTCCTGACGTGCTTAACCTTAAGTACTTTATAAACAACAGTCAGCAAAATGCGAGCAACTGAGTCCATATACTCACCCATAAGTAACAATATTTCCCACAGAGTGATTTGTAATCCAAATGTGCTAACTTGAGTCCTCAAAATAAAGGAAATGATAGTATGTTCCTCACTACTTGCAGGTAAATGAGGTGTGATCCTGGCAGAGGCATAACAGGAGTATTTTTTTTTGTATTTCAAAGGCTTCTGCACAGACAAAATTGGTTTGACAGCAGTGCTAGGGTTTTATTTTCCTATCCGATGTAAACGTAATTAATTTAAACATTTTCAAATTAACCTTATTTTGTTTGGTTCCCGTTTAAATTAGAATTTGTCACTAAAAACAGGCATTTTGGATTCAAATAGCTAGATGTGCTTCTGTGACAACCTGGTAATATTTGTTTTTCCTGTCTTTTTATTTTCATTATATTTATTTTTAGGAGGGACAGGGGATTTTTCAGACATTATCTTGTTGATGTTACTAGCTTTTCATTTGTCCAAGAAGCGTCCCAGTTTTTGCTTCTGTAATCGGCACCTCACGTTACCTTAGAATTTTCAAATAAATCTGGTATCCCTGCTTTCTACAGATTACCTGCCCATCCGCATAAGCCGCCAGTTACAATGTAGTTAGCTAGAGTAGTATATTAGCAGGCAGTGTAACTTCAAAACATTGGTTAGCAAGCTACATCACTTAATATACAGTGTCAGTCTCATGTAAAGCGGGTACATGGTTTCAATTTAAAACACGTATAAAATGGTTAATTTAGGAATAAGGTTCCTGAATCTAGTCTCATCTAATTTAACAGGTTGTCATTACACGGCAGCCTATATCAAATTCAACAACAAATTACATTGTTGTGCGACCAAATACAAAGGTTTATGTAGATCTATAGGCATTACTGTACCACAAATTTGACGATCAGTTCTAGCTATCACATATGTATTACTGTATATAAGACATATGCCACAGGATAGCTATATTTACGTATTAGATGTGACAATAACATAGCATCATTGGGACAATGGGCATGAAATTGGCATGCTGGAGTTGAACACTGAAAGAAAGCCTAACACACATTTGCGAGCCTTCACGATTGCTTCAAAAATGTCACTGGACTCACGAACCTCCCAAAGCCTCCTAGATAACCGGCACCACGGTCGTTACAGTTGAGTTGCAAATTACAAGTAGGCTAGCAAATGTTAAGGCAGTACAAGCGTTGCAAAGCCTATAATATTACCAAAGAAAACTCGACCACAATAGTCCCGGTTGGAATAGCATAATGAAAAGCTACTTGGCTAAATGGAGCGATCCATGGAAAATTTGCTAATTCATTATTTTTCATATAAACTAAACGGTGATTCGATAAAAAATAAAACATTTACAATACCTGAGATACCTACAATTAACTTTGAAGGGGTTGGTCTGTTTTCGCCTGGACATATTATCCCCGGCCGGAAAAAATCGAATCTCCTCCTAGCCCCGACAGATTTGACGATTTCCCTGAGCGATATATAGCAATATTTACTTACACTCCTTTTGGGAGTGTAGTATTAAAAATAGCGTGCCTATGAACAAAATAAAAATGGGCTACCCGATTAAGAAATTGTCTGCCCAGTCCTTGGCAGCTATGGTACTCGGCTTGTTACATTTATGAAGAGTCGGGGTTATTTAGCTAGCTTGTTAGCTAGCTAAATGAGGAAAATCCTTTAAAATAGACACTGTGAAATAAACACAAATTGACTACATACTCGGTTGGTGATGGGCCACATAGATGTGACAAACCAGGTCATTCTATACACAAAAACGTTTGATTGATAATATCCAGCCCGGGCTAAGATGTTCTTCGCCGAGCAGCCCCGAGTGGCCCCGAAACAGTGTTGCTGTCGCTCTGCCAGAGTACTGCAGAGGTGCATTACCGAAACCACTGACATACAGAATACATAGATGGCCAGTCAACATAGATACCGAAAGGAATTGTGGGATATATGCGAAATGATTGGAGGTCAAATGGTCGTGTTTTGAACTGAAAGTAGGCCTTACTATTCTATTACGCGATGATAGCGCTGAACAGCCGCTAAATTAATCTATTTAATCGTTTTGGATGTGCGCCTCTGTTATAATGGTTATAATAGTTCTAATTAATGTTCTTATTTAAAAGCCACTTTTGTACACCTGTTATGATATTTTGCATGGAACTTCCCAAGGGAAATATCTTAAGTCTGTGACGTCATTTTATTTGCATTTCAGTGGTGATATGTAACTTCCCGAAATTATGGTTAAATTGCATCACAATACGTAAGTCATATCAGGTGAGTCCACATGTATGCCTTAAGTCACAAAACAAGGTCAGCTTTTCAAACTACATTACTCCTTGACCATCATATCAGTTACCATATCATCAGTGCTGAAGTCTTACTTTTGCTCAGATGGTAATCTTGCCCTGTTGTGAAATTGTAAACTATACATTTATTTGCATTGCATATATTCTAACTCAGAGTTCTGTTTAAAACAAGTTGTGACAATGTACATACATTTATACTCGGCATGTACTGAATTTAGAATGCATTTCAGGTAGAAGGTATTTCATTATTCAACCGCTCACAAATCCTGCATCTGCTCAGAAATTATGCAGAGCCGCTTTGTGAGAGCAGGAATTGTTACATTTGGCCACCAGAGACAGCCAGCGGACACAGGTTGGAAGACACCTCAACAGTTATTGCAAAGGACTGGAGTGATATAATTAAGTCTCAGAGAGAGACTGAGGTGTGAGGTGCGGGGCTCACTGCTTGGCCCAGTACTGGATTTTTTCAATAAGCCACGAGGGGAGGAGACACCAGTGTTTTCCTACTTGAAAGTATCATCTGATATGGAGGGCTGGGAGGAGGAAGAAGGGAAGCTGCTGTCCTTTGCCACTCTCAGCAAGGGAAGTTCTGAGTAGACGAAGGGGAATGTCCTGTATTCAGCAATGGTAAAAGTCAGGAACATCAGTGCCCAATGGGATGTTAAAGAGCATCAGTGGAAGAGTTACCAGCAGTGACAGAGTATATGGCAGGATTTTGGTGGAGGGTGCTTTACAAACTCCCGCCCTCCAAGAGGTCAGGGGATCTTCAGTGGAAGGTGATGCATGGGGCCCTGGTGACCAATATTTTTCTGTCCAAGTTGAATTCAAATGAGGGGGAGGGGTTTCTATTTTGTAATCTACCTGAAACTGTTGTGCATGTGTTTGTTGATTTTAGCTGGTTATCTTCTCTTCTTCCGGTGTGTGCTCTGTGGGAAGATGAGTGTTTTTTTCTGTGGGTCTGTACATACTGGGGCCAATGGCAATTTTGCTTACATTTTCTATATGGTCAGGCTAACGTGGTTACATGGCTCATAAAATGGGTCAAAATACAGAGTTGGGAGCCTGTGGACCTAGTTTCATGTTTATGGGATTGGTTTGTGTGCACCTTAGAAATGAGTATGAACAACACAACACAACGATGAGAACAGGTCATTGACGTTATGTATTTGAACACACATTGACTACTTTCTGCTTGAAAAAAAATCTTCCTAATCTGTACGGAATTTATCTTTTGCTAATTTCCATTTATGTCCCCCAGTTCTACTAATAGAACTCAACCTGAAGAATCTCTTGTAGTTCACTTTGTTAATCCCCTTTATGAATTTAAAAGCCTAATTTAAATCACCCCAAAGTCTCCTTTTACTAAATTTGAAGAGATTAAGCATCTTAAATCTTCCATCATAGCTTTTATCTTTTATAACAGGAATCGATGTGGTTGCTCTTCTTTGAACCTTTTCCAGAGCCTCTATATCTTTCTTGTTGTATAGTCTAACAAATGTATAGTATAAGATACGTATAACTTACTTGGATTTACAGAGTACTTTTGGCTATATATCCCAGCATCCTGTTGTTCTTTTTTTTACTGCTACAGCAGTGCCTAGAACCTGAAAAGCTTTGATCAACCATTACTCCCAAGTTTTTGTCTGAACATGGTACAATTTTGTTCCTCCAATAAAATAATCCTGCCTAATGTTTTTATTCCCCACATGCAGAACTTTACATTTGGCTGTATATAATTATAATTATCCAGGTTTCCACCCTCTTCTCAATTTTGTTTACATCTTCTTGGATTACTTTAGTAGATTCCAAACTATTAGCTGGACCTCCCAGTTTTGTATCATCTGCAAATTTGACCAATGTACTTTCTATGTCCCTATCAAGATCATTGATATGAAGAAGAGCAGTGTGGTCCCAGTACCGGTTGTTGTGGGACTTCCAACAGTTCCCTGCTCAATATCCGTCAGATGGTTTAAGTAACGTTAGCAATCTTATAATATAGCGAATGTTTTTGCTTTCATAACATTATCGGTAGATAGTCACGTTGTGGACGGTTAAGTCAGAAGCCTACGATGCTTAGAGCTCAACTGTGTCGTTTCCTCAAACATGCCCGGTGAAGTTTGGTGGGAGGAGAGACATACATTGTAATCCTCCGCCTGCGGTAGCAGTGCTGAGGCCGGTAGAGCCGCCATTTTGAATGTGAGGTTTGTCCCCCTCCCTCCGTTAAAGAGAGAAAATTCCAGTTTCTTCCTGGTGTTATTGAGGCTGGTGAGTTTAACCAGGAATTGTTCAATGTACATATTGAAGATTGGTTGTAAGAATATTGTCCAGTGACAGTACTGATTTTTTATTTAGTCGCGAGCTCTCTTGCTAGCATTGGGATGGAACACTAGCCAGTTATGATGTAGCTAACCAATATTCTGCGACTGGCTTCTAACGTTAGCTAACGGCTGTTGGTTAAACGGGGTTTCGGCTTTCTATCAGCTTTAAACATTGATTCGCGATATTAAACGTATAGTGTACGTTTTCGTGTGGACACCCACTAAATATAAGAATCAACTCGGAGGCCTACCTAACAGCTAGTCTAGCGAGTCAGTTTGGTAGTTGATCAGGCTGTATAACGATGAATTAGACTGCTGCACCACAGTGGTGTGTGAGAACAGGTTTATTGTTAAAGTGGGCCTTTTAATCCAGCAGCCTCCTACCCAAACACCGTGGTCGTTTAGCTAAATTAAATAACGTACATTTGATTTAATCCGTTTATTTAGCAGTTAGCTAACTAAGTAACTTTGTTGAGCTAGGCTTGCTAACTATATCCAAGCGATGACGTTAGCTTGCTAGCTAGCTAACTTTTATTTGGATCAGCTAGCTGCTTCCTGATTGAAAACGGCCATTTGTCTGTAGCTTTACCCATTTGCGTTAAATGTCCGATTTTATTATAGGATAATCCAACATATGACACAGTGTTTTGGCATAACACAGCTTGCCAACCAGTCCACCTGTATATATTAGCAAGTAGTTGTCTGTAAACTCGTTCGCTCAGCAAGAATGACTGTCAAAGGGTGCGGACGATAGAAACTCTTGGGAGTAGAGTTCAAATTGACAGATTATCTGGTTGGCCAAAAAGCTATTGAGCTGACAGATTTGCTATTTTGATTCCGATGTACGAACAACACGTTTTCTAGCAGTTCCGGCATGTATTGTGTTCTTGGAAATATAAAGTATCATTAATAGATTAACGTTTATGTAGTAGCTAAAAAAGTGAGGCAGACAGTTCTACGATGTAAATTAATTGACTAACGATGTCTTCCTTATTGCTCGATAGGCAGAGAACCCTCTAACGCTGGTTAGTTTACCCCGACTAATATTATGGGGTGTTTATAAACAGTCAGTCATTAACTTGTGTGGACCGCTGAAGAACATTTAAGTAAAGTGGATCAATGTTATGTTGCCCTGATGTCTAATAGATTGTGTTTTGCTCGAGTAATGACCACAACGTTACCCAGAGTAACTGCTGCCCCCCCTCTATACCCCTTCTACACCTCAGTGCTATGCTTACAATGACAGAAAAGTGTAAGATGATCTGTTGCAAAGACTTAGTGGAGATGCATTTTTACATTTGCCAATGTTTTAACGCTTGCCAAATTGGCAGAATCCAGTCTAATGTAATTCCATAATAGCGATTACTTAATGTTTGCAACTTTTTTAGTGAATGCAGGTAGAAAACCATCTCCAGTGTAATCTGCCTTTTTGTCTTTTGTAAAATACTAATCATTGCAATTGTGTTGACATTTATCTTTGTTTAAAATCAAACAAGTAATAGTTAAATAGTTGTGGATTACAGATTGACTTGGCTATACCTTTGTGACACTTTAGTTGCATTTCCAATTCTCCATTACCTCCAAAATGATTAAATGAGGACTGGTGTTTTGTGCAACAGGTCCTGAATGAAGCACATTACCACCAGGCAAAACCTGTATTTGCTCTAATTTCATTTGTTCACTTGGTGTGCTTTTTTGCCTATTTGGACATGTAATGGGCTGATGGAGAATAAATTAGAATATGCTTTCTTCCATGTGCAAAAGGTTCTCTCGTAGTGCTGGAAGGGATCCAGACTCAGGCATGGAAAAAAAAAAAATGCAAACCACCTTTTTGAATGGCTCTCAGTTTGTATGGTGCGGGCCAGAGATACTTTGATACTCAGAGTTTAGAATTTAAGTTCCCCTCAATAAAAAGGTCCGCACAGGTGTTAAAACAACACTGGGTTTGCAGCAAATGCCGAACCGCAATCCTGTACCAAACAGTTTGGTACGAATACCGTTACCCCACTAGTATACCTACTAGTGTTCACAAAGCTCTGATACCGATTGTTAATTTATGTATTAATTCCTTTTATAAAAAGGCATACCATGTTTCCTCTGCATTTTTTGAGGACAGTACTATGATGTGATAATCTTGGCACTGCCCAAACAATCCAAGGTACATGTCATGTATTAGCATGATGCTAAACTTGAATTAAAATGGGGATGAGGCTTTCATTCATATGTTGAAAACCGTGAATGAGGTAGCTGACTCTGCTTGCAATAGTTCCCCTTGTTCAGTACCAGTGGTCAGGGGCCAGGACTAAAAACTTGTTGTTGGGAAGGAAGTGCATGTTACTGTCAAGTGTCTTTATGGAGTACACCCTTGTATATTTTGAGTCAGTTTGTTAGAGCATTTGGTTTTCATTTGCTGGTGATACTGGGTTCAACTCCAAAGTAACATTCTCAGTTAATGCTGGCTTTGGCTAATTCTAAAGCACCGTTGAATCTTTAATCGGACGAAAGTGGTTTGAAATCTTAGGCGTGCTTGCCTCTGGAGATACTTGGCTGGAGTGGAATTACTACAGTCTTTCTTTTTTTTCCCTCCCTCATTCAAGATTTACAGAAATTATACAATTAACTGCCGGGGCATTGGAGTTCTTTAGTGTGAAAAAGCACGACTCGGTCGTCATTCCAAATTGAAATTGAAGCAGCTTGGCTGGGAACTCTGCGATGTTCAGAGACTTTAACTTTTTTAAGATCTGGCACAGGAATAATAATATGCCAGTGAAAGAGATATACCCAAAAAAAAAAAATGTCTGTGTCTTTCCCTGTCCAGAGGATGCCAGCTCCGATCAGGCTGCGGGAGCTCATCCGGACCATCCGGACCGCTCGCACCCAGGCGGAGGAGCGGGAAATGATCCAGAAAGAGTGCGCCTCCATTCGGTCGTCTTTCAGAGAGGAGGACAACACGTACCGCTGTAGAAATGTCGCTAAGCTCCTGTATATGCACATGCTGGGCTACCCAGCGCACTTTGGACAGGTGAGAAGCCTGCATGACTTGTGAGCTTTCGCATCTATTGAATTTACACATTTTTTGTAACTCCTATTTTTATGGACGTACTTTAAATTTTTATCCCTATAATTAAAAAGTGATGGGTCTGTTTTCCAGTTGGAGTGCCTAAAACTGATTGCATCTCAGAAGTTCACAGACAAGCGAATAGGCTATTTGGGAGCAATGTTACTGTTAGATGAGCGACAAGACGTCCATCTACTAATGACAAATTGCATCAAGAAGTAAGAAAATATAACTATCTTCTCAGTTGAATGTTCTCGTGGGAATCTTGTTAATATCCATAGCACTTAGTGGGAGTGTTGATATGAGTAGGGACATTATTTAATCACTGCAAAAAAAAAAATTAGCTTGTGTGCAGCACTCCTCATATGATTTTGACAGTACCTTTGATACAGACCTGCCACAAAACCTGGGTCACCAGCTGTTGCTTCTCTTTCTATCTCTCTCCCTCTCTCCTTCCTTCTCTCCCCTTTCGTTCTGTCCCTTTTGATCGCTCTGTGTGGTTCCTCAGTGATTTAAGCCACAACACTCAGTATGTCCAGGGCCTGGCCTTGTGCACGCTTGGCTGCATGGGCTCAGCAGAGATGTGTCGTGATCTGGCTGGCGAGGTGGAGAAGCTTCTCAAAACATCAAACTCTTATCTAAGGAAAAAGGTAGCTACTCTCCCCTCAGACAGCATCTCTTATATCTTGAACAAGTCTTTGAACCTGCTGTGGTTATCCTGTGAGAACTAGGGTGATTTATTCAATGTTTAATGTTTAAGGAATGCAAGTGGTTTAATTACTTTTGGTAAGCAATTTTGATATTTTATTAAGAATCATTTTGAATAGTTAAGAATTATTAATGCCTTGTAGTGTTCTTGTTACTGCTAGAAATTAGAGCTCCAGTTAGTGCACAGAGTCCTGTAATTTAGTTGACATGGTTCTGTAAAGCCTGGTGTGGTAGATAAGGGCATGTTCTTCCTGACTGTGCCCAGGCTGCGCTCTGTGCGGTTCATGTGATCAGGAAGGTGCCAGAGTTGATGGAGATGTTCCTCCCAGCAACGAAAAACCTGCTGAGTGAGAAGAACCATGGTGAGTCATGGGCAAGGGGATGAGTAGGGGGGGGGGTCACCCTACTTTTGAATTTTGAGAGCATCACCCACAACCCCTTTCACTCCTCATATACTGAATATTTCCCAATTGCAGTTGTAAGTTGTAAGCTGTTGTCCCTACAGCATCCCCTCATTAATTTCAGAGTGCAGACCATTACCCGCTTCCTCCAGAACACTTTTTGCTCAGCAGCCATTGTGCTGGACGACTGCACATCTTGATCTGCAGGTGTCTGATTGGCTGATCACCTATTGCACGGTGAGGCGGAGGATGCTCTGCCATCAGAGTCACTCACTCCGGGTTGCAGTGTGGGGGTTTGGGAGAGACCACCTCCATGGTCTGCTTCACTGCTGGGGATTTAGAGCATAATCCCATAACTTGTGCCAGCACCACAGAAGTGCATCACCTCACTTCCATTTGTACAAAACATATATTTGTTTCCATAAATTTGTCAGATATTTCGTGATAAGAGACGGTTCGATCATTTGTTGGGGCAAATAATGTAAAAGACTTGCTAAAAAAAAATGAACATTCTCTCCTGAATGACTAGGTCCAGTTGGGTTTTGAATCTTCAGTCAGTGCTAATCTGATTCATGTTAATGTGTTTATTTCCAGGTGTTCTTCACACGTCCGTTGTTCTGCTCACAGAGATGTGTGAACGGAGTCCAGACATGCTCTCTCACTTTAGAAAGGTGTGACACGGTTTATTTGTACACAGGTCTTCTCCATTCTTTCATGTAGGGTTCATTAGCCTCTTCAGGCTAATAAAGTTTTATTGTGAGAGGGTCTTTACAATAATGATCTTGCATTGTATTGGATTATAGAATGGATGCTAATTTTTATGCGTTTGAGTTCACATTTGCATTTCATTCACTGTTTGAGTACACGTTTCTTTTTAGTTAGCGTATTGCAGAAGTATCATTTAAAGGTGTATTTTTTTCTTGTAAAGCCTGGGGTTGCATCTGCATGTGGATTTACACTTAAATTGGAGAACAGTTTTCAATGAACCCCTTTCTCCTGTCCTGTGTCAGCTGGGCTTCGTCCAGCACCTCCATTCCAAATTTCTATATGCCAATGCTCCCAGCCTTCACATTCATAATGTGGACATTATTTTAATCTACAGAAGTGAATCTCTTTCTGGGACGTCCTAACATTACCTCATATTTTCTCTGTCATTTGTCTGTTACAATTCCTGCATTGTGTTAGAATGAGAAGGTAAGCGTGCATTCTGGTTCATGGCTGGTTGCATGCTTTTACATGAATCATTTCACCATGGTCATTGATGACAGTCATGTTTTTTCATTGCTTTCGGAAATTTCTTTTTCTTTTAAGATTATCTGGATATTTTTTATGATGTATACCTCTCTGTTGTTTATTTCTCATTAAACTGTTCCAAGTTTGGATTTATAGTTCATGTTTTTCACCATTTGGGTAGAAAGGCTGAAGTGAATGTGTTGAAAAGCTGAAGTGAATGTGTTGAAAAGCTTAAGTGTTGTAGTGTGATCACCCCAGGTGTTGTCACCTAGCACAAGGGACAGTTAGCAATATTAGACACAGAACTGTATGTGCAGTAAAAAGGAAAATTATTCAAAAATAAGAATCTGTATATATACATTTTTCTGTGTATGTGTGTATATTATTTATATACCTATGCATACACATAATAGAAGCAAATGCCTAAATAGAAACAGACATCCCAGCCAAAGGAACCACATCTTTATACACTGTAGATATGATTGCAAATTTCTGATCGTAGTCATGTCTCATTAAAATTCTGCAGTGAGTCGTAGTTAAGTGCTGCAGCAGGGAGATGGTTGAGTAGTTTGGGAAAGAAATTGTGTTAAAAAGAGAATTCCTAAAGAGTATAAGTTGATTAGGATGGGAGCTTTTGCTCTTGTGGTCTCGAAAGTCTTGAAACGGCTGCTTTCTGAAATGCAAATGGTGCATCCTCTGACAAAGGGCGTTGTGAAATACCTATGTTTTATACATGACTTACTCTTCAGTGAATACGTGTTCAGTGAAGGCTTTGAACATTTTTACTGAAGAAAATATTATCAGTGAGCGTTGGATTTATGATTTCCTTACATTAAAAAGTAACATCTCAAAAAATAATAAACACTCATGGTTCAAGTTTATGTAGTCATTTTAATTTAATGGACTTAAAGACAATAAACACATTTTAGGAAAACATGAAAGTAACTAGTTGGAATGGAAACTTTAACAGGCAATTTGTTAAAATTAGTGCAGGTTTTTTTTTTTTATAGTGCTGACATTAGTTTAAAAATAATTGTTATACAGAGGTTTTCCAGCACAAAGGCTCTGAGCATCATGTTTTCCTCTTGTTTTCCAGTGCCATGCTGACCATCTCCCTCTCTTTTCTCCTGCAGCTGGTTCCGCAGCTGGTCAGAATCCTAAAGAATCTCATAATGTCGGGATACTCCCCGGAGCACGACGTGTCGGGCATCAGCGACCCGTTCCTGCAGGTCCGAGCCCTGCTTTCACTGGCCTCTGGCCTTCGTGCTTCCATCGGCCTTTAATAGGATTCGCTCATCGCTGACGGCGCACTGATCTCTGTTTCAGGTGCGGATATTGAGGCTGCTCAGAATTCTCGGCAGGAACGACGACGACGGCAGTGAGGCGATGAATGACATCCTCGCACAGGTAAAACATGAGATTTTCTCCATCGTTTAATCTTGCATTTGTTGTTTTTGCTGTGTGTTTGTGCAAAATTTGCATACATTTGGGCATTGTCTAGTATGTTTTACAAACATTTTTTTTTTTTTTTTTTCACCTTCTGCAGGTCGCAACCAACACAGAGACGAGTAAAAACGTAGGCAATGCAATCCTTTACGAAACAGTCCTGACCATAATGGACATCAAATCAGAAAGTGGACTGAGGGTACGTCAGCAATTCTTTTATCTCCATTTATGGGAATACACCAATAGGAATAAATGGGCCTACACATGGCACAGCTCATTTGTTTGTGGTTACTAACTATGCTCTTATTTTCCTGGTAACGTAATTGTTAATGTGTAACGTGTAATTGCTGCTGAAAGCTGTTTTAAACAGAAATGCTTTTTCCCCACTGCAGGTCCTAGCAATTAACATCTTGGGGCGCTTCCTGTTGAATAACGACAAAAATATTAGGTGAGTCCTTTTCTGTTAGTGTGTTGAAATCACACAAATGGTATCTTTTAACGCGGAATATGGCAAAGCTGACTCTGCCTAGTTAACTGTTAAAACAGTGCAAAAGTCCCGTCCTGTGTATTTAGCTGGGAGAAGAACAGAGTGTGGATTTAAGATGGTGCTAATGAGCCAGTGCCTTTTCCTGTCAGATACGTGGCCCTGACATCACTGCTGAAGACGGTACAGACAGATCACAATGCGGTGCAGAGACACAGGAGCACCATTGTGGACTGTTTGAAAGACCTGGATGTGTCAATAAAGAGGTGCGGGACTTCCTTTCCGAGAAGCGTCGAATGTTTTTCACGTCTGACACCAGATATGAGGAAGTACGGAATGTAGGCTCACTTTTGGTGCTTTGTTCGCCAGGCGAGCCATGGAGCTCAGCTTCGCTCTTGTGAATGGGAACAACATTCGCGGGATGATGAAGGAGCTGCTCTACTTCCTGGACTCCTGTGACCCAGAATTCAAAGCAGACTGTGCATCCGGAATCTTCCTTGCTGCGGAGAAGTAAGACCGGCTGAACTAGTGCACAGGGCCTTCTAGCATAATTATAAAATGTGAAATAAAAATGGAAAAAATGGGTAACCTTGTGAGGGATTTTCTGTTACGTAAGTTGTCCATATGCAGTTGAGACACATACTGTGTGTAAGATTTAAGTCAAGGTGAGCTGAAATGTATCGTCCTGTGAAAATGAATGGCGTATTGAAATGCTGTGTGATGAAAAAATGAGTGATCCATCGTCTGAGTATGACTTTGCTGACACCCTTATTTTCTGATGGCATGAATCTTTTGCTAACTGCGTTGAAGACACAATCATAAACTTTCTTTCCTAAAAAGATAAACCTGTAAACCTGTTTCAATGTCTTTGTGTAAAGTCCCACAAGGAAGGATAGCTTGGGGTTGATATATTTGTAAATGTTTTCTGTTTTTTGTAAATTCAACTGACGCTTGCTTTGATCACAGGTACGCACCTTCGAAAAGATGGCACATAGACACCGTCATGAGGGTCCTGACAACGGTATGCAAATTAATATCAGGACTTTATTAAAAAGTTTGCACTGTACAGTTTCCCAGCATGCTTTAAACCTGTTAAGTTCCTCTTCAGGTGCATGGTGCAAAGCATGTTATTTGGAAGACTTGCTTACTTCATATCCCCTTAGACAATGCTTTTGAACATCCATGGTGTTAAAAATTAGCTTTAAGCACTGACGATAATATAATTTGTGTGCGAAGCCCGTTCAGAATTAAATTCCAGATATTTATCAGCTGTATTTCCCTTGGCTGTGATGTCATTTGTAGTGCAGTGTGTCCTGTGTTAAATGAGGCCTTTGTGGTTCCTACAGGCAGGGAGCTATGTGAGAGATGACTCCGTACCCAACCTCATCCAGCTCATCACCAACAGCATGGAGATGCATGCGTACACCGTGCAGAGACTCTACAAGGCCCTGCTGGATGACGTCTCCCAGGTGAGCTGCGTGCGCCTTCACTGTCTGTCTGTGTCTTCATCTGCCTGCTCGGCCTAGTGGGAGATCGGCTGTCTGTCAAAAAAGGGAATAAGTCCTTACCTTGTCTGTTGTGCACTTTATGGTTGATGACCGAAAACAAATGCCCATTTAAATTAAAAAAGGGAATAAGTCACACTTGTGGCCTTTGTAGAATGACAACTGTGTAGTCATGGGCTTTTCTTTTTGTTTGTTCAGCAACCGCTGGTGCAGGTTGGCTCTTGGTGCATCGGAGAGTATGGAGACCTGCTGGTGTCAGGACAGTGTGAGGAGGAGGAGCCTATCCAGGTACCTTCCGCAGTTAGGCACACAACAACATGATAAAGGGCTGGGCTTATTTCTCTGTACTGACACACAAACTTGCTTGTCTTTGCATGATAGGTTACGGAGGATGAAGTCCTGGATGTTTTGGAAGGTCTTCTGGCGTCCAGCTTGTCCTCCACGGTGACTCGGGGATACGCCCTAACTGCGATCATGAAGCTGTCCACACGCTTCAGCGGTGTTAAGTAAGCTCATTTGGCTCGCCCCAACAAACGTGCATGGCTTGAGCAGAATGACCACAAGTTTTCAGACCTGTTACAGAGAAGGGAAGCGCAACACGTGCCATATTTGACCGTGTATGCAGAACTCACTTGCTTTTGAAGTTGCATCTGCAGTATCCCTCATTTTGCCAAACTGTACTTTGATGCTGAACTTTGTGCTTTGCAGTCGAATCAAGAAGGTTGTGTCAGTGTATGGCAGCAGCATAGATGTGGAGCTGCAGCAACGAGCGGTTGAATACAATGCCCTGTTCAAGAAGTACGATCACATGAGGTGAGCTGAAATCAAACTGCTGTATTCACTGTTCCCCCATTCTGGCTTTCCCCCTGTCTGATGGGATGGTTATTCCTGCCTCTCTTCATTGACATTCAAATGAGCTTGTAAGTACAGCACACTACGTCTGGATTCCCAGTGGCCGGACAGTGAGAGGATGCATCCGGTGATGGATCATACTCGTGTGTTAGAGGACTTTCATATGTTCAAATGTGACGTGCTCTCACCTGAGACCTGCCCACAGAGAGGCTTCTAAGTGAATTGATGTGTTCAGCTGAACACTTTGCTTTGGTTAGGCCTCCAGTCCTTACAAGTAAAGTTTAAGGAATTTTACGCCACAACAGCATATGTATAGTAAAAGGTAGCTACAAGCTTAAGTACCCAGTGGCAGTAGCTGGACTGAGTCTCTCTTCTCCCACTCTGGAGGTCTGCCTTACTTGAGAGAATGCCCATCATGGAGAAGACCACCGCCAATGGTCCCACAGAAGCGGCGCAGACCAATGGGGAGGTGGAGCCCTCAGCGCTGGACTCAAAAAGCCTGCCCAGTGTCCCACAGCCCACTGGCCAGGTATGAGAAGCATAATCAGGCCTCCCTTGTCTGCTTTCTGTCGATATTTGATTTGTGGAGCCAGAATGCCTCCAGACATTGGTCATTTATCTTGGTGTGTATATTCATGCCAAGCAGTATTTGCATAACGTGAATGTGCAGATATTTTTAACAAATGGAGACACCTGCTGGTTGGACAGAATTATTTGCATGACTTGGAAAAAGTATACTTGAATAAGACTCTACTAGATTTTGTTTTATAGAATTCATCATTGCAAAATAAAAGTGCATGCATAAATATTGGGGGTTTTCAGTCCTTCCCCCTTGTGTTCCAGGTTAATGATCTATTGGATCTCCTCGGAGGGAATGATGTAGTGCCTGTGATCCAGACGGCCCCGCCCACAAAGCCTGTCTCTGCTGGAGGAGAGCTGTTAGACCTGCTGGGGGATCTGTCTCTGTCAGGTAGGCCCGAGCACAAGCCTAATCCAGTCTAGAGCCTGATCCTAATCCAGTCCAGAGCCCCAGCAAATTCCAGTCCAGAGTGCCAGAATATTCCAGTCCAGAGCCCGAGCCTAATCCAGTCTACAGCCCAAAACTAATCCAGTCCAGAGCCAAAGCCTAATCCTGGTCAGAGCCCAAGGCTAATCCAGTCCAGATAGACCTTGTGGCATGATATGTCATGTCTTCACATGTGTTTATTCCTCTACATGGCATGGATCACACACTGTACAGGTTAAGCTAGGATCAGAAGTGTAAAATACCACAGCTCATGATGCGGTTTGTTTTATATAGTTTTATAGTCTTTTATAAATAAGAGATTCCTTCTATGAAGGATCTTGTAGGTTTACTCCGATGCATTGTGAAAAGCCGGTTTATAGTCATGCATCTTCTGTTAACTAATGATAATTAGTGTTAATTGGTAATGGTCTTATTGATAATCTGAGTTATAGAGGCCACTGAATGACTAAAGGTCAGTTTAATCGATGATTATATATACAGCTAAAGGTGACAGTAGTCGAAGCACATCCATGCATCTTGGAAGTAACCGATTACAAAAAGATGGTGCAGTACAGTGCTTATGTGTGCAAAACACTGTCTCAAGAAAATGGAATGAAAATGGTGTCCTGTAATCTTTTCCCTTTTCTGTAAACCCCTGTCATTCCCCTCACCCTACCCAGGGGGTCCAGCCCCTCCCCCTGTCGCTGCCCCGCCCATGTCTGTTTCCCAGCCTGCCTTCCTGCTGGACGGCCTCTCCTCACAGACCCTGTTTAATGACGTAGCTGCAGGTGAGAGTCTGACTCCGCTGTGTGCTGCCTGTGTTTTTAAAAATCATGTTTACATCTGGAAATGGCCTCTGCAAGGCCATGAGCATTTATTCTTTTGTTTGTGATGAAATTAACTCCTCCTTTAAGATTTTCAGTTCTGGTTTTGGGGCGAGCAGTTCCAGACTAATACCAAATACTGAATGAATTTTTTTTCCTCCAGGTATTCCACCGATGACAGCTTACAATAAGAATGGCTTAATAATAGAGTTCACGTTTGAAAGGTCCAATCTGAATCCAAATATTACTGTTATCACCATTCATGCCTCCAACAGCACTGAGGCAGAGATGACCGAGTTCGTGTTCCAGGCCGCAGTACCAAAGGTGAGCGGCTTTACTTTAATACAGTAACACCTGGCGGCAGACCCGTCTTCCCCGTCTCCTGAGTGAGTGCAGAGAAACGTGAGGAGAGGTGTTGGGGGGAAACTTCCGTAGTAGTGAATGTGATGTGAATGGTGTGACTCCATAGAGAACAGCTGCAGCATTGAGACTGGAGGCTTTGGTTACAGTGTGCAGTGTGCTTTGTGGAAAGACTCACGCGGGCTGTCTGTCTGTGTGTGTGTGTGTCAGACTTTCCAGCTGCAGCTCCTCTCTCCCAGCAGTAACGTCGTCCCCGCACTCAAGCAGGGCACTGTCACACAGGTCATTAAAGTGCTCAACCCCCAGAAGGTAAGGTCACCTGCTGCATCGCCTGCATGTTCACAGTGCAGAACGTCCTCAGTTTGTGCACTGCCAGCGATACACGTTTTCCATCGTATGCTAATGGATGCTCCTTCCCTTTACAAATGTAGCCTGCCTTAATTGTGCATTCGTTTAATAATTAATTATTTAATTTTGTTTTCATGTTCTTTTTTCTCCAGCAACAACTGCGAATGAGGGTCAAGCTGACATACACCCACAAAGGGTCTGCTGTGCAAGACCTGGCTGAGGTCAACAACTTCCCTGCTCAGGCCTGGCAGTAATGGGCTGCCTGTCTCCGTGCTCTTAAAGACCCTGCCACAGGAGCTGTGGGACAGGGCCTCTAACCGAACGGCTGGCCCCCACTGCGGACTTACCCCCCCAGGGCAGCGGTGGGGAGACAGTGGACATCTCACATACCACAGTGCTGATGAAGGTCTGACCATGACACAAAGACAGCATCAAAACAAAAGCATCCATCACATATCGGTTTAATACGTCTGATGGGTTTCACCTACATCTGCAAAGATGTCTGCTTCCATAGGCACTACTGCTGTCCCAGTCCCTCATACGCACACACTGAACTGTCCGCCACCCCTCCCTCCCACACACATCGTCATGGACATTCACCCTTTGGGTGACTGTGGTAAGCTGCCCCTTGATTTAAGCTGTCGTCCTGGTTAAATAAACCTTTGTGTTCTGTATTTTTTTTTTATTGGAATCTGTAGTCAACGGTTACGATGATTTGACCTTTTTGAACTGCAACTGAAGTTAATGAATTTTGCACTTTAATCTCTCTCTGAGTCTGTGCACCATGCAGAATTAAGAAAGTACTATTTCCTGATTGGGCTGGAATCTGTTTGGGTGTTCTGGAATTTCATCATTTTTCCACTTTGGTGTCTCAAGATCTTAACTTATTTTGTTTAATAAAGATTATCAGCCTTTTGGTCAAAGCACAGGTTCTTTGGTCCCAATACAGTTTTTCTTGTTAAGGGTTGTGGTTCTGAAGGATCCAAGGACCGAAATGCACTTTTGCTGAATTTGCCCTGCGCAGATTCCTGCAGCTACGTTGGAGATTTCAGTGAATTTAAAAAACATTTTTTGCGTGTGGGTTTCTGATGCTACATTCTTGTAGTAATGACACCCTTTCAGCTTTATTCACTTGTTGAGGGATTCAGTCTTTCTTCAGTGAAGTGTAAGTTATGACTTTTCTTTGCAAATTGCTTTTTGGTATAAAGCTAAAATATTTTTGACCCCTTGGAGAACAAAGCTGAAGGGATTTACTTGGGTTGAGTTTGAGCACATCTTTATTCTTGGAAGAGAATGAAAGAATCTGCTTTTCCTGGTGGTATACATGGTAAATGTTGGAGACTAGCTGGCAAAACTTTTCATTCAGTGGGAATGCCCAAAGGCACAATCATTATAAGATTGATTTCAATTTTTGTCATCCATTTTTAATTTCAGCTGAAACCAGAAAAAGGTAATTAATACAGCAGATTGGAAGAGCGCTATATTTGAGATTTGTGTCACTTGTTTGGTTTGCTATTTAGACTGAATCATTTTCTTCAGAAGAGGATAGTTTTCTAATTTCAAATAAATGGACTGAAGCCACGATAAATTGTAACATTTAAAGTTTGAAATGATACTGTATGCTGATTATGGGTCTCTAAAGACTATGTAAATTTAAGAACTCTGTGCCCACTAGTTGCTATGTTCTTCATGCCATAATTAACTAGCTGCAGCTGTACTGCACTAACTATCACATTACTTTTTAATTAACTCTGTAAAGACACCTACCTTAAATGGTTGAGAGTCCCCTTCACCAAAATACCTTTTTTTATCAGTTTGTATTGGTAGCCTTGAATGTAGTCCTATGCACCAAACAGCTTTCTGTGTTTTTTTATCTCTTAAACTTTTATCTTAACCCTCTCATCCTGTTCTTTTTTTCTTTTTTTTTGGAAGGAAACATTTTAATGTATTTTTTGTTTGTTTCTGTTTTCAATTTGTGGGCACGTAGTTGATTTCTTGTCAGTCCACAGTCATTCATATCCTAGAAATGCCTAATCTAAAGTAATGTGCCTTTTGCCATTCTGTAAACAGAATCCGGAGTAGACCTGTCTTAGGTATGGTCACTGTAGATGTCAGGTCATTGTGAGTCCAGATTCAGAGATTATGTCCCGACTTTTGAGGTTGTGAGAGGAAGGATGCAAGTTGTAAGACATTGACCACTGCTTTTACATCTGCTTATAAACTTGCAGTTTAGGACATGTTCAACTGCTTTTCAAAATCCCATATCAGAATGAATGTGGATGCCTTGGCTGCCAGACATACAATACAAACTGAGCTAGTGGAAACAGACAGTGTACATCAATGTTGCCTCTCGTCTGTGAATTCCATAAATGTACCTGGGCAGTGAGCACTACATCGTGTCATTTTCCTGACCGCGTCTATCAACTGTTTCCGGCATCAGTGTGAAACCCTTTTACATGCACTGCATGTACAGAAGCACCTTTTTTGTAGGATTTTTTTACTTTCATATTTCTTTGCTAACATCTAACTTTCGTGACCAAATAGATGTAACTTTGCTTTGGAAATGAAATCTCTCTCCAATTCTTTTTCTGCAGAGACATGACTTATCCATTAGTTTTTTGTTTTGTTTGTGTTGAGTGAATAATTGGGTGCACTCTCTGCTTTTTCTGTATATGGTGAGTGTTTTTAGATGCATACATCTCCCATCACCCATCCCCCATCCCTTTTTAAATACAGTTTTCTAAGACTGTTCCAGTGAGGCACTAGCTGTATACTCTCTGAAATTGCTCTTAGTCAACATCTTGATAGCCTAATTAAATGGCTTTCCCTTTTCCTGTGTACATTAAAAACTAAATTATAGTATCTGCTGCCTGTATGATGTATATAATTGTAAAAGGATACATAAAATAAAATGAGAAATATTAAAAAACAGACCTGGTTAAAGATTAGTAAGGGAAAGCAAATGTGTATGCGTGTCCATGTGGGAAAGGTCTGAGTGTTTTAAGCACTGATGGGTATAAAAAATGTTTACAGATGAGTACACAGCATAGTAATGTTCAAAGACAAGACACCCATTAGCCAGCGATTCATATGTTCATGCTGAAAAGAGAACATGTCCCATCCCACAATGTCATAAGTTGTCCACAGTGTGGCCAAAACTAATGGAATACAATTAGAATGTAATCTGGCCTGCAGGATCGTTAATATTACATTTGTACATGTGGCTTTTTCTGAGGGTAAGTTGAGTTATGTCTTCTTCATGGCTTTTTCTTTATAACAGTTTTCTGATGTTTTTTTAAATTTTATTTGGAATTTGGTGATATTTATTTACTAATTTATTTTGACCTTTGGACATTCAAATTAAATTGTAATGGGTTCATTGGACAAAAATGTTAGCCATTATCTTTTGGTAAAATGTTCTCCCTGTATAACCAAATTCCTTAAGTACAGTGAAGAATTAAAATTTCCCAGGTATCACTGATGATTTAGCCAAGAATATAATGAATCATGTGCTTTTTGTCAGTCAGCTGGATGACTCCGCATTGGTTGTTCAAAAAACCAAAAATCTTCCCTTTGCTTCATTAAATAATATCATTCACTTTGGTTATGTTCCCATGGAATTTTTATTACTTTTGCTTGACCAACATGGTAATAAAGTCTCAGCAGTCCTAGCATTTTAATGATTGTCAATTTGAATTTGTGTTTAAATGTGGAAATGAGGGAACGGAAACTGAACGAGCCGGGAGGCAGAGCTGTTGTATTAGAAATGGTAGTGCTTATAAATTACTTGGACTGGATGGCTGCTTAAATTAACTGTACTTTTATTACCACTAGAGATCCCAAGGACCTCTGTTCAGTTCACTTACTAGCTAGTGGATTGGTTATCTTTGAAATGTTGCACTTCCCCGCTATGGATGGGATTTAATTTAAGTGCATGCATGCACTATCTGCTAATCTCCACTAGGTGGGGCCTTGGAGTAATAAGATTGGAAAAATGAATGTCTTTTTTTATCAGTATCCTTCACTGTGAAGTTTAGTGGTTTATCTAAATAGCCTGGATTTTTGTTTCTTAAAGGTACAGTGCTCCTCATTCAAATTGTTAAATACATGTTAATGTATACTAATCTGACAAGATGAGCCTGTGCTTTCAGGGTTGCATGTGTTGATGAAACTTGGGAATTGTGGAACTATATGCATTTAAGTCTGATAATGTGCCTGTGTGTTAGCATTGCCTGTTTCAGCCCATGCAACGCAAGACAGTCTCTTGGTTTCACCCAGCACACATTTTTGCTGAACTTGAATTTTAATTCACTCATAAAGTTTTTCCGCAATCGGGATTTTGGTCATACTCCTTTGATTACACGGATAAAACGCTTCCATTTTCTCTGAGCTCCATGGATTAATTTCTCTGGAGGATTTGGTCACTCCTGTGTGCCAGGAGGAGTGGCTGAAATTCTCATGAGTAATCAGTCCTTGGAGCTTGTACAATATGGCAGGAAGTGTTTTCTCAGTGTCAAAGGAGTATGACCAAAATCCTGATTGTGGCAACATGAATACTTTTGATCACATCTTAACTAAATAACATGGAATCATTTGTGAAACATGCTGCTACTTTATGTAGTTTGAGTAGAATGTTATGCATTTTTGTTGAATGAAAATTGCTTGAATTACCATTTCTATTTTTATTTTTATGAACAGCTATCAAGTACGTGAATAAACTTGAATACTGTTATTCATGCCACAAGTAATATTGAATGATACAGGAGGGATACATCATTTTATCTCCATTGCATTCAAAGTCCAGTCCATAGCTGTAAGTAGAATGTTACATTATGCCCTGTTATGTATGATTATTCTTAAAACATGTTGCATGGGGAAAAGATAATGGCAATAATGATTATGCCTTGCATTTATATAGTGTTTTTCTCCTACTCAAATTTTTTTACAACTCGGCTGATACCACATGTCAGCTGAGGTTGAGAGGGAGAGACCAATTTTTAGCCAATTAAACTAGGGAATGATTAGGTGGCAGGTTGAGAGCCAGGTTGGGAATTTAGCCAGGACACTGGGGAACCCCCTAGTCTTTGTGATAAGTGTCATGGGATCTTTAATGGCCACATATTGAGTCAGGATCTCGGTTTAAAATCTCATCCGAAAGATTTAACCATGCAGTTATTATAGACAAGCCCCGGACTTTGACCTGGATTTCAAATTTGAATGTTTTCAGGGCTGGAGTGAGTGTAGGACTTGTTGGACCAATACATGAGATTTCAAAATGCTGATTGAATGTTTTTCATTCAATGATATAGGAACATCTCCAACAAATTTTATTTTGGTTATGTCAAACTCTAGTAATTGCTATTTAGTAAAGTGTGCATGCGTCGTGTTTCTCCCCACAAAATTATTTGGTTTTAAAGTGCCAGTTTATTCCCCTGCCTGCCAGTCACTCTCATTTGCTGATATAAAAGCAATGATTGCTCTGCTTTCATCTCAGTACTGTACATGTACTGTATAAATTATCATCCTAAGTGAGTTAGTTTTCGTACAGGTGTCTGCCTTACTTTTTCATTCAATTGATATAAAGTAATATATATATATATAATCATGGCAACCAATGAGACACATAACACAGACTGTCTTGAATTCTGTTTGTTTATAAGTGACTACTTGTGAAAATCAGTAATCATTTACACAATATTTAGGTACTGGGTGGAGGATTAACAATGTGTTTGCTTGCAAAAGAGCATCAGGGTGAATGGGTGGGGTAGTTATGTCCTTAAACTTTCCATGGCCCTTCCCCAGTCTGACAGCAGCAGTGGATTCCAATGTGTTGCAGTGGAGCCACAAGGAACTCCAAGAGTGCCATCTTGGTCCCTGTTCACGTTCATGAATGGGGACAGAGCTATGGCTGTGGGACTGAAAGGCATTCTGCCCACCGCCTGGGGGGAATCAACCACCCTTGCACCAGATAAGATAAGGTCCTTTTTTTATCCCCTTCCCACTGTATGGTGTGAGTGAGTATCCCAGGTCACCTTTGTGATGATTCATGATGGAGTCTCGTCCCTCTGCACTGTCAAGAAGTAGTGGGCCTTCAGGTGATGGTGGCAGCATGAATTAGCAAGACAGAAGAAAAATGAATTATGTTTTGGGGCCACCAGCGGCATCGCCTGGGGGCCTGGACTGAATTACTCATCTCCCGGGCTGTGCTGGGTGATCCAAAAGACAACTTGAGCGAGTCAGAAGTGTGTTCTGCATGTACCACACTCTATATAGAAGTACCCCATGGGTGCTGTTGTGTGTTGGGCACACCTCTGGCTTGTCATAAAGCCAGAAGGTGAAATTACTCAAATGACTCTGGAAAGGTTATGCTTGATTTCAAGACATTATTGATATTCTCGATGGCAGCCTTGATGCCCGGTGAAGCATGCTTTGCATTGAGTGGTATTCCCTTTGTAACTCAGTTTTTTTGTTTTGTAATTAGGTTTAGTGATCTTAACCCTGTGTGTACACAACGGTTGTATTGAAAGGTTATTACTTTTTTTATTGAAGCTTATTAAAGAGTGCTTCAATTTCCTCCCACAGTCCAAAGACATGCAAGTAGGCTAATTGGAGACTCTAAATTGACCATTGGTATGAATGGTGTGTGTGCCCTGCTATAGATTGGTAGCTTGTCCAGTGTGTATTCTTGCCTCTCGTCCAATGCTTGCTGGGATAGGCTCCAGCACCCCCTCCCCCATGACCCTGCTCAGGATAAGCAGATATAAATAATAATACTGATAATAATAATAATAATAATAATAATAATAATAATAAACACATTAAATGGTAATGCTGATGATGATGATGGTAATAATAATACTAATACTGCCTGTGCTATTTAATGTTTCCAAGACTTCTGAGCCTGTATGATAAGTTATACTATAAAATACCCAATGGGGGAAAATAATATCTCTGAAATATGAATTATCAAGAGTATCAGGCTTCAAAAATTGGCTTATAATAAATATGACGCAGACACAAATAGCCCATGTTGGGCACTTGGGCAATATAAAATTCGTGATTCTAATGAATAATTCAGTAAACTCCTCCTCCGAATTGGGCTGTGCCCAATGAATAATAACTAGCCCTGCCCCTCTAATATTTATTAATTTGGTCCTTCTGACAGCCCCGATGTTCAGTCTCGTTATGGCGTTTTACCAACCCAGAATGAGATTTTTTAGTGCTGGGTGCATTGGAATTTACCACTTATGAGATGTGACGTTCTGTTCGGCTTGTCATCGTGAACATGAAAATGGAAGAAGAGGATAGTCCGACGAGGGCGGTACCGAGTACCAGTCCAGACGGGAAAAAGGGTGGTGTCGAAGATAGCGGGTCTTCTGCTCGTGTCCTACTGGACACTGAGCTTTGCGAAACTGGATCTAATCAAGTGGCAGGTCTAAACTGCCACAACGGGCGGACCTGGCGTGGTGGAACCGGAATACGAGTTCTGAAGGTAGGCTACGCATCACGCCCTGTCATCCTGTATGCGAAAACACGGTAGTCAACGAGCAACTAGCTGGCTAGCGAATTAGTGTCGTTGCATGTTATAAAGCAAGGGCCGAACTACGTGCGATCGCTTCATACCTGACTCTTGTGCAAATGTGCAATTAACTTTGCTGTAATGCTGTTGTTTTCTCGTCTTATGCTTTTCCAAACAAGACTGGTCTTATTAACGGTCAGTTATTTAGCGTGTCCCTCTGATTTAAGTAGCCAACTTGCTTGCTTGCTAGCTTCATACTGCTGTGGCAATGACATGTGTTTGACGGCTCGATTTTATTAAGATGTCAAACCCGTGTTCAATAACGTTAATCTAATCTACTGTTAAGATCATTATAACGTGTATGCGCGTTCGTTGCAGAGCGACACCTGAAGCCCTTTCACCTGTTGTAACAAGTAACCTTAATATTAACGCCTATGAAAAAAAAGAAAAGATCTTGATAACTGAACGTTATATCTATCAGTAGCCTACAGTTCTTGTGATATTACATGCACATTTTGATAGGGGGGTAGTAAAACGTGATATCCCAGTGTAATTACTGCGTTAGTCTATCACAGATGAGAATGTTCTGAACAATGATGCATTTAAAGGATATCCTACTTTCGGACAGTAGTGCTCGCTAAATGCCTAGAGACCTTCGCGCAACAGCCCACATCTCATCTCTGATGACCGATTCCACCCTGGTTTTCCGTATAGGATACTTCGCCATTATGTCATCATGAGTTGACCCTTTATATGTGTGATGTGGCTACGTAGCAAGCATGGATTTCAAAAATTATGTCGCATCATCCTCAAAGTGCAGCTGGGAATTAATCTCTTGTACTAGAGAGAACATATGCATAATGTTAACTCTAGTAAAAGACATGTCTTGTATCAATTGTAAATTTTACAGCCCTGACACTTCCTGAAAAGGCGAGGTGTGTGTGTGATATATACACGTGTGTGTGTGTCATCAGACATTATTTTACGACCTGCCATGATTGTGTATTGTTCATATTCATTTTGCTCAGCAAACAGTTTCCAGAAATTGTAATGGTTTATAATCATAGAAACTACTTGTTTGAGGTATTTTAGTATCATCTGCATTGTTTGCTTATGAATCTGTTTTTGAAGCCTGCAGTTTAACATTTTGGTAGCATTGCGGTAACAGTTTGGTGTCCAATAGCGCTTTTCTTGATCTTGTAGGTAATGATTTTCATAGCAGTAAAGGAGCAAGGTATACAGTATATTTTTTGATGAGTTTTGGATAGGATTGTGTCTGGATGTATGCGTTTGTGATTGATTGTGTTGTGTACTGGTGCTGTGACGTACGTGATGAGCTATCACACTGGGTTTGCATCAGGAGTTGCCAGGTCTGCTGTCATCACAGTTTTGGGAAGAGCACCTCCCTGCTTTTACCTAATGGAGGATAGGTCATGGTGGCATGACATCATCAGTGTGACTAATGACCTGATTTTTCCCGCTTCTGTTTTGTACACATTACCAGGGTGTTTGCTTGCAGCATACATATTTGTGTCCCGTTACCCTGCTCCCATGTTATATATACCAGGGCAGTGTGAAGGCTGTCCCAGGAAGGTGTGGCGTTCTGTATTGTGTGGCTCACATTTACCAAGGTCTCGATACTGATGGATACTTTGCATATTTAGCAGAAAGAAAACAGACAAATAATTCCAAGGATGTAGACAGTGTAGTCTGTAAGATCTGTCAACTTTATCTGAGCTGATGCATGAAGAATTGGATGCAGCACGATGTAACTTAATACACACATACAATGTTTTTTGTAAGCAATCAGTTTGGCTAGTCAGTCAGACTTACCGAAAGTGCACATTGAAAAATTTAACAGCTGAACATATAGGCCTAGGCCTATCACTGTACAGAGGACTTTGTTTCACTGATGATGAGTCCTTCTTTATCCTATATTATGAATCGGTGCAATGGCAAGCTAGACCCAGCACTGGCTTACTTTGGCCCATTTTCCTTCCACCAGCGCAATATGAAGCGGAATGGGAGTCGGGGCTGTGTGACCAGGAAGACCCGCTTTGGGTCACGGGAGCGGGACTGGTTGAAGGGGGACGCCCAGCGGGGGTGCGTGTGCCTCTATGGGGCGGCAGACCCCCAGCTCCCCTCCTCAGGACCCCAGACCTCCTCTACCTCACAGCCGGACCTGCGACTGGTACTCTGCTCCACCAGCACCACGGTGGAGGAGCTGTGTGCCCAAGGGGAGAGTAAGGACCTGTACCTGCAGCTGCATGGGGACCTGATCAGGTACTGTAACAGGTGGCCGCAGTTTCTCAGTGGAGTCTTTTTGACTGACTCTTTAGTGCTAACTACTGTCTGTCGTACGCTCTGTCTCATCCCTACTGTACAGTTTCCTACGGTGGCCCATATCCTTATCTACTGTCGTATACAGTCTTCTGTTTCTTGTACGTCACATGCTTTCTATGTAGTCGTTGCACTAGACATTGCCCTATAAGTTTACCAGAGTAAACTGATGTTACCTCTCACATGTCAGCCTCTCATACATTATATTTCCTGACTTTTAAAATTAACTTGTTTCTGAGACTTTGATAGATGATTGCCTGAACATAAGGTTTGGTACTTTCACCTAGTTTCACACCAAAGCTCTGGTCAGGCAACGGTGTTAGCCTGCCCATTTCCACTGTCTGTGCCCTGAATTGCACTTTTGTGTCTACTCTGTGTACTGCAGTGAGAAATAGTTATGTAGCACATAGTTGGGCAAATTGCTGGAATCTTCCAGAACATTTTGCCTCCACGTGAGCATGACTCTGGCAAAAACTAGTTCATTGTGCTGGTCACATTGAGTCTTACCCTGTGACTGTGTTTGAACTGACTGATGTAGTCACTAGTCCTTGTGGGCTATTTTTGGACTGAATGGTGTTTTAAGGGGCCCATGACAAAATGCTCTAAAAGCCTCTTCACCGTCATGAAAAATATGTGTCCATTTCCTTGCAAATAAAACATCCTCCTTTTTCTCAGAATGCATATTTATCAACTGAAATGTTTCATGAATCACCATAAGATTGCATGAAGGTACCAGCTAACAGCAAGAATGACACACTGCTCTGTATCTTCGAGAAGATTAAGAAGCTACAAAGATTCAAATGCTTCCCTCTTCCCTGCTGCTTTTGGGTTGGGGATTTTGCAAATATTTTAAGCTCATCTTTGGCTAAAAACAAAGAATTTTTCCTAAGGTTGTGCTGGCAGAGACGGACCTGGATTCAGCTCTCAGTAATCCTCAATCCTGTAAGAGGTGTTGAGGCCGGCACCATGCAGCTGGCATCTGAGCAGCCAGCACAGTCTGGGAAATGAGATTCCTCTGTCCGGGGGAGACTGGGCTGTCAGGGCAGAGAGGGGTGACATGGCAGAGCGGAGACTCCATTTCACCTCTCTCTTTGTGCACAGGCACAAACAAGAACCAGTCTATACCTGCTCAGATGAACTCAGCATGCAGAAATGGCCATTACCGGCATGCTCACTGCTTCTCTGTGTGAAATACTGAGCAGTGGTGATGAGAATGGGGTTTCCCATCCCTGGTCTGGGGGATACCTTTGTCATGTTCTTTTTTTGTTTAATTTTCAGCTTCTGAACAATCTTATATATGTCTGGATGTTCGCAGTGTAAAAACATTCACAATGCTCTAAAATGGATTGTATAAATATGTACAATATATGGGAAATAAACATAACCAAAAAATAAACATGTACAAACCGGACCCTAAAAACAACAAGGCCGTGGGGCACACTCATTTCAGCTAAGGATGAAGCCTCAGTGAAACTGCATCTGGGTGGGTACAGGCCCACTGAACACATTAATTATAAGGGTACTTCTTGTCATCTCAGCAAGTTTACCGATGATTCTAGAAGAGACTGGTAGTGTGACCTCTCTGCGAGAGCTTTGGAGTCACCCTCTGACATGCATATTGAAAGCGTGAGTGGACCCTGCATCTGCTCGGCACCATGAAGGCTTTCAGAAAGCCATGCTTGCTGTATTTCAGCATTCAGGGATAGGAGAAGATGTGGGGCAACCCAAGAAAAGCATTTTTATCTGAGACAAAACATTTTGTTGCAGCACAATAAAATAAGTGCTGCCATTTTTGGATTAAGGCTATACTTCGAGATCCATTTTCTTTCTAACGTTGCAAAATGGACCACAGATGAAGTGATGAGGCTCAAGTGCCAAATGCACAGCAAAAGAAAGAACTGTGCTTGTCTGATATATGTATGCTTGGACCATCCAACCAAACACATTCCCATGGCTTTATAGCCATCATACAACCACTAAAGAGGCGTTTTACTCCTCTGTGTTTTACTGCTTGCCCTCACTGTTTGTTTGCAGAGAGCCACGTCTCACTTTCATTTATTTGCCCTTTAGTTCACTGTCTTAAGTTGGAAAATAGGGTGCTTAAACCCCCGTTTGATACCAGTGTTAAGTCTACTAACAGGATTACCGAGCGGAGGATTAGCTGATGCTTTGATCAGGTGTTCAGGGCAACTGGGTGACACAGGGCGTTACTCATTAGCATTGTGTGATCTAGAAAAACAAAAGACTTGATAACTGCATTATTGCTACCATACACACCATAATATTGGATTGAATTTTGTTAGGAGGATTTTGTTTCTGCATGTCTGTTTAAATATGGAAGTAGAACTATGATGGTGCAGAAGGGGTGCCCTCTGGGAGACATGAAGTATCACTTTACACAAGATTGGCAGGAGCATTTTAATGTGAGCAGTGTTCCATGCCTGCATGTTCCTAGTCAGGTAATTCAGACTGCTGTGCCTGACATCAAGCGAGTGAGTCTTGCATCTCAGCCCCCTTGCTCCCTGGGGAAAAGACACGGAGCACGCTATGTGTGCTGGGGCCTGTGTGCAATGGACGTCGTAGGCAAAGGTAAACGCCTGTATTATCTGACTGAAAGTTACCCTGTTCACTTACAGGAGGCTGGATCCCACAGAGCGCCCTCTCCAAATCGTGTACGACTACCTGGCAGCCATGGGGTACAGGGACCCACTGAGGATACAGTGGGAGGCGGCCAACTCGGACCTGAGCTGTATGATTCGCTTCTACAGGGGTGAGTGACAGCTTGATGCCTGGCATTTGGGAATACAAATAAAGAAATTATATATTTATTGTACTACTGTAATAATAAAAATAATAATAATAATGTTGTTGTAGTTATAGCAGTTATTTATCTTCCATTGTCATTAGACTTTTAGTTGTGGCCGATGGTATTTGTATTTCAAATCAAACAATGACTACAAACCAATATTCAGAATGTCTACATTTATTTAATAATTTTTATTTAACATACGGTATATTGCACTATATTACAACAGTGCCATTCAATGAGTCAAGTCCCCTATTTCAATTTAGCGTAAGTGTCGGGACAAAGTTAGTTCTGACAAATGTAATGACTTGCAAGATCAATATTCCGTTGCATACCCCTTACATATGATGACTGCAGTGGATTCTGTGACTCATGGACATCACTTGGTTCATGATGTGATCCTTAGACATGCTCTGCCATGCTTTTGCTGCTGCTTCCTTCAGTTACTTTGTGTTTGCTGAGGTTTCAGGCTTCAGCCTGAGGTTTAATAGTTTCCTATTAAGCAAGCGAAAGGCATCAGCTGGAATTTACATCTGGAAGTGTGGCGTCTGAAATTGGCCTTGTTCAGTCTTCTGCACATTCTGTCACGCCTAATGTACAGAGATCATTAGCAATGACTCCAGCTGAACATTTTGGGTAATCATCGTGTCATCACTTCTTTGTGTCTTGCATGGATGACCTGATCGCTGGTCCTTCAGTCCATCAGTGGTTAGTTTCTTCTTTAGGACATTCCGTACTGTTGACTTTGGAATGCATTCTTCAGTACCTCTGATTGATTTTTTCAGCCTCACAAGACTTTTCTTGGTTGTCACTGTTCTCTGGCAGTTTTCCTGTCTTGCTTATGAAGTAGACTGTACAAACATTTCCAAAGGATATAACCCATGCTCTGACACTCACAGCTTTCCAATTATAAATTATAATTTCAGTAATATGGAGTGAGATTTGTAACAGCTGATGGTCATTTTACATACTTATGCCCACTTGGAGTAGGGAGACTTGAATCATTGAATGGCATTCCTGGAATATAGTTCAATTTCTATGTGGTGAGATGGTTAGAAATTCCGATTTACTGGGAGTGTTACATAAATGACTCCTTGATTTTTAACCGTCCTATCACAAAGAGTTTGTCCCAATACTTATGCCCACTTGGAATAGGGAGACTTGACTCATTGAATGGCATTGTTGGAACATTGTTCAATTTCTGTTTGGTGAGTTGGTGAGATGGGTAGGAATTCCTATGTACTCGGAGAGTTGCATGAACGATTCCTTAACCATCCTATCACAAAGAGTTGGGTTTGGCACTCTCTGTGCTTGTCATTGCCTTGAAATAAATATGACTGGCCGGAATGTTTAAATTTCACGTTCCGTTTTGTCGCTGTTCTAGAAGCCAAAATGGGATGCTTCCTAGAATATCGTTCTATTGATAAGCATTTCCGCTAACAAAGCAGCAGCGTGTCTGAAACTGAATAGTTTAATAGTTTATTTATGCTTCCATAAAGGGACCCTGGTCTATTTTGTTTGGCTTTCACTTTGGAAGTAATACCTTCTGGGTTCAGAGGTTGATTGCTCAACTGTTTGTTGGAGATTGCAAAATGGCTTTTGCACCAAGCTGAATCTTGTGTGTTTTCCTCTTAAAATGTTACACTTCCTGCTGTATAGAATGTGGTTTTCTCGACTTTATTACATGTGTAGGCTCTCTTTATAAGGTTAGGCTAGTCTGAATCGTCAGATCTTTATGGCATTTCGAATGAGGCCCATCCATATTTGTGAGTGATGTGAAAGTCAGTGAAGGGAGTAGGATCAGTGATCAAAGTTCAGTAATTCCCTGGAAGGGGGAAATATTGTCCCGAGAGACACAGTAAGTGTAAAAAGTGTAGACTCGATTGACCATTTTTCACCTACCCTGTTGAACATTAAACTAAGTCATACAAGCAGGCACAAAACTACCCTAATGAGCATTAATCTACATTCATTAAACTATGAATTGCAAGTGAACTGAGCCCAACTCAGGCTGGTTTTTTGCATTTCCCTGCTGGCTGATTCTGTTTATGATGTTGTTTTTTATGTTGACATTTCTTATATGAGGTGCAAAATGAACGTGCTCGGTGTTTGAGGGAGTGATGTGTTTTGGTTGGGATGGTTTCCAGGAGTGCCGGTTTTGGTCACATGATCGATGTCAGCAGGGCGACTCCGCCACACTGCTCCACGGTCCCACGGCCCACGCCGTGTCAGCGGCTGTAATGATCCTCTTAAGTGTGCTGATAGGCTTTACTCCTGAGTAAATGGGACCTGATGTTCTGCATAACCTATTAATAACCTGGCTGATCCTCTGGTGCTGAGGATCCAGGGCTAGGGCAGTGCAATCAGAGAGCAGAGATGGCTGAGCTCTGATTGAAAAAGTGCCCTCATAGCTCACACACTTCCACTGCACCCTTCCCCTGCTCTGCACACGGTCAAACATCCGCTTCTTCACAGAGCCTCTGTTCCTCCACACGCATCTGCTCTATACGTACTGTATATTGCATTAAAGTGTCGAGTTTTATAGTTAGTACTGCCGTGGGAATCGTTTTCTATTTTGCACTGATTGGTAACTTTCACACACTGATATCTGGAAGTGAGTTGTCCATACGTTGAATAGCTTGTGACGTTACATTGTACTGGCAAAGACCCTTGGACTGCTGTTTATGCAGGGGATTTATATATGGCTTGAGAGTTAGCCGATCCACCGGCTGTTGTGTGTGTCTTGCCTTATGAGAAAGTTCTACTGGTCATTGGCTCGATCATTTGCATAGCACAGCTAGCAGTGTCCTATTGGCTGAAGCTGTCAGTCCAGACAGAGTTCCAGTCTGTGGACAGCCTCTCCTTTTTGAGCTCCTGGGAAATGCTAGGTTCAGAAGATTGAGACCTCAGGCCTCCACCTGCCTCCCTGGCATCCTCCCGAGCGTGTTCCCGGACTCTCCCCAGCCACGCTGTGATTGGAGGAATGTGCACCGAGTCTCATCTGTGGTGGCCAATAGCTTTCACTCCATGGCTCCAGCCTCAGGTGGTCATCCTCCGTCTCTCACCTGACCTCACACTCCAGCACTGGCCCACAGCTGTGGCCAGGTCATACCTCATTAGGATGCCTACGCAGGGATCTTGTTGCTAACCATGCCAAAGAATCCACCTCTCATTGACGTATTTCAGAGTACTTAAGGCTTGTTTGTCAGTCATGTGAATATTGTCTGTGCTCTTCATTCTTAGCTGCATCTCATTTATCATTGTTTCCTCTAATCAATTTTCTCCTTTTACAATCACCGAGACTCAGAACAGTATCCGATCAGGGTTTTTGAGATGAGGTTTATAATACAACGTAGAAAATCAGTTGTAATGTTAGTGTTGGTAAAGAAATAAAGAAAACATGACTGGAGTACTGGCCTATGATGTTTTCTGTTTCCCTGTCCCGCCCCCCATACCCGCTCCCCCCCTAACCCAAACCAAGCAGCGTAGCATAAATGAAATAAAAACAAACATGCAAAGTGACGTGGGTGGAAAGAAACATAAATAAATGCTGACTTAATTAACCGCCCCCTTTAAGAAAACACAGTGAAGAGCCAGAGAGTAAGTGGGGTGGTCGTCCAGCACAGCTGTGGCGCTCCAGACTCCAGGAGTTCTGGGGAGTTCTGGCCCCGCTCCACCGGGGCCCGGCTGAGCGCTCCTCCACAGCCGTGACGGCGGTTAGCCCCCCCCCCCCTTAATCGCCTTCCTCGCTCCAACCGGAGCGGAGCTGCTGTCGTCGAGAGCGCCGCACGGAATAAATCATCTCTCCGTTCGCTTTATTCGCCTAATGAGTTATCGAGCCAGTGTGTCAGTGAGGAAAATAACTGTGTAAACGATGCACAGACCCCTCCGCTTCTGACAGGCCCGAGTGGGACCAGAGAGGCCTGGCCCGCGGTCCCCCCTGAAACAGCCTGTCTGCTCATCTGGATTATTTTTTAAGAGAGTCAGCCGTGTCTTGCTGGGAGCTGGATGAGGTGAAGGCGCTAGTGGAGCCTCCCATATGTTTGGTGCTCAGAATTACTAAAGGACTCCTCTTGTAGCATTCATTTTCACAATATAGTGTGACACTATCCTGGGCATCTTTTCGCACTGTGGGCATTAGGTGTGCGTATGCGTGTGTGTGTGTGTGTGGTACAAACAGTATGGGGTGTGTCTGCCTCTTACTCTTAATCAATGGATAAATCTGGATTTAATATTGTTCTAATTGTTCATGTTGTTCTAGTTGCTGCTGAATATACCTTTTTTTTGTGGCTAATAATCTCATGGTAGCTCTGTACTTCTGATGTTTTATATGATGAATTTCAAATCATAGCCAGAGCATGTACATCCACCAAGTATGGGGCATGGTCCTTGCCCATGTACTGTTGGAACCGTAATTAATTTCTCATGCCATCCTTGAAATTTGAAATTCTTTTAGCTACTTGTTATGTGAAGGCTAACAGTATGCATGTAAGTGGAAACCATATTAGCTCAACTGATGTTTCATCATCAAGCTTTCCTGTTTAGTAGCTTAGCGGGGCTCCTATCCAGGCTTAATGGATGGGTGGGCATGGATGACTTATCGCTTGCTAACACTGCTGGAGGTGCGAAACACACACAGGGGGCGGGAACAGCACCTCCCCAGCGGACTGAAGGGATTGAGTAATGGTGCTGGACCCAAAAGAAAGGACTTGGAAGGAGAGGGAAATTGCACTGTTGGAAGATCTTTTCTAAGAATGAAAGTCCTTGTGGGCTTTATATTGCTGACATTTTTAATATGTTTATTATTATAAAAAATATCACGCTGTTCTGAGACTTTCCGGTGTAGGCCTTTGTTTTGGTTCCTTGCCTGCGTCCTGCAGAGTCAATCTAATCTGTTGTTCAGGCTAAAATGGATCAAACAAACCGTGTTCATTTAATTTAATTTCCTTACTTAAAGAAGTGACATACCTGACTCATTATCAGCTCAGTGCAGATCTTTAACTGCTGAATGGAGTAAAAACCTACAGGACGGTTGATCTCCAGGAACAGAGTTGGTCACAAAGTTAAATCTAATTTGTGAGGGAGGATTGGATCTGCTGGCTGCCCTGTAGAGAGAGTCCCCGATGACCTGTATTGGGAAAGAAGAGCTGGCAGACTGCAGTCTATTGATCGGTATTCAGCATGGTAACAATGCACTGCCTCTCTTCCAGATCAAAGGATTGTGTGTGTCTGGACTTGGATGAAGACACAGAGCTGAAAGACTGCTTTCAGCACTACTTGTGGAAGTGTAGTGTAATTGTTAAGGATTTGCTTTAGCAACTTAAGAGGTTGCCAGTTTCGTTCCAAGTTGGGACACTGCCACAGTTACAAGGTTATTATTCAGGTGGTACCCCTTAAAAAGATATCCGTGATTTAAAACAGGTGACTCACTATTGCATGTACAACTTCAGAATGGGGGGGAAGAGGCCTTTGTGCAAGAAATGCGACAGTTTCTCCTGCTGTTCATGGGTGGTGTGTGTGGTGCTTATGTCAGCGAGAGGTCAGTATTCTTTTGAAATATGCCTCTCCTTGCAAAAATATGCCTCTTGCCTGACTGCACAGTCTGATAACTAGATGCCATCAAACAGTGCCTGTGTGCACAATGATTCCTCCCCTTGCTGTTCCATTCCTGACTCACTAGATATCATCTGCAATGCCCAAATATCATCAAAGGAAGCCCCATGTATGTAACTTAAGATGGAGTGTGTGTGTGTGTGTGCATGCATGTGTGTGTGCGTGGTGCATCAGTGGTTTTGTGCAGGCTTGTGTGACATGTGGTGTGTGTGTGTGAGTGCGCATGTGCATGTGTGTGCATGCGTGTGTGTGTGCGTGCGTGTGTACGTGTGTGTGTGCATATGTTGGGATGGAGGGTATTGTGTCCTCTTCTTTGGCGTCTTCCTCCCTGTGGCTCCCCTTTGCACTGCTTGCTCTGTTTGTGACAGACCAACCTTCACCCCTCCCACTGTCACATAGAGGACAGGATAAAAATATGGATCAAAATATGCCTTGTGTAGCATCCCCTCCCCCCCCCCCCAATCCCAATGACACTCTGCAGCCTCTTGGGTTTCAGCACTGCTCTCTGTGAGGGGAAGCCCAGGATTCAGACAGGAATATCTATCCTGCAGCCACAGCATCTGTGCTGCTTGTTCATTTGCAGTTTTCTAAGCAACACAATGTCAAATCACCTGAATGTCCAATCAGATCCTTTCTTGCCCTCTCAGTAATGAAATAACAGACAATGGCAGCAAAATAGGTGTCTCTGTGGTGTTGAAAACTGAGGGACAGTATTGAAGATGGAGAACCTCCTTGTCTCTTAAAATGAGACAAAAAAAGTATTTTTCTCTGTATTAATTAGGCTGTAATTTAAGATTAAACTTTAGATCCCAGGCCAGTGTTTGGTGCCTTTCTCTGCATAGAAATACTGATTGTGTTACAGAAGAATAGTAAAATTGGATTTGAAATGTGAATTATCAATTTTATGTGACAAAATGGTGATTAATTTATTAACTTGAATTACGGATCTAGGGCAGCAGATTTTAGAAGCAAAAACAACCTTGACAATGTCCCCTTCGTCCTTTTTAACGCTGAGAGCAGATTGAAAGAGAAATAACACACTGACTCCGCACGCAGGGATCGCCGCAGTGTCACTGACAACACTTTCACCTCAGCACAGATGGGAGGGGCTCACTGTGACATCACTAGTGTCCCACAGCCGTGGTCTCTATCCCTTAACACTGATGTAATGAGACGATATCCGGTGCCTCAAAATCTATGAAGTGACTCATACTTACACAAGGAATGAGAGCATATACTTTTCTACTGGCTGCGCAAATGTACATGTGGGGGTTAGCATGTGTGTGCTTACAAATGGCTTCTGACCACACCGTGACCGCGGCCCCTCTCCTTCCGGCTGTGGAGAAGGCGCTGAGCGTGGACCAGCTACGGCGCTTGCTGCTGACGGGCGTGTTCAGCGTGCGGCGTGACCACGCCGTGACCACACTGTGACCGCGCCCCCTCTCGCTCTCCCCCTGCAGAGAGGCCGCTGAGCGCGGACCAGCTGGAGCGCACGCTGCTGACGGGCGTGTTCAGCGTGCGGAAGGGCAAGACGCAGCTGCACAAGTGGGCGGAGCGACAGGTCATCCTGTGCGGCACCTGCCTGATCGTGGCCTCCGTCAAAGACTGCCTGACGGGGAAGATGCACATCCTGCCGCTGGTGGGGGGAAAGGTCAGGGGTCAGGGGTCAGACTGGAGGTGGGGAGGGGGGGAGGGGGGGGGGGGGGCTGGTGGTGTTGGTTTGAGGGAGGGGGTTGTTTTCCAAACCTGCCTCCACCAGTGCGTCAGGGACACTGAGGCCCAGGAGAGAAACATCAACACAGCTGGGAGAGAGATTGAGCAATGCTTGGCCTTGTTTTCTCTACTGCGGAGTAGGGCTTGCTCTTTGATAGTCAATAGCTCAGCTCACCAGAGTCAGACTGGAGCTCTACTCCATAACCTTGAGATGCACCCTCAGGAAAGACCTGCTTATTGATATTCATGATTAAGTGTCCAAATAACAGAGCACAGCATGCCACTGATCTTTAGGTAAACATCAATGGTAGAGTGAAGTCAGTGCATTCTCAACAAGTGCAAAACAAGCCAAATGTTTTTGTTTTTGCTCTTTATCACACTATTTTTTAGGCTTTTTTTTGCAGTGCTGCTGTCTTATAATAAGCTTGTAAAATGTAAGCTGCTTGCATACTCTCTAAAGGTTGCTGTCTGTGATTGTTACCTCAGGTGGAGGAAGTCAAGCGAAGACAGCACTGTCTAATGTTCAGCTCAGCTGGACCCCAGGCCCAGACTTACTTTGTCAATTTTGACCAGCTGGCAGACTACCAGAGGTGGCACCGACAGGCATCTAAGGTAAATCTTTTTCTCTGTGTGCATGTTTCAGTTTGTACATACAAGGTTTTGTACCTCTGTTCTCTGAGTGTGTGTGTGTGTGTGTGTGTGTGTGTGCGCACGTGTATATACGAGAGGCCCAATATAATTCTGCAGCCATCTACAAGACACATTTATAAAACAACTCACATTGCCTTAAAACTGTGAGCAACACTTGCTGCCTCCTTGGCCTTTTCCCAGCTCTGACAAGCTCTTTGAGCGGCCCAGCAGGGGTAGAATGTGCAGACGAAGACCATGAGAAAAACTGAAAATGTAGAATGTTAAACGTAGACCCTCAGTAAGTCTAGGAGGGTTTTATTGTGGGGGGGGGGTCTGGATTGCAGGGTTGGAGGGGCTCAAATGCAGTGTAGAGGAAGCCTTCCTCGGCGCTCGGGCATGCTGAGAGGTCAGCTAACTGGCACTGGGCAGTGCTGGGCACGGGGAGTGGCAGAGGGAGCGCTGTTTGCATTGTGCTTCGTGCCAAGTGGGACACAATCGGGCCCTTGTGTGTCTCGCTGGTGCCTGCGGCTGCCAGGGGAGGAAGGGACCCTGCGATCTGGGACACTGTGCAATGGCCCCTTGCAGCAAACAACACGCTCTCCCTCCCCTCCCCCTACTGCGGTTTGATTGGCTCCACTCTTACTGGAAAGGGAAGCCTAACACAGAACCACAGTTTGTTTCATGAGCTTTTTGTTTTTTCCCCCCCTTTTTTAAACCCTATTCCAAATTGTTTTTCTGAACATAAAAGTAATTAAGGTAGATTAAAAAAATGAAACAGTGGGGAATAAAGTACAGCTTTCCTTTTATCTCAATTTACCTCTTGTTTTACTGTGCCTGAAACATGGTGAAGTAATTTGCGGTGGGCTTTTTGCAGAACATTTATTTCAGACATGTTTTCACAGGATTTGTATTTGCATATTTTCATTGCTTTCCAATATATGTAAATTCATTCATTTTTCCCAATTGGTCATGCTGTGAAAATCAAGCCAATAACTTCTCTTTGAAACTGGCTTTGAAAGTGTCATGTATTCATTTCCAGTGAATTTTGTCTGGTGCAGGGGGGTGGAAAAGACCTCAATGCACAAACTCCTGTCATCACTCGGAGACCTGTGGCTGCACAAAGTCTTATCCTGACAGGACTCAGCAGGGGCTATACTGGGTTGTGCGTGTTGTTGGTTGTATGCTGTGCTTGGTTGTGTGTGTTGTGGATTGTGTGCTGTATTCGGTTGTGTGTTATGAAAGGGTTGTGTAATATACTGGATTGTGTGTGTTGTGGGTTGTGTGCTGTACTGGGTTGTGTGTGTTATGAAAGAGTTGTGTGTATCATGGGTTGTGTGCTGGGTTGTGTGTGTTATGAAAGATTTGTGTGTATCATGGGTTGTGTGCTGTGCTGGATTGTGTGTGTTATGAAAGAGTTGTGTGTATCATGGGTTGTGTGTGTTATGAAAGATGTGTGTGTATCATGGGTTGTATGTGTTATGAAAGAGTTGTGTGTATCATGGGTTGTGTGCTGTGCTGGGTTGTGTGCTGTACAGAAAACCTGGGTCCAAGGCCTCATTCAGCAGCAAGCCCTTCTAAGTGTGAACTTTTTTCAGCTCCCTTATCATCAGAAGTTGAAATATTAACTGGGCTTGACTTTAATCACAGCTATAGTGGGGGTAGATGCTGTTGGTATTTAATTCCCACAATCCATGTGCTGCTGACTGTACACTTCTTGTGTGCTGTTGCCACTGTTGCTACGGTTACCCTGGATTATACTGTGTTCGAGTGGGACTGGAAAATATGGAAAGGTCATCGCAGGTCCATGGCCTGCCATGTGATGAGGGGCGCAATGCTGAGGTGAAATGACATCTGTCTCGACTAAGTACCTCAAATTGCATTATTTTTTCATTGTGAAGTGGAGCGTGTCAGCAGCTCTTGGAGTTTAACACATTTTAACACGGCTTTTGGAGTGCAGCACTCACAGTAGTGAATAATGTTCCGAGCCCACGTGTCGCTTGTGTGTTTCACAGGTGGTGTCCCAGACCGTCAGTCTGGTGGATCTGTCCTGCTACAGCCTGGAGCGCGTGCCCGAGTACCTCTTCTACAGCCAGGACATCACGCACCTCAACCTCCGCCACAACTTTCTGAGGCTGGAGGGGGCGGGCGGACTGCACAGCCTCAATAGGTAACAGTCTACAGCGCGGAGACGCTGACTCTGCTTAAAGAAAGACAGCTTCATCGTGTGTATCCAAGCAGAATTACTATTAGCCGGTCTGACACTGAAAACTGGGGAAACGGTTGTGGTGTTCTGGGTATATCATCATTACTGCAGCATCTGCTGGTACCCTTCTAGAAACATTTATATAGTGATGTGTGTTTTGTGGTGATGTGCCTTTTAAACCCCCATTAGGATACTGTATTTAGTAGACATTAAATACCTGCTTGTCACTTAGATATACACCACTTCTGTGGTTGCAACCTTGTTGGAGTGTAACAGTATTAAACTTAAATCAACATCAGCCCATAGAAGCCTAGGTCTGTTATCAGTTGTTCAACAAAGAGGCCAGTGAGTGGTGATGTGCGTATGTGCGCACTGCGCACACCTCTTACTGGCTGACCACTCCCCCCCCCCCCAATCACTGTGGCTCAGCTGTGAGTTCAGTAATGCTCTGTCACTGCCCACAGAGAGCTGAGAATCCAAAACACAGGTGGGGGGGTTCCGGGGGGGGGGGATCAGACATATGTCCTGACTCACAGCATTCTCGGACCCCACGTTGTCCGAACGCATGGGGGAGAGCATGCATGCTGGGCGTGATGGACCGACTCCCCCAATGCAATTACACAACCATTATCTCTCATCATTTCCACATCACTTACTCCATTATCATGCAGCGTGGTTTCTGTTTATTTCTTTATTTTTTCACACACATTACAGGTCTTGCGTCATGGAAGAATCGCCCCCATTACAGCTAAACTATTGAAACCTTTAGAATGAATAATACCAGCTTTAGAATGTCAGCTCTTGAAATGTCTTTGAGAATGTTTTTTATTGACAAATTGAGAGGGAGGTGGGGAGTTCTCTTGTGTCTGGTTCTTAATATAGCTCCTTTTTGCTTGGATGTGTGTGGCCTGTTCTAGGTTTGGGTCAGTTAAGATTCTGTCCTGCCTGTGAAGAGGATTCTCTGAGAATTTCATGAGCTGACTGTCATGAAGTCTATATTTTAAACTGCTGGATTGTGTTTGAGGGAAGAAAATGTTGGGGAATGGAGACTATTTACAGAATTTTGTGTACATTGTCTTTCAGAAAAACAGTTTTTGTGGATAGCGTTTAAAATGTGTTCTACCTTTTACCTTTTTACTCACCTGTAAAAAGAACTGCCAGAAAACCTTTTGTTGGTAAAACTTGTAAGAACTGATATTGGCGTTGTTTAGATTCTTTTTGAAAAGTTACAACTCCACTGATTGTGAAAAGGCATGTGGCTGCTTCAGTCTGTTCCATTCAGATGTTTGTAGCAGTGATCTCTTTGCCCAGATTCTTACAGCTGAAGAGCTTGAATTTGTCCCATAACCGACTGGGCACCTTCCCAGAGTCCATATGTGAGGTCCCCACACTGACTGAGCTCAACCTCTCCTGCAACGGCATCCATACCGTGCCCTGCCAGATAGGCAAGCTTCAGAGGTGAGTCGTGCGCTGAGAGAGCAGACAGTTCCTTTCAGTGTCTATAGACAACACCTTGAGTTCATATGCCACCCAGATCTTGGTGCTTTTCTTAGCTCAGAATAATAACAATAATGAACAATAATAATAATGGAAGTGGGTGTGACACAACCTGGGTCTCCTTCCAAGACATGATGCGAGCACCTCTGCTCAAGAGGTAAGTGACAGATGCATAGTAGATGAATTAGAGGGCTCCATGTTATGGATAATACTGTATGTAGTTCTCATGTGTGTTCTAGAAATATGCCATGCCAGCTAAATATAGATTGTTCTTTATAGCTGAAGCCAATTAGATTTGTTCTTCCACTCAGATGATTTAGTGGCAGGGCAGTGAGAGATTATTCAATTGCTTGTAAAAATTCATTCCTCTTTTTTCGCATTTTAAAGTCACATGATATCTAGCTCAGGTTGTAGTTTACAGAGCCTTTTCAGCACAGAAATGCACATATTTTACTTTTAATGAAAGCAGTGGCTGGATTTATAATCTCATCTTCAAAATTGAATATAGGAAACTTCAAGCATGGTGATTACAGTGTAAACGTCTGGCTCAGAATGGCCAAAGGCTGAAAAAAATGTCTGTTGAAAGACCTTACTGTAATATGATATGTTGTGGACTAGTGCGTACCTAACCTACATGTCCTTTTTGGGTTTTTTTTTGTTCTTTATTTTTTGTTACTTTGGTTCAGATGATCACGTAATGTTACCGATTCAAGGCGTTTCAGGCTATTTCTGTTAAAATTGTATGTTTAACTGAGGCACTGAAAATGCATTAAGTTAAACTCAGCTGGTTCATGTTAGATCAGCAGATTAAATCAACCTTTTAAGAATGCTCTCAGCCCACTTAGTGCTAGTACTTACAGAGGGCCGGGAAGTTTCGTTCCATACGATGCGTAATGAAATTAGTTGGTGACAGTCTTCTGTGCTGGTGACTGTTCTGAACTGCAGTGTTCTGTAAGTGTGTATATAAGGCTTATTGAGCCTTGCTGTTGCTCTGCCCTCAGCCTGCAGACTCTGTCCCTGGAGGGGAATCACTTGAGCGCCCTTCCCGAGGAGCTCGGCGGCCTGTCGCAGCTCAGCAGCCTGGGGCTCGCCTTCAACCAGTTCCCCCGCATCCCTGCCGTGGTGGAGCGGCTCACCGCCATCGACAGGCTGTCCATGGCCGGGAACAGGGTGGAGACCCTGGAGCTGGGCTTCCTGGGCCGGATGAGTCACCTCAAGATCATCGACCTGCGGTGAGAGGGAGGGGCCCCGCCCCGCCCAGGCCTCAGCCTCGCTACTCCCCCCCCATCATTCCCCCTCCGATCACTCCATTTCATGCGTCGTGCTGAATCAATACTTGCTGGTACTGTAATAAGGAGTCCTCTATTAGTGGATCAGGTAGAGAGCAGGCAGGTGACACACAGGCATCTTCGCTGTTGCAGACAGGGAAGACGTGTCCTGGTTCCCTGATCATACCCTGCCAGGCCTCCCTGCCTCATTTATTGCCCCAATGTTACTTTTGCTTTTTTTTTTTTTTTTTTTAAATAAGTGGATTTTCTTCTCATTAAATCTACAGTAACTGTGAGTCATTTGAAGGCACATGTTTTCCCAGAGGCTGTTCCTGTTTAATTCGTTGGCCTGGCGTAAGCGATTATTCATTGGGTTTCTCAGCCTTTCCATGGAAATTAATTATTCCGCAGAAGGCTTATGCCCGGGATTTCTTTGGATCCGATGGAACTTTGTTGGATTACGCAGTCAGTCGGCTCATAAACTGCAGCAGTATTTCTTTGCAAACTTTGTTTGAAGACAGAGTCGAGTTAATTATTTTATGGCTGGGTATACATTGACATTCTCTCTTGGATTGAACTGCGTTCCCAGAATTACACGGTCAGGCTCAGGCTCAGCTAAAAGTTTACAAAACTGTAAATAAAGTTGAATAAAAAAATAGAAACTCAAAGTAATGAATGCACTCATAAATTAGATTATTAGTCTTAAAACAAATTAGTTTTGGCAGGCGTTACAGTTTAATCCATTTAAATTGAATCCGCTCTTATAACTGAAGAAATAAAAAAGAAAGTAAAAGCTAAACGGATAGTGTTGTGGGTGGGATAGTGTGGCTGGCTGTTAGCACAGGGCTGTTTGTGTGGCTTTGTGACCACAGAGGCCTTTCTTAGTCTATGGTCCCTTCGGTATCAGAAATTATTTTCATTTTTTTCCCAAGATAACGGTGCAATAGTAATTTAAAAATTGGATAAATTTCCATATTTTCTAAATATATTTAAAACCATATTTAAAAATGGTACAGATTTATGCAGTATTACAAAATATATAATTGGACAGATTTATTGCGAGTATTTGGCATATAAATATTCAATGGTTTGCTAACCTGCGTATACAATTTTCACACCCTTGGAAGTCTCACCATCCTCGTATGATGACCACACCGTAATGAGCCGTGATCAGATGGGGATTGGTTTGGTAGTACATTCTGTTACTGGCAGGATAAGATTTTTGCTTGCATTTTTCTTTGTTTTCCTAAACTAACTGGGACATTGTTTTGGGGCTTTATCTTAAGAAGAATTATTCTTATTACTGTAACTCTTCATACAGTGAACAGCTTCTTTTTTTTGATAGTCTCCCCCATTTTCCCCTGCTTCTAAATGGCACCTTACACAAGCACCTTACACAATGATTATACAATGATTGCACTGTAGCATTTGTTTTATTAGAGAAGGTCACTATTAGTGGCATGACTGTTCAGTCTCCCTTATAGGTGCCTGAGCTGTAATTCACCATGGAAAAGGTATAACATGGTTCATCATAGCAGAATGCCTATTAAAGATGTGCTGCATTATGGGGTCGGTGGAGTGCAATGCCCTTGTGTATGTTGTGGAATCAAACACTGGGGACAAACTCTAAAAAAATTCCAGTTCTAAATTATCATTGTGCTTCACACAAATAAAGTACCATTATGTTTACCAGGCTGTGTATAGCTGCGTATGGACCAGCAGTACAGGTGTTCTAGCATGTGTTCTAGCGATTAGTGGTATAATCTCCGGACTGTGTTCTAGACTTGTGTTCTCTCCTGCATGTCATTGGTCGGGGGTCTAGCCGTATGTTCCTGTATGCTTCCCCCCCCCCCACCCCCCCAGGCTGAACGGGCTACGCTGGGTCCAGAGCGACGGCCTGGAGCCCGTGAGGCAGGTGACCTACCTGGATGTGAGGGACAACCACCTGAGCGCCCTGGACCTCAGCTCCGCCTGCAGCCTGGAGACGCTGCACTGCGAGCGCAACCAGCTGGAGATGCTAACGCTGAGTGGCTTCATGCTGCGCGCGGTGTACGCCAGCAACAACCGTGAGTGACTCACCCGGCCCACTCATACGGATGGGGACCATTAAGATTCTATCGATAGCGCACGATTTACATTAGAAAATTTAGACATTGTTTCATTTTTTAAATATTAATTCTTTATCAGTTGATTATATTTTATTGTTTGTCTCCCGCAGGCCTGACCACAGTCAATATCTACCCAGTTCCCAACCAGCTGATGCACTTGGACCTATCATGGTAAGTTCTTGATAGGTCCATTGTCTCAGAGCAAATGTTAATACTTTTTGGAGGGAAATCCCGTGGATCTCATCAGTGACTACTACACAGTCTTTGATCCATGTTTGAGTGAGAGGCTCCCAGAACTGGCCAAATTCCGTATTGTCTTAACAAATGATATTCACACTAAAGGCTTGTTTTTAATGCACATAAAACTGAAATCTTGTTTTTGTTTTTTTGACAGTAACCTCCTTGAATACCTTCCAGACTGGGTGTGTGACACCAGGAAAATTGAAGTGCTGGACGTCACTCACAACTTTCTGTCCGAACTGCCCGCAAGGTCAGTATTTCAGTTAGATCTTAATATGCCACAACCTTCCTGTCTGCTCTCGTTCTCTGACATTGAAAGTTGTCTTTTAAAAACTTCTAATTTGAAAACAGAGGTCATCTAGTTTTTATTTGTATTTAGCATGGGAAGAATAGGTCTGCAGGTAGAGTGTTCAAAGATTAAAGATGACTGATACAACTGTGCTGTGAGCTCCTGTGTTGTAATGATGTAACATTTCACATTTCAAACATTACCTTTCAAATAAAGTGAGAATTTCGCTTTATACTGTTGCATTCAAACACAGATGGAAGTTGTGCTTTATTTGAATACACTGGGCTGTGTTTGAGGCCTGTATGGTCTGCAATGAAAGAAAGTTTTATGGATTTATGTGCCCTGGAGTCCCCATTTCATGAATGACCAAGTTGATGATCACTTCCTCAGACTGCTAGGTAGCCTGAGTCTGAGAAAACTGCTGGCCGGCCACAATCGGCTGCAGAGAGTGCCTGACCTGCTGGACCATATCCCGCTGGAGATGCTCGACCTCCAGCACAACAAGCTGGGCCAGCTCCCAGAGAGCTTCTTCTATAAGGCGCTAAAGTAGGTCTCTCTCTTATTCTCTCTCTCTCTGTCTCTCTCTCATTCTTTCGCTCTCTCTCTCTCTCTGACACATTTTCACGTGGCTGCTGCAGTTGAGATTCTCTCCATTCTTCCAGGTCTGAAATGCTCATGGCTACTTAACCATTTACATACCAGGAATGATCTATGGCTATATTCTGTTTCTTACTGTAACTAGCTGCTACTGTTTTAACAGTCCTCCAGGCTGTTTCTCACCCTCCTTTGTAGACATGGGCTGTTTCATTAACGGGAATTCCCTTCAGTAGCAATGGGCATTTCACACCGGGGAGAGAAACACTCACTGTCCAACTTGGTGGAGAAGGTTTGTTCAGCTTTTCTTCCCAGAGCATTCAATCTCAGATCAGATTTCAGAATCTTTAGAATAACCCATAATCTTATATGACAAAAGCTGAAACTGATCCTAGGTCAATCACAGGGGATAGAATGCATGACTCCCATCCTGCCTCTGTAATATGAGCCACACAAGTCCAATGGCTTCTTTCTCTGAACCAGTCTCCCATCTCCTCTTGGATAAATCACAACTGGGCCATGGGACAACCTACCTTGCTGAGATCCAGAACAATTTTTTCCATTGTATCCATGTGTCTTTTTATAAACAAGATTATTCTCAATGACTGTATTCTCTCTCCGTGTTTATCTTTTGTCTTATTTGTCTTTGAAGTATTTCTTGGCCATGATTCTGTTTCACTTATTGATTTATTCATGTTATTCATTATCAGGGAACACAACTATACACCACTGTGTTCCCTGATAATCTCACAGTAAGATTAAGTGTTGTATACATTTTCAGGAACTGTTTGTAAATGTTAGCATAAACTGGGCAGTTACTTGAAATAGGAATATTCTGTGACAGGAGCTATGCAAGTGTACTAAATATAATGCTGTCTGGGTGGTCCTTAGCACCATTGTCCTTACTCATGTCCCAATCACAGCCTAAGGTACCTGAACCTGTCAGCCAATTCCCTGGAGGCTATCCCCCCAAGCAGCCAATCAGAGCAGAGTCTCAGCAACCTCCAGGAGTTGTACCTGACTGGCAACAGTCTGAATGAGAACAGCGCCGCCCAGCTGGTGGAACATCAGAACCTGCGCGTCCTGCACATAGCCTACAACCAGCTTCTGTCCTTTCCTGCAAGGTGTGTGTGTGTGTCTGTGTGTGTGTGTGTGTGTGTGTGTGTCTTCCTGTCAACATTTCTGTCAGTAGATGCTTGCATTGTGAAGCTTTCATAACGCTGGCAATATTTCCATGTAAAGTTATCAGAATTATCAAAATGAGACAGTTTATCCTGTGCTCTTGCTGCTCATGCAGAAGACCTGTCCTCTCCTGGCTCAGAATTCCCTTGCTATCCAATGTTTCAGTAAGCTGAGTAAACTGGAGCTGCTGGAGGAGCTGAACCTCAGTGGGAACAAGCTGAAGACCATCCCCTCCACCGTGTCCAGCTGCAAGAGACTGCACATCCTGGTCGCACACTCCAACCACATCAGCGTCTTCCCCGAGATCCTCAACCTTCCTGAGATCAGGGTCAGAGCCAGCCCTGTGTGTGTTTCTGTGTGTGTCTGTGAGGATGTCTGTGTGTGTGTGTGTCTGCGCGTGCATGCGTGGTGTGTGTGTGTGCGTGTGTGTGTGTGTGTGTGTGTCTGCGCGTGCGTGCGTGGTGTGTGTGTGTGCGTGTGCGTGTGTGTGTGTGTGTGTGTCCACGCGTATCTTCAGTTCCCCTGTGTAATTTGTTCATCTGCAGCTGGTGGATCTGAGCTGTAATGAGCTGACGGAGATCGTGCTGACGGACTCTGTGCCTGCAACACTGCAGGAGCTGGACCTGACAGGCAATAGCAGCCTCATCCTGGAGCACAAGACACTCAATCTCTTCAGGTGAAAGACAGGCCTGTGCTAAACGGGGCTACAGCCAAGGGGAATCAGCTGAAGGACTCTGGGATTGGATTCAATGTTTTTGGGATTGAATGTAGAACAGTGTTTTGGATCCCTTGTTCCCTGTGAGTTGCTATAAATGACTAAATAATTGCATCAGGTCAGATACAAGCAGTGTAAATTGCCCTTGATAAGTTAAGAAGGAAAAATAATAAAGTTGTTGAATGGAGAAATGTATATCAGCAGGCAAACGTTATTTTAGATTTGTAACATATTTATAATACCCCCACTCTTGTCTTGTTTTTTTATCTTATTTTGTGCGTTGTCCTCAGTCACATTGCTACCCTGAAGCTGGATCAGAAGCAAGTCATTATGACAGGAGACTCTCTGGGTTCCTCCATCCTGTGGAACCACGGATACTCAGAACTGAGTGGCCACAGAAATAAGTGAGGAGACAGAGAGAGTGTGTGTGTGCGTGTGTGGAGACTGGGAGAGAGAGAGAGAGTGTGTGTGTGTGTGTGTGTGTGTGCACGTGACACTGATCCCCAGTTTTATCTAGGATATAAATCATTATCTGCATATGTGTTTTAAAAAATGTATGTAATTTATTTTAGTTTATTTATTAATTTTTATATGTTTTTTATTTGAATACATTTTGTGAGCATGTGCCATTGACCCTGTGTCCCTATTGCAGGCTGTGTGTGTCAGTGCTGGCGGTAGATCGATTCAGGGACAGCGCGGAGGCTGTGTATGGCATCTTTGACGGGGACCGCAATGAGGAGGTGCCCCGCCTACTGCAGTGCACCATGGCGGAGGTGCTGGCCGAGGAGATAGAGCACTCCAGCGTGGACACTGTGTACCTGAGCAACACCTTCCTCACTTCACACCGGTACTGCACCCCTGTCAGCTCTTATATACACACACACACGCACACACACACACACACCGGTACTGCGCCCCTGTCAGCTCTTATATACACACACACGCACGCACACACGTATACACACACACACACACACACACCGGTACTGCGCCCCTGTCAGCTCTTATATACACACACGCAGATGCACACACACAAACACAAATACGCATGCACAATCACTAAACCACACATACACACACGCAAGCAAAAATACCCACACAAAAAAAAACACACTAAAATGAGTAGCACAGATGTATAATTATTAACTGAAATTGCATTAGCATTTGATAACATTGTGTCGTGCCAGAGAGATATCATATACCCCAGACTCCAGACTGTGTTACCAGACACTGTCGAAGCTGCTCTCGGCGCACCCCATAACTGAACTCTATGGTATCATTATAAACCCAAGCTAAGGCCATGAAGGCTTTGGGGATATAGGACATCATGCCTGCCAGGTGTTGAGAGACCCCAGCTAGGGCAGGCCATCAGGCCTTTGTTGCTTATGCTTGATTTTGTAGAACTTTATTCATGTTTTAATTGGCTGACAAAAACATACTTCGCCCTTTCAGATTGAATGGGCTCACCCACAGGGCTTATTCCTTTTAACATTTTGAATATGTTAATTTTGCAGTTGACACCTATTATTTTTGAGAGGGGGGCTGTGACACTTATGCATATGAATGAGACAGGAGATTTAGGTTTTTATGGGTCATAGACTGAAGTGTTTCTCTTGGTAAGTGAATTATACATACGTCCATGCAATGGAGCAGTGCCTTAACAGGAGCCACTCAGCAGTCCCCGTTTTGCATATTTTTAAATAAATTAGCAGGGCCAGTCTGACTAATGCAGATAAATGTAAATGCGGCTTCTGCAGTGAGACTGAGTGGATGCCCAGTCTTCAGGCTCTCCCCTATCCTGTCCTCGTTGTTGTGCAGCAAACTGGGCATGGCCGGGCAGAAGCTGGGCGCCTCGGCGCTGCTCTGCTACATCCACCACGAGGCCTCCAACCCCTCCAACTTCAGCCTCACCCTGGCCAACGTGGGAACGTGCCAGGCAGTGCTGTGTCGAGACGGGCAGCCCCTGGCCCTGTCGAAGGTCTTCAGTCTGGAGCAGAGCATGGAGGAGACAGAGAGGGTTAAAAGCAGCAAGGCCATCATTACAGAGGTACCCTACTCCCACCACATGCGCCATCATTACAGAGGTAGTCTACAGCCACCACATGGGCCATCATTACAGAGGTGGTCTACAACCACCACATGCGCCATCATTACAGAGGTAGTCTACAGCCACCACATGGGCCATCATTACAGAGGTAGTCTACAACCAACACATGCGCCATCATTACAGAGGTAGTCTACCATCACCACATGCATCATCATTACAGAGGTAGCCTACGGCCACCACGTGCGCCATCATTACAGAGGTACCCTACTCCCACCACGTGCGCCATCATTACAGAGGTACCCTACTCCCACCACGTGCGCCATCATTACAGAGGTAGCCTACAACCAACACGGGACATCATTACAGAGGTACCCTACTCCCACCACATGCGCCATCATTACAGAGGTACCCTACTGCCACCACATGCGCCATCATTACAGAGGTACCCTACTCCCACCACGTGCGCCATCATTACAGAGGTACCCTACTCCCACCACGTGCGCCATCATTACAGAGGTAGCCTACAACCAACACGGGACATCATTACAGAGGTACCCTACTCCCACCACATGCGCCATCATTACAGAGGTAGTCTACAACCAACACAGGGGACATCATTACAGAGGTAGCCTACTGCCAACACGTGCCATCTTTACAGAGGTAGTCTACTGCCAACACACGGAACATCATTACAGAGGTAGCCTACGGCCACCACGTGCGCCATTACAGAGGTAGTCTACAGCCACCATAGAGGGTACATTTGATGTAGAATACCCTAATGCACATGCACACTTATAGTGAATGTGACCGAGATGATATGCACAGGGGGTATTTTAAGGTGGTGTTTGGGGTTGGATAGTGTGAGGTCTGAGAGGAGCCGTTATGGTGTGTTGCAGGATAACAAGGTGAGCGGGGTGACCCGCTCCTCCCGCCTCCTGGGCTGCTCCTACCTGTCCCCCTGGGTGCTGCCCAAGCCGTGGGTGCACACCGAGCCCCTCTGCTCCCAGGACGACTTCCTGATCCTGGGGACCAGGTCGCTGTTCGAGGGGGTCTCGTACCAGGAGGCCGTGCGCACGGTACAGGCCGTGCGGGACCCGCTAGCCGCCGCCAAGAAGCTGTGCACCCTGGCGCAGAGCTACGGTTGCCGGGACAACGTGGGGGCGGCAGTGGTGTCCCTGCGCGTCGGGGAGGACGGCTGCACCTGCGAGGCCGAGGGGAAGGGGGGCGCGGGGGCGGTGCTGCCCACCTTCGGTCCCGCCCCCCTGGGGGACCCTCCCGCCCTTTCCTCCAGCAGCGGCGTCACCTCGGAGTTCAGCAGCGAGCTGTCCGCCTCGGAGGTGGGCAGCGAGGCCGGCTCCACCGCCTCTGACGAGCACCCTTCCTCCAGCCCCGCCCGGCCAGAGAGGCGCTGCAGCCTGCACCCCGCTGCAGCCGCCAGTGGGGCGGGCGTCCCTGGCCCCAGCCCTGGCCCCGGCCCCGGCCCCGGGGTCATCAACGCAGGGCTGTTCCAGCGCCAGCCATCCTGCGCCACCTTCTCCAGCAACCAGTCGGACAACGGGCTGGACAGTGACGACGAGGGTCCACTGGAGGGCGTCATCTCCAATGGGAGCAAAGTGGAGGTGGAGGTGGACATCCACTGCTGCGCCTTTCCGATCCGTTCAGTGTCTCCTGAAGCCCTCGACAACCAGGACCTCCTTGACAACCAGCGGGGCTCCGTTTACCAAAATGGCGGTTTTGGTGGGAAGGCGCGACGCAGGGAAAATGTGGTTGTGTCGGCCACGAACGGCTGCCTTCTAGCGGTGTGTGGCAGGGAGATCTCTGACCTGAAAAAGTCCCCTTCCTCCTCCAGCCTTTTCGGAAAGAAGCTTTCCAACGGCTCCGTGGTAGCCCTGGAAGATAGCCACAACCTCATCGAGGTAGCCCTGGAGGCCCCCAAGAAGAAGTCGGGCTATTTTGCTGCCCCAGCCCAGCAGGACCCCGAGGACCAGCTGGTGGTTCCGCCCAGCCTGGAGCAGGATGTTAGAGAGCAGCTAAGGATCCAGAACGCCGTCACCCCTGGACCTCCACCCCTGTCGACACACCCCCCTGCCAGAGACCCTGAGTGGAGCCAGCCTCCTCCACCTCCCCAGGACCTGATCAGCACCCCTGCCCTGCAGCAGGAAGTCTATGACACTGCACTGTAGAGGGCGTGGAGCATAATGCCACGCCCACAGGAAATAAGATGCCATACCAAGGTTAGCCCCCTTGGAATATTACAGATCAAGTTTCCTTTTGGGTCTGACCTAAGTCTGAGGCCCAGAATGCACAGTTATGATTGCATTATGACACTTCCAGTGTTCTGAAACCAGTTTCACTGTGACTAATATTTTCTCTAGAAAATCTGTCTGAATATGTGACTTTATAAAAGATGATGATGAGGGCCAGAGAGCAAATTTAATTTATGGTAGAAGGCCAAAATCCTAAACTGAACTGGAATACCTTCTGTTAGTCGGTGTATCACTACAAAAGCTATAAGCAACAATTGCCCTTTACACAGTTTACTGTCACTGTAACTGGCTCTTTATTTACTTTATTTATCATCTTCTGTCCCAAGGAATCTAGAAGGTCTCCAATGTCGTAGAATAATCGTGTGACCTAAAGGTGAAGATGGGACATAAAGTGCCTACTACACCTAACTCCACTGCTAACTCCCTGGCCTTGGCATGTCCACTGGAGTATTTATTTTGCGGAAGGTTATCACTGTGTGATAGCACCTCTGGTACAATCACCCGGCCAGGTTTCCTCTATCTCAGACCTCAGAACCTGGCCAGCTGATGACACTGAGGGTGGTCTTCTGGGCTGGCTGAGCTGAAATGGGGTTTGCTGGACATATTCTGGGGTAATGGGAGGGTTTGTGGGAGGTCTGTTTTTTTATTTTTTTATAAGTTAGTGGCAAATGTGGTCCCAAGCAATATTTACTGAAAAGAAGGAGGGCCAATCACCAAGTGAATGCATTGAATGGTATCAATTCCATGAAGCACTGTTACTGGAGCTTGGTGCTGGGATGTGTGTTTATGCACGTGAAAGAAATATTTGACTGTACAGGACATCATTTTCAATCTTCGGCATTGCTGCTCTCCCTAATTCATCTCATGTTCTTACCCGCTAACTGCTAGCTGCTTACTTCCTCTTGAAACCAAACTCTGGTGGAACCAGGGCTGATGGCCCACCTGCTTTTTCCATGGTCTTTTTCAGGGTGCAGTGAGGTTGCTCCCGGCTTAGCTCATATCCCTGATCTACCCCACTGAGCTGGGATTACACGTTCCGCATTATCTGGAAAGCCGTGACATATTTCTCAAACAGTGAATAAATGGGGTTAATGGGCAATCAGCACTTGAGTCTTTCACAATCAAGGAAAGAGACAAAATTATACAAATTTCCGGTGCTGTTTTGACATTCAACAATAGAACATATTGCAGATACCATATTATCACGTCCAAAACATAAAGGCCCGCTCATGCGCAGCAAGTCTAAAAGCAAAATGCATTTAAAAACGTAGGTGGTGTTTCTGGTTTTTCAATTACCTGTGCCTGTATTAAAAAAAAGGCGTTAACTTTGAATGTAACATTGATAAAAGCCTAATTGGCTGAGTCATCTGTTTTTTTGTCTGTTTTTCTTCTATTAACATTTTTAAACACATTTTGCGTTCAGTCTTTCTGTGCGTCTGCGGGCTTTTATGTTTTGGACTTATTTGTTGTCGATGCGCACCTCAATATGGTATCATGAGCACAGTGATTTAAAAAGGTTCCAGAAACCATAGCACTGTACTGATAAACCCTGCACGATCTAGTAGGGAAGCTGTGAAATAATATAACTTGGTGCGTATGTATTTTAGTGTAGAGAGGTCAAAGGGGAATGCCAGAGATGGTGAATCATCATGAAAAAACTGCAGAGCTGTACTACCCAGGAATGGCTCCCACTACCTACATTAACAAAACAGGTGGTAAAATAGGGAGTGGGATCTCTCCTCAGACTATACAGAACTCTGTTATTCCAGATGAATGCCTGTGCTACGGTGACTGTGCAAAATGTTTTTTGAGGATCAGCTGAGACTCAGTATGAGACTGAAAATGCACTCAAAGTCTTAACCTGAGATTTTCACTCCATGGCCAAACATGTCCAGAGAACAGCAGAAAAGCATAATGGCTATATTGTAGTATTTATTTTTACATATAGGTAATTGAACAAATATACCTGCAGTTGTGGTGTATGTGTGAGTGTGGGTGTGTGTGTGTGCTTGTGCCTGTGTGGTTGCAATAAGGACTACCATAGCCATGCTATATGACTTTTACTGAAATGGTAAGGGTGCAGGAACAGTACAGTCTGGTCAAATAGCACAGTACATTTTTATCCATCATTGTTTGAGAACCATGGTTCTGAAATATTTCACATATTGAAATATGGCAGATGGCGACATCTAGTGGTAATAATTGAGAACTGTTGTAACTGGCCTTGGCATTTTGTTGTCTTCTTTTAAAGTGTTCTGCAAACTGTAACTATGACCCGTGTTGGCAATGAATGATGTTTCATGCATATTAAGTAGTGGAAAGTCAAATCATGTGGTATATACAACAAATTCAGAATAATCAAAAATTATGCTGGACACCTGACTGCTACTAGAGATACTGTACTGCTGACGTGGAGGTCATTTGTGTGTATATTGCTAGCTGACTGATTTCCAGTGGGCTTAACAGTGTACTGTAAGATTAAAACTGGCTGACTCATAGTGTGTTTCAAAGAGATCGAGTGGGTGGCCATTCGCTCCATCCTGACAGTGCTTCTGTAAGTGCCACAGTAAATCCAGGCACTCTTCTATTATTTAGGGATATAATGATAAAATATCTGAGGTTGATTTGACTACAGGTTTATGTAATCTGCCCAGAACAGCTGTTCATTTGCTAAGTCCGGCTCTGTGCCATACCTCATATACTTTGCTCTCAAACACGATCCATAGAATGTATTTTCTGTAAGGATGTGAGATTGTTCAGTTAATGTTTGAAGGTAATGGTCTCCAAGCTGATATGACCTACGACAGTACTAGTTTCTGGTGCAGCAGTGTGCCTCAAGGTCTGTCATTGACAGACACATTGTTACACGCTTTCTTTTTTTAGGCAGAGTATTCCACACATCATTATGTATTCATAAAACCTCTGGAAATTGGAAGAAAAGTAAAAATGTATAAAAATATTAGTAATATTAGTCATTTGTCGATCTGTCGGTTTCATGGTTATGCTGAAGGAAGCCTTCAACTAAATGGCTTTTCCTTTGTATTTAACTAGCTTGAAATGCTATTAGAATATACATGACAAATTATGGCAATGAACTCTAATGCTTTCTAATCATTAACAGAATTATCATTAAGTCATTTTTTTTACCAGTGAAAAATCTTATCATTGTGCCAAGATTAATGCCTAAAATGCACTGGTTCTTTTAAAAATAGGTTTGCGTGATAAGGTTTGTGCTGAGATGACTGGAGAAATCTACCTTTCATACTATGCAGTAGGTATTTGTTCACTACAGTGTGTGTTCTGGCAAGATTTTGTGTCAGTGTATGAGGCGGTATGTTCTGTTTTCTTTACACAAAATGCTCCCTTTAAAACAGTCTGTATGGCTTATACACTTTTAAAATGAATTATATGATTCAAGCGAGTGTAATTAATTGTTTTTACTCGAGCTTCATCTGTGTATATTTTAATATTTGAGTATATTTGCCATGCACTGTGGCTGTGGCACAGATCTGTGTAGAAATTGTTGTGGCAATTCTTGGCCTTTCAGATATGCTAAATCTTCTCTAAGAGAAAGCAGCCAATCAAACCTGAAATGAAAATTATACTGTAAATACTGTAGTATACTAATACTAAATGAATTGTCTGATTCCTTTCCCAATAAGTGTGAGCTTGTCTATGAGCACACGGATGCTGTGCACTTTAAGTACTACAACACGATTGGTAACAAAAGCGGGAGCTGGTTCGCCATCTCAATTTTGCTGTAGGTCATGTTCCCATGAGTACACAAAATTTAATAGAAAATGTTGGGATTTTACTCTGATGTTCAGCACATGGAGAAAGAGGAACTTTTAATATATGATTTGTTTATGAAGGCATCCACTTTGCCTTTTCATTTCATAATTGTTCTATTGAATAAACAGAGGTTTCTTCAGTTGTGGGCATGCCCTAGAGCTGGGCCTCTTTAGCAGTTCAGATCACCCTTACATAATACTAACATCTCCAAAACTGGCAGTGATTCAGATATGAAGTTCCTTTCCAGCTCACGCACAGTGCTGAATCACAAATCTGCACACATTTCCTTCAGGAATTTGCACGCAAGAACCCAGAATGAATAATCCTAACCTTAATTTACCCTGTTAGCATGGCTAAGGGTCAGCTGAACTGAGTGGTGGTAGCTCAAAGCAAGTAGGCCAGAGCACTGCAACATGAGGACAAATCATGAACATTATTTTAAAATTATATATGCAAAGTATTTCAGATTCTTGTGTATATATTAGTGTGACCTTTAACTTGGTGTGGCTTAAAAATGGGAAGTTTTAAAGCACCGTTAAGATAGTGACTGTGTGTTTGTGTTCGTGTGTGTGTGTGTGTGCATTTGTTTGACTTGTTCAGTGCAGTGTTCAGCTATTGTGTCCATCTTTTGCCAGCTCTCTGGTGGTTCACATACAATAACTGGTGGGGTTTAATGTTTTTAGTGAGTGTGATAGCCCCAGTATATGTACAGTATTTGTGTATAGGAAGTACAGTAAGGCTAAATTCCCCTGGTATGGCCAAGTCACTCAGTTCTTGAAAACTTTCTACCCCAAAATCATGGGATAAAATTTCCTTATTACAATATGCTGATATGTGCTAAATACACAGGTCACAATTTAGACCCTCTTGAATAATCACTGTGAAAGCAGCCATTCCAAAGCATTGAAGGTAATTTACAATCATTGTAAATGTTTGGGCCAGACTCAGTCGGATTGCATCTGTACAACATTAGGTAAATTCCTGCAGAAATGTGCACGGGATGGGCTAAACCTGTAATAATGGATGAGATACACAGTTGAGATTTGTTTCTCAGTGGTAGCCAGTTGATTCAAAATTACGTGGGATGGGAGTGCAAAATGTGGGAGGGGATTTTCCATGTTTGGTCCATTGACTTTTCTAGAGGCCATATTTGCATGGGCATTCTTCTGAAAAGCATTAATGTTTGCTTTTTTGTGCACAATATTAGTTGTATAAACTGGGCATCATCATCTTAAAAAAGAACTACTAAATGTACTTGCTGCACAATATAAAAACATCATGCCCTCAAACGTGCACGTTTAAAAAGCTACTAAATAATGTGCCTTTAATCAAGCTCCCATTAATATATAACCTTAGGATGTTTGTAAACCTACTTGGTACACACAGAATTAATCTGTGCCACTTTGTTTACATTTTAGATTTAAACATTATGCTCTATCAGACCAGTTTCTAAATTATTTTTTCATACATTTCAACGGTGTAACCTATAATGTGTAACCTTAACTGTGTAACCTTGTGCCATGTGTTCTCATGATGTTAACCAAGCATTGTCTGTGGTTTGTGCCACTTTTCACAAAACAGAGTATTTCTTTTGAGAAATTGTGCAATTGTGTAATTGTGCTCTAGATAACAAGTCTTTAACTTGGTTGTCTACAGTATATTGCCTGCAAGGAAAGTTAAAACATATTATTTTTGTATGTCACCTTGGCAAAGCTGGTCCATTGTGTACCACATAATATGAAAGAAACCAAAATATGACAGTTATCAGATTGTGAGTGAGTTCCTTTTTTTAAAATACCACAAACTTGTGTGTGTGTGAGTGTGTATATAAACATACATACATACATACATACATATACTATATGGCCAAAGGTATGTGGAACCTGACATCCAACATCCAAAATTATGGGCATTAATATGGAGTTAGTCCACTCTTAGCTGCTATAATAACTTCCACTCTTCTAGGAAGGCTACCAGATGTTGGAGCATTGCTGCAAGAATTTGCTTCCATTCAGCCAGAAGAGCATTAGTGAGGTTGGGCACTGATTGGGGTGTACTGTATGACATACAGTATATGACTGAAGGGGTGTCTGGACATGGTTTGGGCCAGGTCCCCCATTCCAGTGAAGACAAATGTTAATGCTACGGCATACAATCACATTCTAGACGATTCTGTGCTACCCCAACAGTTTGGGGAAGACCCTTTTCTGTTTCAGTAATGCCCCCAGGCACACAGCGAGGTCCAAATAGAAATGGTTTTGTTGAGAACCGTGTGGAAGAACTTGACTGGCCTGCACAGAGCCCTGACCTTGACCCCATCCAACACCTTTGGGATCAATTGGAAAGCCAACTGCGAGCCAGGCCTAATCACCAAATCAGTGCCCGACCTCACTAATGCTCTTCTGGCTGAATGGAAGAAAATCCCTGGAGCAATGCTCCAACATCTAGTATAAATTCATCCCAGAAGAGTGGGGGTTGTTGTAGCAGCAAAGGGTGAAACAACGCCATTTAATGCCCATAATTTTGGATGAGATGTTGGATGTCAGGTGTCCATATACTTTTGGCCATATACTGTGTGCATATATATATATATATATATATATATATATATATATATATATATGCATAGAGAGAGAGAGAGAGAGAGAGAGAGAGTGAGAGAGAGAGACCAGGACCAGGTGAAGTATTCTTGGTGGTCCACAGGGTATAAATGCATCATATTTCCTTCAAGGAAATTCCCTTTAATATTTTAAGGACAAAATATACATAGTATATCATTGGGGCCATATAAGAAAATAATTATTAAATATTCCTTGTGCGTGTGAACTGTATGAGTGGTATCTAGCAGTGGTTTGTTGTTTTTCTTTTGGGGTGGTTTTCCTAATTTAGTGTTTTGATTATTTTTGCGTTTTTGATGATGA